>NW_004524592.1:19767951-19770991 GCF_000260255.1 Octodon degus | reverse complement strand
CACTTTGAATACACAGATACAAAATGGACATTCATCTGTATACCCTTTTTTGGTTAAGTTCCATTATTTGAATATCATAGGTGTGTAAACTCAGCAAAATATTCTAAAAGAGTCCAGTAGCCCATAATAGTATTGGGTCTTCCTCTTAACTGGCAATGTCAGAAATTGTTGACCTGAGTCCCCCACAGCTCAACATAATAGCATGGCTTTATTTCTTGTATTTCGTTTTTTAACTTTTCTTCTGGATGGTTAAGACCAAGGTAAAGCAGGACCTATGCAACAAGAGTTGTAGCTTTTGGGTCTGATAAGGTCAGTGAAATCCTTGAGGCAGTTCTTGTTTGTTTGCTTTGTAATACTAGGGTTTCAATTCAGGGCCTCATATTGAGCTACATCACCAGCTCTTTTAAAAATATTTTATTTTTGTGAAACAAAGTAAAGCAAAATTTAATGACAAATAATGGGAGAATAACAATAGTTAGTACACTGAGTATTGTTATCTTTAACATAGCTACTCAGAATACAAGATGTGGGCATAAAAATTTTCGAATGATACGAGCATAAACTTTTCAATGAAGAGAAACTAAAAGTATAGCTATCTTTTATTTTGTTTTTGCCTTTTCTCTTTCTTCTTTTCTCTTTTCCCCATTCTAGTTCTTTTTAATCTTTGAAAAATTTCTTCCCATTTCACAGTATCTGTTGTACATTTTGGACCTTATTTATGCTTTCAGCTTCTCACACAAAGAAAACAATATGTTGTTTACACATCTGAGTCTGATTTATTTTGATTAGGCTCTTACGGTACATCCATGTACCTACAAATGCCTCAAATTTCTTTTCCATGGCTGAGTGGTACTGCAGTGTATAAAAAGATCACATCTTTTTATCCATTCTTTGGTTGATTGATATTTGGGTTGTTTCCAAGATTTAGCTATTACAAATTGTGCTGCTATAAGCATGGACACACATATATGGCTGTGGTACAATGTTTTTAATTTTTCTTGGAAGATACCCAGAAGAGGAATAGCTGGGTTGAATGGGACCTCTCTTTTATTTTTTAAGATAGGCTCTCACTAACTAAATTTTGTAAGCTCCTCAAATTGGTGGTCCTCCTGCCTCAGCCTTCCAGAGTGCTGGGATTGCAAACATATGCCACCTTGCCTGGTTAGTTTGTTGTTCTTCATGACTTTGTTGTTGTTTGCTTGTTTGTTTTAACGGATCTTCTCCTTTAACATAATTTACATCTCTTCCAGTTTCAGTTTCCTTAACGATTCATTTTCCTGGATCTTTACCTATTTTCCTCAATGTTGTACACTTTTCCCTTTTTAACTTTGATCAGAAATTATATTCAGTGGACTCTTCAGTCTCTGGACTAGATGTGTGCCCAAGGATGGTGGGTTTTGTGCCCCTCACCTGGACCCCAGGCTCCATCAGTGTCAAAGCCAGCCACTTGGAGGAATTTCCAAGGAATAGCATACCCTGCCACAGGTGTGGTGGTACTGACAAAGCCAGGGTCGGTGTCTCTGACTCTGGTGGTTGGAAGTTTGGCAGTCCCAGGCCACACTTTGTGCTCCCAGGGTTAGGGAGAGTGATCGCTAGCACACTTATAACCCAGTGTGTGCTCAGGATGGGGCAGTGGGAAGCCTGGGGCACTACAGAGTGGTGTGTCCTGGAGATGAGCCCTAGCAGCTCATGAGTGCAAGGGTTGAGGAAGCCAGGTGACAGTGGATTCCAGGTGCAAAGTAGGGGATGCCTGCAGTGGCATGGCCCGGTGACAGTAAGGATGGGGCCCTCAAGAGACACACACCTGATGAACAACGAGGGAGGAACAGCGGTGTGCTAGTGTGGGTGCCACCTGTCATGGCTGGGAAATGACACAGGGTGAGAGAAGATGGGGAGAAGTGGCTCTGAGCCAGATGTGAAGAGGAGGTGCAGTCAGGCAGACATGCAAGCAGAAGTGAGGTGGAAGAATGCCAGGTAGTTGAGGCTTGGGATCAGACACCAGTTTACCAGTGGTCCATGCAAAGCAAGAGTCCAAAACAACTGCCAGTGGTGAGTTTTGGAGCCAGACTAAAAAAAGAAGAAAAATGACAGGGGCAGGTCTTAGGGAATTCTTTTCAAACTGTGGCTTCCTGGTCTATATCATCAGTCTCCCCTGGTAACTTATTAGAAGCAGAAGTAATCCAGAGCCCTAAGTAAAGGCAGGGATATCAGGGCCCAGAAATTCACTTTTTCCCCCCTTAACAAGCTTTCCAAATTCTTATTCAACTGTATGGTGTCCCAGGGTTTTGTTCACATCCTGGATGCAAATCACGTAAAAAGAATCAACAAGGGAGACCAGTGAATGGTAGAGGGCAAAGTGTGAAGTAGAGTGGGACAGGACAGCCAGGAGCAATGAGCGAGCTTCCAGAAGACGAGGACAGTGAAGAAAGGGCAAATGCACTAGGAATAACTACTACAAAGACGACAATATGCAATGTATTAATTATTGTAACTGTACTACTAACCTGGTTTGAAACTATCTCATTGCTACTTCTTTCTCAATAAAATTATTAAAGTACAAATAAATAAATAAATAAATACTATAAAATAAGTTTAAAAAAAAGAAAGGGCAAATGAGGCAAATGACTACAAATCGGAAGACTGAATGATTGCTGGAATTCTAGGGTGGGGCAGAGACTTTGGCTTACTGTGTGTGGGACCGAGGTCCTATGGGAATTAAAGGGCAAGTGGTGAGAGAACAGCCAGGCACATGGTTGCAAACCAAGATAGTTTTGTTTTTATTCATTTGTTTATTTTAGTCCAAGTGGAGATAGCAAATACAGTAACAGTAGAAAGGGAAACCACTTAAATGGAGCGTTATTCCCCAGTGCTGGTGAACATAGGAGAGACCTCCGCTTAACTGAAGGGAAGAGGCAGGGATGGGCAGCTGTGGAAGCTGACTCCTGTATGATTCATTCCACCTGCAGTCCAGCTTGGCCGGGCTTCTTTTTCTCTCCCATCTTGCCTCTGTCTCGCTATCCCTGTTCCCCTCCCCCTCCCC
>NW_004524592.1:19766349-19767851 GCF_000260255.1 Octodon degus | reverse complement strand
TCTTATACTTCATTTTTATACTTTTCTGCTGGATGGTTAAGACCAAGATAAAGCAAGACCTATGCAACAAGAGTTGTAGCTTTTGGATCTGATAAGATCAGTCAAATCCCCTCATGATTTTTTCTGAGATCCTGTATCTTAGACTGTACATCCTTTGTCAGTGTCAGCCATGTGGATGAGTCACAGCCATTGCTTGGCCAATGTGCTCTCTGTGATGTTTCGTCTTTTTGACACAGGCTTTTACTATGCAATTCAGAGTGGCCTTGAACTCACTTTGTAGTACAGGCTGGTCTCACTCTCAATGTGGTCCTCCTGCTGCAGCCTCCTGAGTGCTGGGATTATAAGTGTGCACAACCACATGCAGCTCATCGTTAATTTTTTTTCTCCTCATTATTAACTTTATTAAAAATCAATAACAATATATAGCAAATTAAAAATCATAGACAAATGTTGAAAGGTATAAGATGTAGACAGTGAATTTTAGAAAACTATTTCTGATAAATGCTTCCCTGGCATGCACAAGGGCCTGAGTTCAATCCCCGGTTCCACAAAAAAAAAAAAAAAAAAAAAAGAAAGAAAAATATTTCTGAAATGAATACATAACATGAGATTAATAATAGATCACACATTGTAAAAAATTATTTGCAAGTGTAAATGAATATAACAATAAAAATTGTCTAAAATACACATGAAGAAGTTTACAGATCAGTCATATAATAGTTCACTCTGCCTTAATCAAGAAACTTATATTCATGTAATTAGAATTGTTAAAGTAAAAAGGGGTGGGCAATAAATATTTAAAGATTTAAAATTTCTGAATTTAGTTGAAATTATAGTACTACATTTCCAAGAAAAATGAACCTTTTGCACAAGAAATATGAACAAAATTGTACCAAGATACACAAAGCTGAAATTGTCCAAAACTACTTATAGAGAAAAAAAATCACTAAAGCATATACATAGGAAAAATATTAGATTTGGAAGAACAAAATTAAGTAGCATCTTATTCCACATTAGAAAAAAAAGAGCAAGTGGGTAAGAAACTAGACTTATTTATTCAAAGGACTGAAAACAAAACTGTCCTCATTGAATTTTATACTTAGCAAACATACCTTTGAAAACTAAAAGTAAAATATTTTCCAGTTATGCAAACTTGAAATATTCTAATACCTTCTGATGTAGCATATAAAAATAACAAAGACCATAATGCAGAAGGTAAGAGAAATGGCTGTATGGTCCTGGATAAAGAATAAAGAGCTCTCAAAATGGTAGTCATGCAAGACTATAAAATACAATATTAAACAAACCCATTTAAAAGGTCATTGAAGATTTCCACAAAACAGTATCAATCTGCAGTCCTAGCCCAGGTCCGGTGAGTGTGCGGAGAGTTTCCTGCTACCCTGAGCCGGCGGGACCAGTCCCAGCCCAGGCGCAGCGTGGGCCGGACCCTCTCCCAGCCCCTCGGGCCGCCCCACACCACTCTGCAGTGCCTCCCCCACCCC
>NW_004524592.1:19763176-19766249 GCF_000260255.1 Octodon degus | reverse complement strand
ATTTATTTATTGGTGGTACCAGTGATCAAACTCAGGACCTTGCACGTGCCCAGAAAACATTTATTCCACTGAGCTATCTCCCCAGGCATCTGAGAAGGTTTTAGAGTATCTAATAACAGACATACATTTTGAGGGTAAAGAAATTGGGTACATTTTGGCAAAGTATCAGTGGTCCTGGCCTTACTTGAGAGTGGGAAAGTGAGAAATTCTCTCAACTGGCTCTAAAATCTCACTTTTCTTTTCTTCATATTAAATGTCAGTGAAGCTCTCAATTGTCTCTTAAGCGTAGAGGAAATCTCACTGTGACACTAAAATGCTTGCTTCGCTAATCTTCACATGAAAACGGGTTGTACCATTAAGGAACATTAGACAACAAAACTGTTTTTACACAAGGATTGTAAAACAATCCTTATTTTGGCAGAAGCATGAAGAAAAAGTGCTTTGGATTTGGAACCAAGTATCTGAGCTGAAAACTGGGTTAGGTTCCCTTGCTTTCTGCAACTTCTTAGGTAGAAGGAGCAAAAATCTTGGCTTTTAGGATTGCTGAGCAGTTTCTAGCACCTGGTTTTGGGATTCATCTGGGAGCAAGGTTGGTGAAACTGTATCATGGCACCCAAGCCACACTTCCTCAAAATCCTCATGTTTAAACTTTTTGATACATCCAAAGTGGTGACTTCTCATTTGGTCAAGGAGATTTCCTGGCAGAAATCAAAGAAAGGCTATCGACACCCAGTCCTAGCAAAGGCCAGGTGAGTGTGTGGGAGAGCTTCCGGCTACACTGCACTGGCGGGATCTACTGGTTCCAGCCCAGGCGCAGCATGGGTGAGACCCTCTTCCACCCCCTTGGGACGCCCCCCACTACTCCGCAGCACCTCCCCTACCCTGCCCACCGAGTAGGAATTTCTGCCACTTTCCAGGAACACCCAGACCCAGACCCATTCCTAGCCCAGGCCCGGTGAGTGTGTGGGAGAACTTCCCACTACCCTGTGCCAGCAGGACCTACTGGTCCCAGCCCAGGCGCAGTGTGGGTAACACCCACTTTCACCCTTTGGGATGTACCCAATCACTCCGTAGTACCCGCCTCCCCTCCCACAGAATAGGAATTTCTGTCACATTTTGGGAACCCCCAGATCCAGTCCTAGTCCAGGACAGTGAGTGTGTGGGAGAGATACCTCTCCCCACTACTCCACCTTGTCCCCTCCAGACCCAGCTCAGGCCTGGCATACAGGCCTGGGGTGAAACCCTTCAGCTGCAATCCCTTCAGATAGTGTAGGGGAGAGAACCACCCAGTTAGTCAAGAGTAGAACATCTTGCCAGAGGGGCACAATAGATTCACTCTCAAGGGCAGCAACAGGAAGGAACTGAGCACAGCAGCCAGACCCAAGCCAGGCACAGCTGGATAAATCCAAACATTGTAGATCTACACCTGAACTTCAGCAGGTGCTAAGGCTATAACTGCAACAAAGATCTACAACAAAGGTCAGAAGACAGTGCTACACAAAATGACAATGAGAAGGAGCAAAATGCAATCTGAGAACCCAAGCCCACCCATAACAAGTGCAGAGGACACTAACACAGAACAAATTGGGAATCACACAACTGAAAGCAATGAATCAACAGATTCTGAAATAAAGAAACAGCTGCAAAAATGTATAGAGGAACTCAGATTGGAAATGAAAAAAGAAATCCCTGAATTAATAACATCTGCAGTAAAGAATGAAATGCAGAAACGTATGGTGGAAACCCAATGCCCACCCAGAACAAGTGCAGAGGACACTAGCTCAGCTCAAATGTATGAATTAATAGCGTCGATAGTAAATAAGCAACAGCAGAAAGTCATAGAGGAACTCAGAGCGGAATTCTTTTCCACTAGCTCAGCTCAAATGTACAAATTAATAGCTTTGATAGTAAATAAGCAAGAGTAGAAAGTTATAGAGGAACTCAGAGATGAATTCTTTTCTGAAATAAAAAAAAGAATTCTCAGAACTCATAGCATCTGAAATAAAGAAGCAACTACAGAAACACAGTGAGGAAACCCACTCTGAAAAAAACACTGTAGTAAAAGAATTTACAACTGCTTCTAAAGAAGACATTGATAAAAAAATAGAGGAGATTAGAAAAATGACGGATTCCTTGAATGAGCAATACAAGAAAGAAATAGATCGCATAAAGTAGAGTCAAAGATATATAGAGGAAATTAAAATTTCAATCACAAGCTTGAAAAAACATTTAAGTGAAAGTGAAGACAGAGTTTCAGATCTTGAAGACGCTGGTGCAGCTAGTGAAAAGGTAAGGAAGGATCTCTTAAAAATAACTAGGATGCAGGAAAAAATAATGCATCACCAGCAAGATGATGCAAAGATGAACAATGTGAGACTAACAGGCATCAATGAGAAAGAAGGAGTCAATACAAATGACATTAAAAAATATGGGCAGAAGTAATAGCAGAAAACTACCCAAATATGAGGAAACAATCTGATATTCAGGTAACCAAAGCATACAGAATGCCAAGTAATCTCAGCCCAATGAAAAACACACTGAGACATATAATAGTCAAGATCCCAGAAATTCAGCACAAGAATAATATACTGAAAGCTGCTAGAGACAAGAAGCAGATAACATTCAAAGGAAAGCCCATCAGAATTATGGCCGACATCTCTTCACAAACCATGAAGGTAAGAAGAGCATGGAGCAGAGTACTTCAAGTCCTCTATGAAAACCATTTCCAACCCAGACTACTATACCCTGCAAAACTCTCTTTCAAGTTTGATGTAGAAGTGAAATACTTTCATGACAAAGAACAGCTAAAGAATTTCATGATGACAAAGCCAACCCTACACAAGCTGCTAAAAGATGTTCTAGAGAGGGACCAATATGATCAGAACTCCACGAATGAGATCAGAAGTAACCAAATAAATAGGGGAAGCAATTAAACACAGGAAGGCGTAAACGACAACAGGTAAATAACATGGCAATGGTAAGTCAATACATCTCAATTCTAACCATCAATGTAAATGGACTCAATTCACCAATTAAGAGAAATAGACTGGCACAGTGGATTAGGAAACAAAAT
>NW_004524592.1:19760084-19763076 GCF_000260255.1 Octodon degus | reverse complement strand
CCTACCCCTATCTCTATCTCTCTGTGTATTTGAAAACTAGTTCTTGTTTACTAACAATGCCCGCTTGTTGATGTAGTGCTCGAGCATCACACAGAGAATGAATTTTCAGGGAAAGAGTCACATCTCAGTCTCAACAGCCAAGGAAAGTTACTTCCTGCAATGGCTGAGGGGGTTAATTGATCATCCACCATAATATTTTTCTGAAAAACCCACTATCTTGGGCCTCTGGGCCTTAAAAAGAACAAAAGACTTCTGCATGATTGATACTTACCTGACCAGCCAGCTGTCCCCCTACTGGGAATTTTCCCAGAGGAACTGAAAACGTCATATCATAGTGATGTATGTGCACCTGTGTTTACAGCAGCATGATTTGTGATAGCCAGATCTTGGAAACAACCCAGATGCCCGTCACCTGAGGAATGGATGAAAAAGATGTGGTATTTTTACACAATGGAGTATTACTTAGCTATTAAGAATGATAAACTTGAAGCATTTATATTTAAATGGATATCACTTGAAGATATACTCATAAGTGAAATAAACCAGACCCACATGTGTAAATATCGTAAAGTATAAGAACTCAAAAGAAGAAATAAAAATAGAAAGGTATAACAATTAAAAGGAAAGTGAGAACTTGAGGATTAGACAATGAAGAGAGGACAAGGAGAAAAGCTAGGACACATGACAGGGGCAAAGCCATACATTTATATGCACAAGATGGGTAAGGCAATGATCTTGAGAGTCGTCAGCAGGTTTTTGAAAGTACCAGTTAATTGGTAGGATTCTCACCCTGACTAACTATGTACGCTTGTACCTGTGAACTAAGCAACTGCATTGAAGATAGCAATGTGTAATAGTAGGGTCATGCTCAGAGTGCCTGTCATTCTGGTCTTCTAAATATGTGCTGCTTGTCAAGGCATACCAATTATTGCCATACTGTCTGTCAAGGAGATATTTGTTTAAAAAAGGGTAATAAATGAAAAATAGAGACAAAAAGTGTCACAGGACTGTCCTGCTACAATGCTGTATATGGTTAGATTTCTAAATTTCTGTATAAAAATATGTAATTGCTTATTCCTATTTTTAAAAATATTTTTTTTATTTTTTAATTTTTTCTTCATATTCTTTAGGGTCTTAAAAGTTATATATTAATACTTGTTGTAAAATACTTGTTCCATATTATGCCTAAGATGTTCGATATTCAGACAGATAGTTAGGTTACACCCAACTGCATTTGTTGTAAGGTAATAATAAGCTTCTCTTCTGGAGGGTTAACAACCTAAATTTGCAGACCAAAAATTAGAAAAATGTTGGCTGCAAGGTCAGCCAACATTTTGGTTCTAGCCTTTCAAGGTCAGTGAAGACTCAGGACATAGGAGAACCTATACTATAATATCATGTAACTCAGTTGTGTCCCAAAATTTCTGATCAAGGAGATTATGGGGCCACAGAGGAATGTGATTGATGATGTAGAGTGTACCTAAGGAGAGTCACATGGAGAGAAAACATTCTTTCAGGCTTTCACAGAGAGCAAATTGGTCAAGCAATGGCCGTGACTCATCCACGTGGCAGACACTGGAAAAGATCTACAAAGTACAGTACAGGGTTACAGGATAAATCCTGAGGGTACTTGCCTGACCTTATCAGATACAAAAGTTACATTTCTTGTTATATAGGTCTTGCTTTATCTTGGTCTTAACCATCCAGTAGAAAGGTATAAAAATGAGGTATAAGGGGTGAAGGCATGTTTGTATGCTGGGCTATAAAAGACTCAGGTCAACAACTTCTGACATTGCCAGTCCTGTGGATAACCCGCTATTATGGACTACTGGACTATATTGGAATATTTTGCTAAATTCACACACCTACGATATTTAAATGACAATGGAATACCTTTCTCTGACAAAACTAAACAAAACGGGGATACAAAGGAGTGACCATTTTGTATCTGTATTTCAAAATAGTTAGGATGGATATACAGCTACATTCTCTTAATTCAATGAATAAAATTTGTTCAAATAGCGTTTGTGGACAGGATTCTCTGTCTGTATCTTGTACAATGAATAACCACTGAGACAACAATGTGCAATGTTATTGAAACTGTCCTACTAATCAGTTTTGAAACAGTCTCATTGCTATTTGTTTCTCAATAAAATTATTTTAAAAAAGATAACTGACCAAAGTAGCATAAATCCCACAATGCACTTTAAATTACATTTTCTTGTTAAAGTTAAGGTGGTTCAGAGGAACTTTGAAAATTCACTGAAGGGATAGTCTGTTCTAGAAAACATTTACTTCATCCTTATTTTTCCATAGAAGGATTCTAAGTTGTTTCTGTATGCAAAGTTCTCTCTTAGTATAAGACTTAGTTTTATATTTCTTTCAAAATTATTTTGAGCTTCTAAAAATAAAAATATTGAGACAATATTTTCTTTATGTTCCCAACCTGTTAATGCTATCATGTTTATGTAACCTTTTATTCTCTGCAAGTTATTTTCAGTAACCTAATTTAGTTCTCTGATGTGTGATCCTTAGTGAATTATCTAACTTTTTTTACATCAATTTTATCACCAGAAAAATGGGTTTATAATATGAACCCACGTAAAAGCCTTTCAGGGGTAATAGTAAAAATAACACATTAAAATATAATGACCAATTTAACTCATCTGAGTTAATTCCTGAATAATCAGTACATTAAAAGAACACTGTCCATCAGCACTTAAAACTGAGGATATTATGATTAAAGGAAGCACTGTGCTCTATTTAATTGTAATTGGAAATTAACTCCCTGTATTGAAATATCACTGGTTCTCTCTGTATCACCAATATCTTAGTATAATTTTACTGATATACTGCAAGTCAAAACATTTTCTCTCAAAACATTTTTTTTTCAATTTTTTATTTATTTATATTTTTTCAAAGTTTTATTGATAAACAGCAATGAGACAGTTTCAAATCAAATCGGAAGTACAGTTTCAACAAATAATACACT
>NW_004524592.1:19759301-19759984 GCF_000260255.1 Octodon degus | reverse complement strand
TATATAAAGCAAATCTTAATGGACATGAAAAATCTAATATCCAATGCCACAATCTTAACCGGAGACCTTAACATACCCTTATCTCCAAAAGATAGGTCAATCAGACAAAAACTTAGCAAAGAAATAACAGTACTGAACCAGAGTTTGAAACAAACGGACTTCATGGACATATATAGAGTGTTTCACCCAAACACAGCTGAACACACATTTTTCTCAGCTGCACATGGGTCATTTTCTAAAATAGACCACATCTGGTCCAGAGGTCATGTTTAAATATATGTAAGAAAACTGAAATTATCCCATGCACATTATCTGACCACAGTGCAATCAAACTGGAAATAAGTGACAAAAGAAATCAGAAAAAACCCTTAAATTCATGGAAACTAAATGACACCCTACTCAGCAACTAATGGGTCACAGATGAAATTACACAAGAAATTCAACAATATCTACAATTCAATGAAAATTAAAGCACAACTTATCGTAATTTATGGGATACGATGAAAGCACTTCTCAGAGGGAAATTCATAGCTCTGAATGCACACATGAGGAAAACAGAATGGAAACAAATAAATACCATAATGCTGCACCTTCACAACCCGAAAAGGAAGAGTAAACCCAACCCAGAGTCCCAAAACAGGAAGAAATCATAAAGATTAGAGCAGAAATTAATTCAATTGAGA
>NW_004524592.1:19753711-19754160 GCF_000260255.1 Octodon degus | reverse complement strand
CAATAGAGCGAAAACTGAAAATCACATGATCATCTCCACTGATGCAGAAAAGGCTTTTGACAAAGTCCAACACTCATTCATGTTCAAAGTCCTACAGACAATTGGAATAGATGGCCTCTACTTCAATCTGGTAAAAGTCATTTATGAAAAACAATGGCTAACATAATCTTAAATGGGGAAAATTGAAATCTTTTACTCTTAGATCTGGTACAAAACAAGGATGTCCTCTATCACCGCTTCTATTCAATATAGTTCTGGAATCCTTAGCTATAGCCATTAGACAAAAGAAAGAAATAAAAGGAAAGAAGAAGTTAAATTATCTTTATTTGCAGATGACATGATACTTTACTTGGAGACCCAAAAAACCCCACCAAGAACCTACTAGAATTAATACAGAAATTTAGTAGCATAACAGGTTATAAAGTCAGTACCCAAAAGTCAATAGCATT
>NW_004524592.1:19706181-19720492 GCF_000260255.1 Octodon degus | reverse complement strand
ATGTAGAAATATATATTCATATAGATATAACTTAAAACTTTCTGTCTTTCAATGGCTTCATTATGAAACATCTGTGAACAATATTTGAGTTAATCTGAGCTAATAGGAGCAAAATTTGTGGCCCACAAATCTTTATAGGAACAACAGAAAAGGTAGGAGCAAATGGGAGAAAATTGTTCAGCCGAATTTTATGCTCAAACAGTAAAAATGCAGATTAAGGGGCCTCTGAGTCTCATAATTTTCTTCTTAGAATCTCCTAATGTTTCACATGATATTAGTGGACAAGATTAGACTTAAGTGTATTTCTATTCAATATTTGGAATTCAGATGGGCAGAAATAGCTTTTACTTGTCAATGGGAAAGAATATAAGCCTGTGCTTGTGTCTGAGAGAGGGTGACTGATGGACTTATGGGTGGATTTGGGAAGGAGAGAACCAATCAGGAATTTTGGGGTTTGTTGGTATGTTGTAATGAGCACCAGGTAGAACTTGTGATTTACATATCTGTGGTAACTATGATGTCTTACAAGGGTATGGAATGGTTGTTACTCTGGTCTATCTGATTTGGATATTTTGGTTTGTGTGAGTTTTAGCCATGACATGCTGCAAAAGCAGTTCTCTCTGAAATCCACAGATAAAGATGTTTCTGTATGGGTTCAGGATTTTTCTCTTTGATTGTAGATCTCAGGGATCCCTACTTCCAAGCTTTTCATTTTCAAAATGATATTGAACTGGAAAATAGTTGCAATGCTGTATCCTATTTCCAGCTGCTAAAACAAAGTATCCCAGGGTAGATGCTCCTAAATGTCAGAAATTTAGTTCCCAAAGTGCTGGAGCCTGAATGTCAGCCTGCTAGGGATTCTGGATGCTGGAGATTAGAGTGTCAGTCCCCCAAGGCTCTTGGGAGGGCTCTCTTCTGGCTGCAGGATGCCACTTATTATTTGTCCTTAGGTGCTATGAGAACCATACACCAGGCTTCTTGCTCTGATCCACTCATGGATTCCACCTCCTAATACTATGTTCTGGGGAAAGGATTTCAATGTACATACTTTGAGGAAAATCAAATATTCAGATCATAGCAGATGTTTCTACACCTTACATTTTAAAATATATTAATTGTTTTACCAAATTCGATTTGTGTTCATTATGTGTTCTTTATTCTGCTTGGGTTTTAACATTAGGCACAGGAAATTTTTTCCTTCAGAATAAAACAAGTAAGTATTCTTCATATGCCAGATTTTCTGGTCAAGGAGATTATGAGGCCACAGAGGAAAGTGATCAATGATGTAGAGTGTGCCTAAGGAGAGTCACATGGAGAGAAAACATTCTCTTAGGCTTTCACAGAGACCAAATTGGTCAAGCAATGGCCATGACTCATCCACATGGCTGACACTGACAAAGCATCTACAAACTGCTGTACAAGGTTTCAGGGTAAGTCCTCAAGGGATTTGACTGACTTTGGTAGGCACAAAAGTTACATTTTTTTGTATATAGGTCTTGCTTTAGCTTGGTCTTAACTGTCCAGTAGAAAAATATAAAAATGAGGTATAAAAAGTAAAGCCATATTAATATGCTGAGCTGTAAAAGGTTCAAGTCAACAACTTCCGACACTGCCAGTCTTGCGGATAACCCACTGCTATTATAGACTACTGAACTATATTGGATTACTCTGCTGAATTCATATGCTGTCTATTCCTTGAAATTTTAACCATATCGCTCTGACTACGTCTTTAGAAAATGAATGGCCATTCATATTTGCACCCCATTTACTATAGACAGTCATCTTCCTATTCAAGTGTTTATTAAAGAATTATTTATCTTGTCATCTCTGTGCTGCTAGACATATAAAATAATTAGTCCCCAGTATTTTTTCTGATCCTTCTTTTGTATTTTTCTGCCATGACTTTATTTTTTAATTCTTCTGGCACAATTTCTTATAGTATATTAAAGGCTTAGCAATTTTTGATTTTTTTCCTGGATCGTTTCACCATAGCTTAATTCAGTGGAACATGTGCCTGGTCTTGGTCCTGTGGAGTGACTAGCTCTAGTGGTATATCTACATTTCTATGACAGTAATGTCAGTGTGCTTTCCTACTTGGCCATTGATGAAGTTTTGGGTGAAAACTTACAATTACGTAGGATATCTTTGGAAAAGATGCCTTGTGACATAATTGCTTTACTTGTTTTCCTATAAATTGTATTTCTTCCTGCTGGGAAAGACTGGCCTGGTGAAAATTCAAGAAAATGAGAGAGGAAATGGATACTGGATTGTATTGGCAAGTGGTAGCTGTAAAAAAGGGCAACTCAGTCTTTTTGAAATATACATACAGAAATTATGTATCAGATATATTATTAAAACATATAGACTTCCTTAAGAATTGTCTTATAATCTTTATAAATGGCTTCATTGATGTTTAGTTTCTTCAGTTTTAGCATAGAATGGCTAATTTTTATTTTTTAAAATTACCATCACATCTCTATAAATTTTTCTCTTCTTTCTACTTTCCCATCAGCAGAGATTCTAATTTTTGTGTCTGTGTAGGACTTGGGCATCAGAATTTCAATTTTTTTCCTTAGTATTTCCATTGTCCAGAGACTTTGAGAACCATGCTTGAGGATGATTCTGCCCTGTTCCCTGCTTCCTTACTTAACCCGCACTAGTCCCCCAGCACCATGACGTACTTTAGTCTGTTGCTGAGCCATCTATCACAGCCACTTCAATGTCTCTTTTTTTTCCTTACGGACTTTCTCGACTTTTAAGGAAGAGTTCAATATTCTTTACTTTGTGCTTTTTCTCTAGATCTCACTTAAATCCTTTTCTCTCCCCAGTTTGCATTTATTGGATATGTGACAATTTTGCATGCAGGGCCCCTGTCTTTGAGTACTACCCTGGTAAAAGGTCGCAGAGAGCCTGATACGTTCCCACCTGTCATTACAAGTTAGCTGAGCACTTTCTGGGCCACTCAATTTTCTTTTTCTTTCTTTCTTTCTTTCTTTCTTTCTTTCTTTTCTTTTCTTTTCTTTCTTTCTTTCTTTCTTTCTTTTTTTTTTTTTTCAGAACTGGGGATTGAACTTAGGCCCTTGCAATTGAACTCAGGCCCTTGTGCTTGCCGGGGAAGCGCTTATTCCACTGAGCCCTCTCCCCGGCCCCTGGGCCACTCAGTTTTCTTCCTGACTATTCTGCTTTTCTTTGTCTTGTTTAAAAGTAACTGAAAAGGCTTTTTACCTCTAGTTAATTTGTACTACTTCCACTTTTAAAAGGACTTTACTGTTGTAGACTTCCTAAAACAAAGTTCTATCAAATCCTTAGCAGAGAATGATTTCTGATCAGTGTAATTTCACAGAATGTCAGAAAGATATGTCTATTTATGGCTAACATCAGATTCCCAAATTGTGCTTTCGGTCTTACTCTTCTCTGTCACTGTTTTTCTCTTAAGATGGTACTGTGCTAGGGAGTAGTACATATACTACCTGGTGATCACAGGGGCCACAGGTGAAATCCCAGGCTGTCACCTAACTAACTCTGTGACCTTGGTCATGTTTCTAGATATTCCTATAACATTGAAAATAGTATTTACTCTAAAGAATTGATATGAGCCTTAGAACCAATAATAGTAATATCACTAAGTAATAGTTATTATTTAGATATCAAGTAGAGGTGAAAATGCCTCTGCAGCAAAATCATCATTTTTATGTATGGTGGCTACTGGCTATCCTTACATTTGTGTTGGTAATTCTTCTTTATACACAACAGTGGTGCAATTTTGTAGCTGCCACTGAGTCTCTAACTCTTCCATTGCATTATTTAATCATTAGAGATGGACACCTAATACTTGGAAGCATTGCTAATATTTATGAGTATTGGCCATTCTTCTTGGCAATAACATTTGCAAACACTGGCATGTAGAACTGGTGTTTATTTTTTTAAGGATGATGAAAATAAAAATACAAAAAAAAAGAAAATAAAAATACAGAACTCAAAGAGACATAAATCAGAGGCTTTGCAGAGTGCATAGAATCTTTTTTCTAATGCTTCACAGTAGAAAAACATTCACTCCAGTGCTTGGTTTAATCTGCCTCTATATTTGTGTCAAAACAGCTTATATCCTTCGTCATGCCTGGAACAACTAAGTTTTGCTTATATATCCTTTTTGCCACAAATTTGTTATTTTTATTAATTTTGTAGCTCAAGTTGATCCTAAGTTAGTTGGCAATAGAAAAAAAGTAGTAAAAATTGTTTATATTTAATTGACTCATGATTACTATCAGAAAGAAAGATGAGAAATCTCTGTCTTACATACCCCAGTATTTATCACACACACAAACACAGGCACAGGCGCAAGCATAGGCACACACACACACACACCCACACCCACACACACACCTCATTTAAACTCTATTTCTTTCATGTTGTAATTGATGCATATCTCATACTGTCTTTTACTTCCAAACTCAGGATAATGTTGTATTAGCAGGATTTCTAAACCTGGTCAAATCAATAGTGATGATAATTATTTAGTGCTCAAAAGATAACAGGTCTCATGTAAGCGCATGAGTTCAAGTTCTACCAAGGACCACAAAAAGTCACCCTGGACACGTAGCTTGCTCTTAAAACAAGAGTCGCTAGAAAAAGAGATGCTGAAGTTTAAAATAACAGCATGCAGATTTCTTTATAGAATTTAAAGAATGGAAAACACTTGCAAAAATATTAGCAGGCAGGGGCAGGAAGAACAAACGGTAACCAAATTGGTTCCTGTGACAAACCATAACATTTACTTTAAACCATCAGCATGCTACTCAGTAAAAGGCAGGCTACCACTCCTTTAATAGATCCCAGGCCTTGTTAAACTCACTGGTCTGCAGGAATCACCCAGGTCAAGAGCAGGTCAAAAAGTGAAAGCCCATGTGAAAGTAAACTTTGAAATATCTGCTTTTGAAGAGCCCCAGCCGACTGTCTCCTCTGCAGTAAATACACTTCCATTTTGTGTATGATATTGTTCAATATACTGTACTTAAAACACATGCAGGTAGTATAAACGTAATTATGCTACTTTATCCCCTTTCTAGTAAGTGCAGTTTCATCCTTTTTCTGTCTTTGGTGAATCTTTTGTGATTCTTAAAGCCTTAAAAGCACCCAAGCTTAAAGGAAAAAGTTGTTAATTTGTTTTGAGTAGTTGCTCTACTTTGTTTTAAAATATCTATGCTTTATTTTTAAAACGAGAGCTGTGACTTCCTCATAGACAGAATAAAGAACTGGACTGTGACTCAGAGTGGAATTTATTCGCTTGGTAAACTGGGTATTAATCTGGCCTCCAGTACACTTGCTCCAGATTTTGTTCAAGTGTAAGGTCATACTGTGAAGCTGTTTTTCATTTTGTTTTATATGTGTTAATATAATGCCTTATGAATTACCCTGGAGTTTTGTTCTGACAGCTAAAAAGCATAATCGTTTTTCCTTTCAAGGGGATTGAAAGCAAAGCAATTGACTCTATATTTGAAATGATTTATCTAAGATCCTTTCTCTCACATCTTGCCTTAATGTTTATAAAGAATATTCTTTGAGTTTTTACTGGTAGCATTATATTTATCAAGCTCTTGGCCCGTTTCTCAAAATTGAGTCCATCTTAAGTCTGATCTCTTAGGGTTTATTGTCCAAACTGCCTACAGAGTTAATGGGCACCATACTCTGAGTTTGATAGGGTAGAAACAATCTCTTGAGATTTAAATCAGAGTTGTCCTTCTAGGGAAGAAAAAGTGTGATTCTTCTCTATCTTCTAAAGGAAAAAAGCATAACTTTTCATACATTTGACCAAAGCTTGAAATATCTGCATACCTGGGCCATCAATGAGCAATATTAATTATAAAAGACACAGTGGTAACTTTGAAAAGAAGATAGAAATAAGACCAGGTATTTTCCTTAAATAAATATAAAGTCGCTGATGTGTAAGACTCTACATGACAGGTGCCAAGTGAGAGCAAGGCTGATGTGATAGTGTGGGAGGGCAGTAATTTTAGCTCTTCGTAGTTGCAGAGCCCTCATCACGCATTGGGAGTGTTCTGAGTGCTGTATACATCTTAATCATTGAGTCTTCACAACCTGACCAAGCAGGACTGTTATTATCTTCACAGGCCGCAGAGAGATTAATAACGACCAGAGTCCCAGAGCTTGCAATGAAGCAGCCAGATGCAAAATCAGTAAAATGTTTCCAAAGAGTCTGCTTTTAAAGACAGTGCTAAGTGAACCAAGACTGAAGAAAATCAAGAGATCAGAGGCAAAAGCAATCGCTCACAGCTAGGGTTACTGCAGAAGGGTCTGTTCAGGTGACTGCGGAGGCCGAGAAGCTAACCGTAGCTAATGTCTGGCTTCTGCGAGCTAAGGCTGTCTCTGTCACCCTGCTCCTCAGGCACTGCTCACGCCAGCCATGCTGGGAACAAGTAGGATCTGCATGGCTGCGCATGGTGTCAGCTGCATTTCCACTGATCTGGCAAGACATGTTAATGTCGTGTTTGGCACCATATTTGACTGGATGTGAATTTTTGAAAACTTCCACAGAAATTGAAAGCACATATGGATGCTCTGCTCAAACCTTCTTCTTCAGTCAAATTAAAAAAAAAAAAAAAGAACTCATACAACTTCAGAGACTCCATTCATTTTCCATCTCCTCATAGAGTTCTATTTACAAAGAACTGGCTTTTCTGTTTATGAGTCTTCACTCTTTAATGGCCATTCATTTGTTTCTTTCTATTTTATACTCTTTTAGGTCAAAGTCATAGTCATAAATTATACCCCCAATTTTGCCTCCTTTATGTTTTTGACCACAGTGATTCAGTTAGGTGCTAACAGTTGGATAAGTGGATGATATAAAAGGGGGTGGAGCGACAAAGGCAATGCAGCTATGCTCTTTAGTATATTCAAATATGAATGCATGTAATTTTCAGCAATCAACAATTTCTGTTGAAGATCTCTCAGATCATTGCCTCAAGGGCTTAAAATCTCCTTGTGACATAAAAACAAGTAAGTGAAGCAATAGTTGGTATTTTTTTCTAAAAAAATGTCTTTGGAATCAGGTACTTGTGTTTCCAAATCCCAGCTTTTTTGCCTTTTGGTGCAACAATGAAATTAAAGTCATAATCTCAAAGACTCAAGTTGTTAATGAGAAACTTTGAGAACTGCACATCTATATATTACCTAAAATGCAAATGGTGTCTTTGCGTAGAAGGATTTGAATGAATTGTGTGGTGGCTCTAGATGTGAAGATTAAGTTAGGAAGCGAGTGGGGCAGCTTTTCCGTAGAAGAAATCACATGGTCAAGCTTACAAAGAGGAGAACTCTGTCTTCCATGAAGCCATGTAAGAAGCTGGCCAGGCTGGTGAGAACAGAAAGTTGCTGGCACAAGACCAGGCACATGGCCCCCCACTACAGATGGCCCCTGGCCTCATTAATGCATGCTGGGAACATGACAGGCACACTTGCATTTGTATAACTATAAATGAATCATCAATTTAATGGCTTTTACAGAGGATGTGGGGCCTAATGAAAGTGGTATTTTAGGAGGATTTGATCATGCCAGGATGCAGGCAGATTGGAAGAGGATGGGGCTGTTGGCAAAAAGGTCAACTGGGAGGCTTCTCTGTAGTGTCTGAAGATGCTTTGATGATTATCTCTGCGAATCAGTGCAGACATTGTAGGAATGCAAGATGAAGCAACTAGGAGTCTGAGAGACCAGGGGTCTGAAAGACTAAGAGACAGGCTTGGAGTTCAGAAGTGTCAACAACAAAAATGTCAGAGAACCCAGCAGGTTCCAGTCCAGTATAATTCCTTCCAAGTTTAGGTATCTTAATATTTAGAAAGGACTGTTCTAATATATTTTAGTGGCTGTTCTATAATGTCATTGTCCTGTAACTGTTGTAAGATTTTGTGATAATATGAAAGGTTAACTGAACTGAGAATTTAGGGTTTAGTATAAATAATGAGGTCTTCTAAATCTTATCAAGTCTTAAACCACGTTGTTTAAATTGAGTTTTATCATAACTATCTCTCCTTTAAGTAAATTACTTTCTGATGTGCTAGGGGAAAACCCTTTCACATTAACCAGATGAAGTAATATCAGTTTGCTTTTGAAATTGTCTATTTTACTATCTTCTCTTTCCTTCTTTCTGAAAAGTGAAACCAAAAAGAAAAAAAAATCTTAAGACAATATAATTATATCTTTAATCATCTCAAAAGGAGAACTAAGATAATTCAAAGTAGGATATTGGAATCTTCTTACAAATGAGCAGGGAGGTGATGTGTGCTACATTACTCCAGTTGATGTACTGGAAACTGGACCAGGAAAAAGTCAGTTTCTCAGTGGGGAAAACAGTCTTCATATTGAGGGAAAAATAATCTAGTTTCTCATTTTTGAAAGCTATAGGTGTCTCATTAATGCCAATGACATGTGGATAAGATTTTATTATAACACCTTGTGTCCCATCATTTGTAAAGCAAATATGGCTACATATATACTGCTTGTGCATTCCATTTCTAACAAGAAATACTGAAAGACATGAAATAATTTAGATATGACTATAAAAGCACATAGTTTTAAACCATTGCTTTTTCCATTTAAATGTTGCCTTTTTGTTATTTTACTCAGAGCTGTAGTTTAAAATATAGCCTTCAGTATATAAATATAATGATTTAATTTCTGAATGAAAGGTAATTTGGATTATTTTATCAAGATATTCAAAATACCACAGTTGTCACAGGGGGATCTTTTATTAACATTGATTTCCAAATCAACTCATTCGAGCATTATTTCTTTACATTTACATGATCTCTTAGGTTTTGGACACCTGAGATATTAAAATCATCTTGCAAACTATGTGTCTGACAATGTAAATCAATCTAAATATTTAGAATTTTAGCATAAGTTTTTAAATATAAGATGATAAATATCTCAACAAGAAAGAAAATTACATGTGATGAAACAACTATTATGAGGCATGTGCTGCCAGGTTTTTTTTTTTTTTTTTTTTTTTGGGTGGTACTGGCTATTGAACTTGGGTCCTTGTGCTTGCCAGGTAGGCGCTTATGCTGCTAAGCTACAACCCCGGCCCCAACTACCAGTTTTTACTAGCTTGGTTTAGTTGAAACTTTAAAAATATTTGAGTGATGTTCAGTTAAGAAATATTTTTTAAAAATCTGTTCTTTTGAAGAATGTGAGCTTCGGTTACCGTCTTTGCAGTGTTTCCTGGCTGTAGAACCCTAGTGACCACCTCTTTCAATCTGTGTACAATTATTAATTCTTCTGTTTGGCTTTGCTATCGGGAGTAGTATTAGGGAACTATATGGCCTTGGTTCTACTTTGTCAAGATGATTGCTTTCTTATTTCTTACCTAGAGACTGCATCTTGCCCTCTCCGAGCACAGTGACAAGTATGGCAGTGACTTGCAAAATAATTGGTTTTTCTTAATCTTTAGAAATATAGATTCATAATTTAGAAAAATCCAGTAGTTGTTTCCACAGAGAGATAATATCCTTTGTATTGAAAAAAATCACACTGGAGTCTGTTTATTTACAAGGGTCTAAACATGCGTATCTTTATGGCTTTCTCCTGTCACAATGAATCACCAGCTATAAGTTGTCCTTTGTTGGTTTTGGTAAAATCAAATGAAATCCAGCAGGAGATCTCAGAGTGCATTGTCCAAGAGTGTAAAAATGCCGTATTGATGACAGATCATACTGTTTTTATTAAAGCTAAGAACATTGACTTTACTTTGCTTTTTGACCCTGGTACTCTACTGTCAAGGTGATTTTATTTCTACAAATTTTCCTTCTGCAGGCCTCATCAATGATTCACCGTAAAACATTAGACAAATTCCCATCATCTGTGTGTGATTAGAGCAGGCTCTGTTGTGCTGTTCTCTGCAACTCCAAAGATGTTTTCCAGCTTTGTCTAAAGAGGGATCAATTAGCTAATATTCTTCGCTTACACAGTGTCTCTGTGTTTTAATTCTGTATTATAAAGTGATATTGGGTCCATATAAAGCATCCTGTTATGACATTTAATAACATTGGTTAAGAACTTTTGCTAATCATGTATTACTAAAAAGAAAAAAGTAGTGTGTTTACTAAATAACTATTTCTGTTTGGGTAAGACATGTGGGGTTAGCTGGTCTTTTAATGTATAAATGTAGTGAGGCACTCAGTTCTCAGAGATATGACTTATTATATGGACAAAAGTGTTTAGAAGTACCTTCAGAAGTGACTGGATGCAGTAGATAATACGTATAAGATGCGGAAGCTAGTAACACTGCTATGCAACCAGCTGTTTGGGAAAGACCAGGCACTTTGACTTGTACTTTGTAATCTTATACTGCTTATTATCATGTCACTCCTGTGGTGTGCTGTTCTTCTTTACTGTGACATAGTTGCATATGGGGCAAAAAAGGTGTAGCACAAATTTTCCATAGCTGTATCATCTGTAGGCCTGCACAGCAACAATCAGAAATCACGACCATTAGCTGTCTTCCACCTGCTAGGCACTTTGCATGCATTATCTCATTTATTCTCAACTTAGAAATGTAGGTAAGATGCTGATGAAGCAGATGCAGAATGTTATGCAGCCTATTCAAAATTTCAGAACTAATGGGTCAGTTAAGGGACTTCACCACAGACCTGTGGAATTCTTCCTACTATGCTGTCCTTCTCTTTGGCAGACATAACAAAATAAATTAAAATAAAATCTGTAATATACATATTGTACCTTACCCTGTTTCTGTCTTTTAATCTGCTATTTGTCTTTGTTTTTATATCTTCAAAATAAAATAATTTTTTTTTCTAAAATCCAGAACATAAGAAAGAAATAAATCGAATAGAAGCCCAAGCAATTCGGCTCCAAGGTCTGACCTTTTACTATTGTGATGTACTGTCACTCACAGACGTTTAAGATCCTATACATTCCTAAAAATTCTCCATGGTTACATATTGACTAAAAAATCATCTAAAATTATTGCATCACAGCATTTGGAGAGCTTTCTAAGTACCTAACTTACTGCTTTTCAACTTCATTCCCTACTATGTGTATCCAAATACTGCACATTCTAACCAAATAGTGCCAAGCACATCTTTCAATTCTTATTAGGGAAAAATATTTACCCCCCCTTCCCAGTTTCCATATGGAGAATTTATTCTTTCAGTGCATTGTTGGCCTCCTGATGTCCCATACTTGCCTGCTCCTGGATACGTGGAGCGACGCTTCTGATGGATGGTTCTGGGAATAATGACTGGACAAGATGCCGCAGCTGCAGACTTGAGTTGGGACCTGGCTACTGAGTCTGTCTCCACGCTGTGCCAGGAGACAGGTGAGGTGTGTTCTCTCAGTCTCCATCAGCAGACACCCTGGGTTCTTGAACCGGGCACCATCCCTTCAAGTTGGCATGTTTCAAGATACTTTAACATTCATGTTTTTCCTTCTTTTTTGGTACTTTGAACTCACAATCTCATGCTTTCCAGGCAGGTGCTGTGCTATTGAGTTGTATCCCCAGCCCATGTCTTTTATTTATTTCTCGATTACTGTACCACCTAGATAGAAAGAGAGAGGAGGCTGTTTGCTGAGTTTTTTGAGATCCAAGAACATGGATCTCAGTACCTTCAGTACTCTTTCTACTCATTATCTTTCCCACCTTCTTCAGTCTCTCCTACCTGGTTCCTGTTAATAGTGAAGACTTTCTCAAATGCCTTTTGCTTTTTGCTTCTACAATATCCACATTTGACAAACTTTTACTTCCTTCCAAGTTTCCTAGTACTTAATGGCTAACTCTTTAATGGTTATCTTAGTCCTTATATGTCACTTAAATCACTCTGCGAGTATGAAGCTTATTATAGCATGTGAACTGTCTTATACCAAGGGTTACAACAGTGAACAATTCATATTCTGCCTCTGTGTCTGTTGAACTGTTATCTTAGCAGAGTGGGTGTGGATCTAAAACTAATGACAGTAGGGACAAAGCTATGTATGGCAAACGTATGTGCAGGGTGTTGTAGGCAGGGACACACAGTAGGGATGTCTCACCTGCACCAAGGTGTGGTCAAGATTGCAGTGAAGGCTGCAGCCTGTTCTTAAGGACCTCTTCTGTGCTTGTATGGTATCATAAGTGACTTTTTGAATAAGACTTGGAAATTCAGTAAAGACTTAAGAAAATAAGGTAGCAGGTGCAAAAAATTAAAAGATGAGCTGAAAGTAGAACGTATCAGGATATTAGAATTGGACTGCATTCTCAGAGAACAGAGCATCACACGGTACAATACATACTTGTAGAAATGCACTGTTTTTCATTAAAATGACTTTTCTTAATCTTGCATTGGGAAGGCTCTAATAATAAAGATTATCATTTGCAGGATATTTGTAGCATGCTGAGCGTTGTGCTGGCATTACACACACATTAGTTAATCTTTCCAATAACCTCATTATGGTACGGTTATCAAAATTTTAAAGATAATAAAACCAGACTCAAGTGAAGTAGGTAACTTGGCAGATGTCATAAAACTAATAAGTGGCAGAGCAAGGAGCTGGAGTCACCTCACTCCAAAGTCCTCTCTATATATTACTGCTATTGCCGCACTGCTACTGATTGTCACCTCTAATCACTTTACTATGTGCTGGCCTTATCCTAAGGGCTTTATGTTCCTTATTTATTTAATCCTCATAACAACCTTATGAAGTTGGTAGTATTATTTATTATCCCTCTTTTACAGAGAAAGACACTCAGACTGAAGGATGGTTAAAAATCTTGAAGTTGTCTTTCTCCAGAGCTTCTTTCTTAAGCATGACAGAAAACATTACAGCTACAATAAAGATTTTCTCTACATGCTAAGGATCTTGGAGAAAGAAATGTCAAAAAATGTGTAGGGTTGCTGCATAACTGGGATTATAAAAGTGAAGGAAAATTCTGTTGGATAGATCTCATTTTAAAAGCTATAGGTGTCGCGATCTTTTTCTTAGGAAAAGTGTATGCGAGTAACCGGTGTTGGAAGATAACAAGTCATCCTTGATAGTTTAGTTGATGTAGCAGTGAAGTACAAACTATGGAAATAAGAGCAAGTTTGTAAAAGAAGTTATTAGATGAGACACATTTAAGTGGCAGTTTTGAGATTCATGACCGGATATCCTATTTTATTTAGAGAAGTTTAGCTATATTTTCATTTCCAGGAAACAAAGGCTTCACGAGCAAAGAGATTCTATAATAACAAAATGGCTATGGTAGTGTTTCCTACCTTAGGAATCTTCGGTCTAAAACTTTGATTTATTTTTATAGTACTGCAAGAGATTTAATACAGTATGTGTTGCTACTATTTTTTTTTTGTTGTTGTTGCAGAAGGATGCTTTATTGTGCAGAAGAATGCCCAGCGTATATCAAGGGCAAAAGCTGGGTTACAGTCTGATTGGTACCAGATGATACCATTTGGCCCCTATGAAGAAGGAAGCACCAATGTTTATGTACATTCACATATGTAGATGCAGTACAGAATACAGACAGGAAGAAAATAAGCCAAAATGCTACCAGTGTTTATCCCTGGGTAATGTTATTTGCTTCTTTGTGCTTTTCTGTGGTTTCCAAATTTACTACAATGAACATGTGCTACTTATGTAATCACAAAAAGAAGATGAAATATAATATTGCAAAAAAAATAATGCAGCTTGGTAAGAAAAAACTAGGCCTGTTGGTGATCGGGACATGACACAGCTGTTTTGTGGACTCCATGGAAGCCCCCAAGTAACGCCTCAATGATAGAACTGCACCCTTAATCAGGGGGGTCACAGTAGCAACCTAAGAGTTGGTGTCAGGCAGTGCACTAAGTGGGTCACCTTAATTCTTTCAATAACTTCTACAAGGTGACTTTATTAGTCTCATTCTATATGTGAGATAACTGAGGCTCAGGGAAGGTGTCTTGCTCAAGGTCACACAGCTAGTAAGGGCAATATTGGAATTCAGATCACATCGATGAGATTCAAGAATTAGCTTGACTCAGCGAGGCTAAGCCTTCTTGCAGCTCCTGTGGTTGGGGAGCCCACGCTGTGGCTATGAGCACTGGAAGACAATCAGCCACATTTCTCCGGACAGCACTGAGATGTTATTGGTCTTTTCTGCTTGGGGCGGGGAGGCCTAGAGTGACCCCATTTTCCAGGGGAGGAACCTGAGGCTGTGGATGGTGATGTCCTTTGCCTGAGATTCCCTAACTAGGAAATGACCTTCCTTAGTTTCTTTTCTCATTGCTGAGACAAAATACTCAATGCCCAAAGCTAAGGGAGGAAAGGGTTATTTAGCTC
>NW_004524592.1:19636571-19699156 GCF_000260255.1 Octodon degus | reverse complement strand
CCCACGCTGCGCCTGGGCTGGGACTGGTCCCGCCTGCGCAGGGTAGCAGGAAACTCTCCGCACACTCACCGGACCTGGGCTAGGACTGGGTCTCGTGTTGCTACTATTTACAAAGTATATTTTATATTATTTTTGATTTAAAAAAACAATAAAATATACATGTTCTATACCGATGTTTATAGAGAATGGTGTTGCCTTTCTAGTCCTAATATAAATGCACAAGAGCTATGTGTTAAGTTACTAAACAGTAAATGTATGAATTGTGCAGTTTATTAAGTACAATATTATTATAAGACTTTCCAGTAGTTAAAAAGTTAAGTATATTCAATACACTTAGTATGTGTATCCTGTGTCAATGAATAAAATACTTCTTCTGCTTTGTGCCACTGTTCAACAGCCAGTTTTTGGATGGTCACTACATACCAGAGTCATTGTTGTAACCAGTGGAGAAGAACCACAGTGACTGTGCCTAGTGAGATGATTTGGTTATGAAGAGTTGTTCAACAAATATCCACCTGGTCAGCATCTTCAAAACAACAGACATTTCACACCTCATGGTCAAATTTGAGTGTAGCCATCTGGGGCCTGCATTTTGGATCCCTCCCACCTAAATCTAGGTTTGGCCAGAGCTGTGTTCACAGGAAGGGCTCAAGATCTTCTTCTAAAGTACTTGGTTGCAGGCAGAACTGGTAGGAAATCCCAGTTCTCCTCTGAGACTTGGGTCAATCAGTGCCTGGCAGCCCCTTCACGCCAATGGAGCCCATGTTAAAATCATTTGCTTTCTCGAAGCCAGAACAGAGCCTCTTCTCTCTCTTAGAAATCATGCCTTTTCAATGCTGACATATTTTGTCATCCAAGTGAAAACAATATCATACGCATTGATGTGGCCCATCTTGTCAGAACGATATTGAAGAGTCGGGAAGCTAAGTGTTTGAAAATTGTAATTTCTACTTTAAAAAGAATAATTGTCCCTAGAAACACAATTGTTTTCCTTGAAGCAACAGGGTCAATTTGCTCATTTTTTTGCCTCTGAGATGATGAATACCAAATGTTCTGTTCTGAAAAAACAGAGTATGCCAGATATTCTCTAACTAAAGATGGTGTCCCTTGAAATATGTGACCAACTCACAGGTGGTATAACTACCATGTGCTTTTCTCTGAGTGGATTTCTCATGACATTGTGTTTGGTCTCAGGGCTCTTACAGAAGGTCAGCAAGGTCAACAGCATTTTTATAATAATGTTAAAATGTTTTTACCTTTTTTTTGGTCTCATTGTGTTGATTGTCACCAGACCTGTCAGTGTCCTGAGTGGCACCTTAGCATAAAAGGAGCCATGGTGTTCTGTTCAACACTATCCACTAACAGCCAAAGAGAAAGAATGCTTTTTGTCTAACTGTTAATTATCCATTCAGTATTGGCCTTTGAATGCAGTTATTTTATGTTTTTCAGTGAGCAAATAGGAAGGACACAAAAATCTTTCTTAATTTAAAATATATATTGTAGAGCTTTTTGTCCCTTGTATACTTGTATTTTTGTCTAATGGAAGAAATAAAACTTTAATTCATTTAATTATTTGTTATATTATAATAATTTGATTATATGTGTAAAATATATACTTAATTTTGACCTACTTAGACTTTAGTTTGCCTTGTGTATGAAGAATAGTGTGCTGACTGTGAAAAATGAAATAGTTTGGAATTAATCTAACTAAAGCAATAAAAGATCTATTCAATGAAAATTACAGTACTCTGAGAAAGAGAACATAGAGCATTTAAGAAAATGGAAAGATATTCCTTGCTCCTGGATAGGAAGAACCAGCATTGTGCAAATGGCTATATTCCCAAAATTGTTATATAGATTTAATGCAAGCACTATAAAAATACCACCAACATACCTCACAGATCTAGGGAAATCATTCCTAAAATTTATTTGGAAACAGAAAAATTCTAGAATAGAAAAGGGAATTCTAGGCAACAAAGGCAAGGCAGGAGGCATTACATTCCTTAACTCGAAATTATACTACAAAGCTACTGAGACAAAATCAGAATGGTAATGGCAAAAAAAAAAAAAAAAAACCCTGAGGATCAATGGAATAGATTAGAAGATGCAGATACAACTACAAACACACTCAGCCATCTTATCTCCCACAATGGGCCCAAATACATTCACTGGAATGGTGCTGAAAAAACTGACTGTCTACATGTCAAAAACCAAAATTTGACCCAGATCTATCACCATGCACTAAAGTCAAAATGCATTAAAGATTTAGAGATTAAAACAGAAACACTAAATCTCCTGGAAGAGAAAGTAGGTGGAAATCTTGAAGATACAGCGGTAGGCAAACATTTCATGAACAAAAACCAAACTGCATGAGAAATACTTGAAAGAATTAACAACAGTGACATCCTCTTATTGAGAAGTTTCTGCGTGTCAAAAGAAATTACCAATTGAGTGAAAAGACAACCACAAATTTGGAAAAAATCTTAACTAATAATCACTCAGACAAAGATCTTCTGTATAGAATTTATCAAGAACTAAAAGCATTATGGACCCAAAATTTAAACACCTAATCCAAAAATGGGCATCTGAGATGAGCACATACTTCTCAGAGGGAGAAATGCAAGAGGCAAATAAACACATGAAAAAATGCTCCACATCACTAGCCATTTGTGAAATGCAAATTAAAGCAACATTGAGATACCATCTCACCCCAGAAAAAATGGCTATCATAAAGAAGTTAACCAATAACAAATGTTGGAGAGGCTGCAGGGTAAAAGGAACCCTTCTTCAGTGCTGGTGGAAATGTAGACTGGTGCAACTATTATGGAAATTAGTCTGGAGACTCCTCAAAATACTAGAACTGGAAATTCCACTCAATCCAGCTATCCTGGTTCTGGAAATTTTTCTAAAAGAACTGAAAACATCATATCATAGTAATATATATATATATATGTGTCTAAGTTTATAGCAGCACAATTTGTGATAGCCAAATCTTAGAAACAACCAAAATGCCTTTTATCTGAGGAATGGAAGAAAAAGATGTGATATTTTTATACAATGGAATATTACTCAGCTCTAAGGAAGAACAAACTCAAAGCTTTTGTAGGTAAGTAAATGCAACTTAGAGTTATACACATAAATGAAATAATCAAAATCCACATGTGTAAATATATTGTCTCCCTAGTATAAGAGCTGAAAAGAAGAAATAAAACTGGAAAGGTATAACACAGTTAAATGGAAAGAGAGAAGGATTAAACCGCAAAGAGAGAGAAAGGAGAAAAGTTAGGAAATAAGGTAGGGGCAAAATCATACACTGATGTATACAAGATGGATAAGGCCATGGTCCTAAGAATTTATATCAGGTTTTTGAAAATAGCAGTTTATGGCTAGAATTCTCAACGTGAGTAAATCTATATGCTGATTTCTGTGAACTAAGCAATGACATTGAGGACAGCAATGTGTAATATTAAAACCATGTTCGAAATACATGTCATTTTGATCTTCTAAATGTGTACTGTTTCTAATGTCATATCAATTATTGCTATACTCTCTTTAAAGTAAATTTGTGTAAAACAAAAAAAGTAATAAAAGAAAATGAGAGTCAAGAACAAAAATTTAGGACTTCTTGAAAGCATGTGATAGTATTCAATCGTATGTCCCATCTTTCATAACTATATCTGTTAATCTGAGCAACATATTTGATGATAAAAATAGATAATATATCAATCACTTTTAATCAGTTATTCTTGTTTTGAAAAATTGTGACGTACGTATTGTTATAGTTACCCTCTTTCTGTCTTTGCTTTCATTTTTCTTGCTCTTGTTTTTACTTTTCAAAATAAGAGAAAATTATCATAATAATTAAAAAAGAATGATGTGCTGAGTGAGGTGTGGTTGCGCACATCTATAAACTCAACACTTGCGAGGTTGAGGTGGGAGGATCACTGTGAGTTCGAGACCAGGCTGAGGGCTGGGAGCACAATGCCAGCCCAAACTGCATAGCAAGACCCTGTTGCATGCACACACAAAAATAATGATGTGCTATTTCTCCCCAAATTACTATTTTCAGACTTTTTTTCAAAAACAAATTTGGTTGCGGACAGTTTAACATATAATTTGAAGTTCCATAAAGTTGATACCGAATTTAGGCACAGTAAAGAACAAAAATTCTTCCTACTACTGTATTTGAAAGTGACCTGAAATTCTAAATGAAAAAACCCTTCAGCATACATTTTAATCTCTTTAATCCACACAATTAAGGGCAGAATTGTTAAATTGTGGCATGCTTTCAGTTATTCCAATTTTATTAATTATTTGAATCTCAAGAGACATTATTTTATTACAAGTTTTATTAAAAATGTTCAGCTCTTTGGTTTTAAAACTTTTAAACTTTTCAATCAATTTAAAAACTTTTGGTAATAAAACCTAGATTTGAGAAACAATGGATCAGGAGAAAGGTAATCGAATTTGGAATGAAAAGATTTGGTTAATATTTGAGCTGTGCCTTTTAGAGGTTTAAAGTCATGAGGTAGGGCTTCTTGTTTGTTTTTAGCTTCTTCATATTTCAAGGTCTTCCTTCCCACCAAACCAAGGTCTAATTATTACCTAGCCCAGAGATATCCTGTGTGATTTGGATAAGATACTGGAATGTACTTTGGCTTATAGTAGGTGCTCAATAATTGCTTGTGAAGCTATCATCTGTAACAGCATACCTCCAGGATAATTCTTTCTTAACATCTGGAAATAAAGACCTTTTTTTGTTCAGATATTTTGAGATAAATTTCCTTAAAAATAAAGCATCTATAAGTGCTACTGCATTATTTGGTATATATTTTATGTACTTTGATAAGGCTGGTAAAATATAACAAATTTATAAGTGATTTTGATTGAGTGTTATCATTCTTATATATTAATGTACTTGTTTGTACTTCTGTGGAAAATAAATTTTTATCAAATAAAAAAGCTTATGAAAATGAAACAATGCTGAAAGATGACAAAAATATGTAGTTGTTTTTTATTTTATTTTATTCATTTTGATGAGAAAAAATAAGATAACAGTGAAACAGCTTTAAAACAGGTTAGTAGGACAGTTATAATAAGTAATACATTGCATATTTTTGTCTTCCTAGTAGTTATTCAGAGGACAAGGTACAGACATGATATCTTGTCTAAAAAATATTAGTACAAACCTTTCTTCCCAATGAACTAAGAGAAAGTAGCTATATAATTATCCTAACTATCTTATACATATCATATATATATATTTTTTTTCACAACAAAATGGTCCTTTATTTATATCCCCTTTTTTGTTTTGTTTTGTCAGAGATGGGTGTTTTAGAGAAGCTGTATTTGGAGAAGTCTTTAAAGGACCTTTTCATACTTGATGCCAGTCCAAAGATTGTAGGTGCTTGAATTCTGCAAAATAACCCAATATAGTCCAATAGTGCATAGTAGTAGTGAGCAATCAGCATAGCTGGCAATTGTGCAGAGTTGTTCACGTGAACCTTTTACAGCTCAGCATATTAAAATAGCTTTACTTTTTATTCCTAGTGGTTATACTTTTCTGCTGGACAGTTAAGACCAAGTTAAAGCAAGACCTATATAATTCAAAATGTAACTTTTGCTATCTGACAAGGTCAGTCAAATCCCCTTAGGATTTACCCTAGAACCATGTACAGCACCTTGTGGATCTTTCGTCAGTGTCAGTCAAAAATATGTATTTGTGATTAAACAGCTTTTAAATATTATTGTGATAACTTTTTAAACAGTACTGTTTTTCATTTTTTGGTGCTTTTATTTTTAAAGAGAATGAAAAATAGCAAAATAAAATATTAGAAACATACAGAATTTCACTAAACATAATTTTGTTTAGTGAAAAAGTACTTATTTTCACTCATTTAATAAAGCACATTTTCATTCAAGAAGAATGAACTTTTTTTTTTTTTTTGGTGGAACTGGAGATTGAACTCAGGCCTTTGCACTTGCCAGGCAAGCACTTATTCTACTGAGCCATCTCCCTGACCCAAGAATGAACTCTTGGATGAATTTTAATAATATTATTTAATATATAAAAGAAAACACAGAGGCTGGTAAGTTGACAAACTCAAATTACATAGCATCTTTTTTAATGGTCATATTTAATATACAAAAATGTAAATGAGTTTCACATGCATTTAAGAGGCATTTTATGCCCCAAAAGTTCATTTCTTTCACTATGAGTTTTGCCAAAACAAAGTAGACTAATAACATTTATTTTTAAAAGTAGTGTTATTTTTATTTAAGATAGGATGTTACATTTGCCATTGCTGCGTGGTACCTGCCCAGCGAATCTCCTGGACCACCACACAGTGAAGTGTAGGGAGACCCAGAGGTTGACAGCTGCATTACTTTCCTTAGGGCAATGGACGCACAGGCCGAACACTATGAGTTCACTTTGTTCTGAGAGCCTTGGACCTAGTAGGGCAGGCAGAGTAACTATGCTCACAGGTTGCCCTCAGCATAAGTCCAGAGTTTTAGGGCTAAGCCAAGCTGGCATGCAAAGGAGGTTGCTGTTGATCTTTTATACTAATTTTGGATTAATTGTGATCTGCAGCGCTGCGTAAACATGCTATCCTAGTGCTTCAGCTTCGCCACAGCTAAACATTAATCCTTCTTAATGCTCTAAGTCAACTTTTAGTCCTTAGCAGAATTTACCTTAATCTCTGAGTAGTAAGTTAACTGATTTACAAAACATAATCCATGAGCCCAGAATCTTAAGGATGTGTGAACAGCAGCAACCTACCTTTACAGAATGAACTGGACTCGATTCTTTAACCACATTACAGGGTAGGAAGAAAGTGACATCCAATTTAAGATTGGAAAACCTGTGACTTAGTTGTATTTTAATATCACAGAAAGATGGCTGAATTTAGGTTTGCTGGAGATGCTGGATACTCTGTGTGTGTGTGTGTGTGTGTGTGTGTGTGTGTGTGTGTTTACCATTTGTAATTGTATAAGTATGGCTAATAGGAGCCGATTACTTTTATGCTTTGTATATTTTTCTCCTTAGGTCTTTGTAGCTAATGTAGTCCATCATCTGAATTAGTGACAGATCTTTTTCTCCATGCTTAGGTACCATTTTATTTCCTAATTCTTTAAACATGTGCATTATAAACATGGAAAACTGCCCCCCACACTATATCTGGTTCTAGTCTTTCAAACTGGAGTATGACCATCAACATTAGTGATGACAACCTCAGATGGTTCTGTAATGTAATTTGGTTTTGAAAATCATTCATAAAGCTTTTTTTTTTTTTAAATTTGAAACTTACTTGCCTGTTGCGGTCAGCAAAGTTTCCATTCTGTCTTCCTCCAAGTCTGCAAGCAGGCACGTTAATGTTTGGTGGTCTGCTCCAGCCCACCTCATTCAGAGTTCTCTGGCTTCTTGCGGTCTTTCCCTCTTTATTATGATTTTTCTCCAATTACTAAAGTTACATTCATCACTTGATAGATAACCTATATAATTTGCAAATCTAGTTCTTCTTTACTAAATTGACTTGAATTTCTTCAGAGAATTAGAAATGCTCATACTGCTTCTCTTGTGTTTGCCAAGACTTTTGGAGCTCTATGAGGCTTGTACCATCAACAGTATAACTGTTGAGTCCTCTTATGCTTTTTCATAAACATCACAAACCCAGTCACGAATGAAGGCAAACAAAAGGGACAAGTGGCTCTACGACTCTGTGGGGAGAACTTAGTTGTTCTCCCCTTGCATTCAGATAATTGCTTCTGAGCATGCATGCTTCTTTGGGATGAAATGTGTCCATCAGGGAGTTTGTACATGTGTCACCTGCATGTGCTGGATTCAGTGGCAGTTTTATTGTGCTCATAAAGAAGAAATGTGAAGCAGAAAGTGTGCAAGGTCCTATTTTGGGAATTGATTGGAAACCCTGCCCCTCAAGCAGGGATGTTATAGTTTAATGCTGTCTTTGCAAAATGTACTCACAGGATTTCTGTGTCATGTAGGAAAGTGAGAAAAAGAGATGATATAGAAAGGCAAACTCTTGTGAGTAGAGGGTGATAGGAAGCTGGCTAAGGGTTGGGCCATGGAGATTTGGAGTGATGCTCTGTTATCCCAAGGCAGTTTTTTTGGGTAGGTAGATACGCAAAGAAAGAGCTTGGGCAATCTACCAAGAGCTGCTGTTGAATGAGAAGCAATTATTGGTGATTTTCCTTCAAACAATAGAGATAAACCCTTAAAAATGTACCACTCAAACACCTCAACTCTACTCCACTTGGACTCTCTTCCTTACTTGAAAAATCATGATACGTAAGCCAGGCTCCTCTGAGGGGGAGGAGGACACGGACACAGGCATGATTGGAGCTGGGCTTTTCACATGCGTCTGGAACAGTCAGCTCTTTGGCAAGGGAGGCCACAGTCCAGTGGCTCTAGTGGCAGGGGTAGGGGTGGAGGCAGCTTGAAAAAGTGAAGTATAGCAGTGACACAGAATGTGGCTGCCAGGTGGTGGCTTCAGGAGCTGACATTTCGTGCGTTACCTTCCATGGAGCGCTTCCTTTGTGCCAAGCTGTGTTTTAGCCTCAGACCAAGATGCTCCCTCTTGTGAGGACTAGACTCTGGTGGAGAATGGGAGTTGGACAGAAAATAAAACACAAATGTGACAAACAAGCAAGTGGCCTCATTTGTTGGGGAAAAATGTGCTGGAACAAAAAACGAAAAGAGCAGGTTAGTGAGAGGGAGAGAGCCAGGTCTGAGTGAGGGAGACACTTCCCATAGATGGCTGGAGGCGGGCTGATATAAAAGCTGCAGCCTGGCTTTAGGAAGATCTTAATGGAAGCAAGAAAATGATCACATTGATGTCTGGGCCAAGAATGTTCCAGACACGTGACAGTGAGTGCCAGTGTCCTAAGTAGCAGTGTTTGCCCTTGTGTCCCTGTGTTCCTGAGGGACAGAAAGGGAGCCATGGAGGGGCTGAGTGGCAGAGGCATGGAGTGGGCTCAGAAGGGCTGAAAGTCCTCCCGACACCGGGCATTTGGGTCCTGGCAAGAACTTCAACTTCTAGTTCAAAGGGGACCCATTCTCAGGAAGCGACTGATCTTCCTTATGTTCGTGAGAGGAACTGTGGCTTCTTTGTTGGGGAGTGACGGTGCTGTGGTCAGTGTTGGAGCCGGGAAAACTTTGGAGACTAATGTATGTTCCAGGCGTGAGTAGAATGCCGTCACGAGGAAATTGGCTGCGCTTCACAGTCTACCAGAATGGTTTATGACTTTGCATCCAGGACTTTAAAGACTGTGTGGAATTCTATTTTCAGTGGTATGAATTGTATTTTTAGGTACTGTATGAAAGGCTGTTTGTAATTCTTACAACAGTCTATTTACTGTTGTTTTTGCCTTCCTGATTTACATATTATGATCTATTTCATTTTAAACCTACCTCCTGGATTCCACAAATCAGTGATTCCTATAGAGTTTTATATCAGTGGCTTAGGATTCCCTGGAGAAAGCTTTCCCTCAGTAGCATTTTGGCAGCCTGCATAATAGAACTGAACCAAAAGCAAGTTGGAGATAAAGAGTAAAGGGAAAATGAGAAATATAAATGCTATTGCAGCAAAGATCTGAGAATAAAGTGTCAGAAATCGGAACACATAATAATGCATCCAATGCAGCAAAGATCTGAGAATAAAGTGTTGGAAATTGGAACACATAATAGTGCATCCAAATGTGCCTTACTTTAATAAGATACAATGCATAGAAATTCAAACCTTCAAGGTAGAATTTATAACCTGGCAAGGGAGAGACCAGGGTGTCAAAAGCTCTTGCTTTGGGGGCTAAGACATAGATGTCCAGAGGAGTGAGCTGTCAGAGCTTTGTCCACACCCCAGCTTCTCACTCTCGAGACCTCTCCCCTGCCATGCTGCTTGTGAATTAGAGAGGGTGATTATGGGATTGTAAAACCATTCCCCTTCTGAGAGCGAGCTCCCATAGTGATTTTAAAACACTTTATGGGCCATTAACTATACCTTAAACCAGTTGATGGCTATCAGGGTGTCTACCAAGATCTTGCAAATTTAGATGAATTAGAAATGAGTGAAAGCAATCTTTGAAATTACCATTTTTAGCAATTTGAACTTTTGACTGAATCTATAGATGCCAATCAATGGGTATTTGATAGCATAAACCAGGGCATTTCCCTATAGGTTTACAAAGATTGGCACTTATACAATCTATAAGCAAACCTGTAAGCACTGGAAACAGAGGACATATCTTCATGTTCCCTGTGCTCATGCAGTGCTGTGACATAGGATCTTGAATTGATAAAATGAATTCACTTTAAAATACAGGTAGTCTCACTCACATGTGAGATCAACGACAACACTGTAAATGTATTTATATGTTATATATAACTTGGCCAAGGATTATTTGAATTACTATAAAACTTGAAAAATCTTACCCTGAGGTATTTATTCACATCTCATAATCAGAGACAGTATTGTTTGGCCCTTAGTTATTTTAAAGGGAAATATCAACTTTTAATGGGTTGCAGACCTCTATACCAAAATACATGTACACTTGTTTATTCTCATGTAGAGATCTAAGATAGAAACTAGAAAGGGGTCAAGAAGTAAGCGATGACATAAAGAAGTGGAAAGTTTTAATACTTCTTATTGTTCCTTCCTTACACTTACAAATGTCTTGGACATTTGAACAGACAGAAGCAGCTCGAGGAAGCAATTAAGAACACAAGCTGGGCTGGGGAGATAGCTCAGAGGTCTAAGTGCCTGCATGGCAAGCGCAAGGACTCGAGTTCAATCTCTAGGACCACGTCCATGCCCCCTCCCCCAAACTATGTGTAGTGGTCCACACTGGTAATTCCAGCTCTGGGGAGGCTGAAAACAGGAGGGTCACTATGAGTCTGAGCTGTGTAGTGAGACCATGTACCAAATAAATTAGAAAGAAAAAAAAGAAAGATAGATAGATAGAAAGAAAGATAGAAAGAAAAAGAGGCCGGGGAGATGGCTCAGTGGAATAAGCACTTCCCTGGCAAGCACAAGGGCCTGAGTTCAATCCCCGGTTCCCCCCTCACCCCCCCCCAAAAAAAAAAAAAGAAAAAAAGAAAGAGGACACAGGCTTGGAAATATGACACTAAGATTTGGATTCCTGCTTTGCCACCCATTCACTGTAGAACAGTGTACCTCTTTGTAAAGTGGATGTGACAAGAGCAACTTCTTGCCTCGTTGGACTGTTGCAGATATATTAGGCCTTAAGACTTGCAGACATCATAAACATTTACTAAAAGTGTGAAAATCATAGCTGTGTCTACTTCAAATATAATTATTTGTCATTTCACTTGAGGCAGGCAAGCCAAAGCAGAAAATAAGCCTTAAGAAATGATTTCAATCTTTGTACACAAACTTAAAGTCATAAAATGGTCATTGTCCTCTAATATTTAAAAAAGGGAAAGTCAGAGAGTTGAACTGGAGCAAACTCTATATGATTATTTGAAAGTTTCTCAGAACTTTAATATGCTTTTCTAAAAACCAAAAAATGTGACTAGCAGGAACAGAAATACTGAAATAGAGAGTAATTAAGAGTTAACTTATAAAATTACACAGGCATAACAGAAACACACAACATAGGTAACCAATTTAATCTCCAGGGCCACAATACTTTAAAACTACCAATGGGAGCTAAGAGTGCTCAATGCAAATCCATAATTTTCAAGGTGTGAAAGCTCATGTGCAGCCGTGTGCACATTGATAGGAAGATTATGTCCTCTCCAGAGCTCACTTCCACAGACAGTACCTCCTCTGAGCTTCACTCCTGCTCTTCCACTGCGTGTCTCCTTCTGAGGTGGAGTGGTGCTGTGTTGCTTTCCTAACACTGCGGCCACAATGTTCACAAACTTGGTGGCATATTCAAATACAGCTCTGAGGGTCAGAAATGCAATATCAAGGTGGTTTCATGGCTTTCAGCTTCTGGTGGCTCTCAGCAGCTTTTGGCTTGAGGCTACACAGCTCCAAACTGTCTTCGCTCCCCATTCTCCTCTCCTGTGTCTTACATGGCTGCTGATCACTAGAATGACCCCTACCACCCTTCCTCCTCCATAACCATCTGGAGATCTTTAACTTGGTTACTTCTGTGAAGACCTTTTTTCTAAGAAATGTCACACTTATGGTTCTGGGCTTGAAGCATGGGAAGATCTCCTTGGGCCGTCAATTTACCTACCCCAGATAAATCTGCTGTCCTCCAAGCTTCTGCTGCTCACCTGAATTCTATTCTGCATAATGTAGTTGGCCTGTTTTTCTGATATCTTGCTAGCACTGTCTTTGCTACTTTCCTAGTTTCCACCAAGAAATTCCCTTCTCATTTTCTGAGTTTTTTCCTCTGTCCAGTCCCAAAATGAATGTCATGGGTTTTAGGAGTTTTTTGATTATTCAGGGCATCACTATTTTGAGTGTAAAATTATCACTTCTATTCCTGGGAAAATCAAGACACATAAGAATTTAGCACAGTGAACATTCTAGTTGCTTAGAATGTTTAAATTCAACAACTCCTCCTCAGGTGGTGCTCAGTGGGTCTTGCTGGAGACCTCAGGCTCCTGCAGTCTGAAGGTGGAGAGGCTGAGACTAAACTGTTTAAAAGAGCATAGACCCACTTGGCTGGTGCTGGCACTGGCCGGCTGCTTGACTTCTCTGTCTCCAGATGTCTGAAGGAGGTTGACCTGTGTTTCTTTGCATAGCAACCTTGTTCAAAGATGGCAGCAGTGGAAATGTGGCACTGGCTGCAGCTGGGTGCTCAAGCCCAGCATTATTTCCAAGGCACTGTGTCAGCTGATAAGAGTCACAAGATCACTTCATATGTGTTGGGTGGGAAGGAGGAAGCCTCTTCCTTCCTCTCCTGGGAACCACTTACCTGCTGAGAGCCCACCTGTTGCTCTCTGCCCCACAACTGAAGGGTGTTTTGCAGAGTCCTTGCTCCGAGAGCCTCGAGGATCTCCAGTGCTGCACAGAAGGGCGGACTCTCTTCCTGGCAACTTGAGGTGCTTGAAGTCTGAAGACTAGTTCTCCAGCTCAGGCCATATAGGTAATAAAAGTGGCATCGTGTCCCCCTCTGTCTGACTTTCTTCTAATTGTCAGAACTTACAGTGGATGGGGATATTATTTATTGATCTTGACATGAACCCAGTGATTGTGCAAGCAACAAGTGACCAAGTAGCTCCTATGGGTTAGCTCTCTTGGCCTGAAGTCCAGTAATCCAAGGAAATATTACCCTTGGACCTATGCAAAAAACCTGGTTCTCTGATTCAAATATATTGTTTTGTGAAATCCAGAAAGTATTTTGAAAAATGGTAAAGAAAATTTGAAAATGTCATATAATTAATAAAATAACTTCTTTATGCATACTTAGTTGTACGTAATACATATTGCACACATACTACAGATATTACACATAGTGATATGGATGATGATACAAAAATATATAGGGAGTTGATTACTCTTTGTTGAGAATATGAAGTATGATAGAGTACTTAATTAATCTGATAAACTCTAAATGATGTCAGCATTTCATGCTGCTCTACATTAGACACTATTGCTGTCATTATACGTTTTTCATCTATGGCAATTGTTCAGAAACCGTATCACAAGTTCAAATGACAGAAGATAATATTTCATTTTTTGGTTTAAAGTTATCTTAATGATATTATATATTGGACATTGTACAGTTCTATAGTTAGGTCTTAAAATTTTTAGGCTTAATGAAGTTGCAATTAATACTCACAGGATCTCTTCTCTGCTCCTATGACCATGAGCTATTTACTAAAGGGTAACTCCCTCTCTTTTAGACTTTTGTTTATAAATTAATTATATATTTAAGAATTTAAAAAACTGGGGCCAGGAAGATGGCTCAGTAGAACAAGCACTTGTCTGGCAAGCGCAAGGGCCTGAGTTCAATCTCCGGTTCTGCAAATAAATAAATAAATGAATAAATAAATAAATATTAAAAAAGTTCAAAACCCACTTTGGAGAAATCCTGTCCTGAAGATTTGAAGGTAGTGGGTACTATTTAACAGGAGACTCTGTCTTTGTTTTCTGTGTATCTCATTTAGACATCTAACAGATATAAAACAAATCCAAGGGGGGAGAGAGAGGATGAATAAAACAATAATTCTATCTGAACCGCAATTCTACCCTTTACTTTGTCACTGTTATAATGGTTTTGGATTAAAAATCTCTAAAATAAAAGAATGTGGCCAAACAAGTCACACACACACACACACACACACACACACACACACACTTGACAGTAAGTGAATATTTATATTGCCTGATCTGAGCTGCTGACTAGATTAAAAAATATTCTTCTTGAGGCTAAGGTCATGAGTTCAAATTCCAGGTGGGCTAAAGTGCTTTTCCTTAACAAAGTCTGTTTTAAGGCTGTGGATTGTCTCCTTAATCCCAGGCCATCACCCTCCATGTGCATTATTTTGCCTCCCATCCAATGGGCTGGTTGTTTTATATGGACCTCTTAGCAGAAACGGACTGGACCAACCACTCAGCAAAAATGCACTGTGACTTGGAGCATTCTCCCTGCGTGGGAGGAGCTTTGCCTTCAAGATGACTTTTATAGCTTCTTCTGCTGAACTAAGGCTGAAGAAAAAGTAGAATAAAAAATCACATCTACTTTGTAGTTGGTAACTCAGGTGATGGTGTGGGAACGCCTTCCGAGAGGAAAGTCTTCATAGCAAAGCATCTGTAAGAAAGAGGACCAGTGGGAGCTTTAAAGAATGGGACCTTGAGTGCTACCATCTGTTTACATTGTAAGCAATCCTCTTCTCTTCCTTAGCGCTCTCATTTCAGCCCTCCCATATTTTAGAGAAAATTGTTTGATGCTCAACATGTAACTAACTAGATTTTTTTTTTTGTACAAATTCACATAAACTTGGAGTTTCAAAATCAGTGCAAAGCTTCCATTAGGAATTAATTGGGAATGGGGACATGGCTCATGGGGCCAGAGAGATGGCTCAGCAGAATGAACGCTTCTCTTGCAAGTGCAAGGACCTGAGTTCAATTCCCAGATCTGAAAAAAAAGGAAGGAATTAATGAAGTGAATGAGAAGTAGCTTTCTGCATTGCTCTGCAGCTCCAGGATGCATATGATAAACAGAAATGAAACTTTTTAAGCCAGGTCACATGCAAATAAATAAATGGAAGTAAAAATTATTGTGACTTTTGAAATTTTTCCTCAAAGTTCTTATGATCAGATATACTAAGTTAATGGGTTCTCTAAGCCTATTCACGCAGTACATGTGGTAATAGACTCAAAAAGAAAATTGTGTGAAGCCTCTGAACAAGCACACAAATACTTTAACTTGTCTGTTTTTTTTTTTTTTTGGTAGATCCTGATGTACTGCTAAATTTATTTTCATTAAAGTTCTTTTTCTCAGATCAGTGCAAGTGAACATATTTGGTCAGGCATACTTTCGAAGGGACAAAACTTGTCAACTTGTCCCTTCAGTTTTTATACTTTGAATGTTCATTAGAGAATTTTAGTTTGTTGTTTTTCAAATGGAATTAAAACTGATATTATGGTTTGAACGTCAGAATGAGATTGAACATCAAGTTCAGTGCTTGAGGAGATTATACTTGGGAGCCCACAAATCTAGGAGCCTGGTTAGGTCATTGTTCAGGCCACCCATTTGTGGTCTGCCAAGTGGCACTGATGGAGAAACCCAGATGGAATTTAAATAATAATAATTTGAACTCTGAAATGATTAAATCTTCAACATTTTGCATATGATTTGTTTTGAAATTGTTAGAGCTCAAAGCCAAGCCCTCTTGGCATCGCAAAGATAGCAAACCGGCAAAGGTATTTCTCTTGGACAGGCACAGCTTTTTATTCCTGTTTACTGCCAACTCACAAGCAAGCTTGTTGTTTCTCTGCAAAATTTCACAGACAAAAGAAATTGAGAAGAAATGTATTGTCATTGTTGGTTGAGTTGAGGACTACAATACTGCTTGTAGGTCAGAATCTGGAAACCTGAAACACACCAAGGTTAAATAAGTGCTTCTCAAGTAACAATAAAGAAAGATAATAAATCAGTGTAGGAACTTAAGAGAATGGCTTTAGTTGTATGCTTGGGGCACTGATCTACACTGTTCATAGGTAATTTATTCCTTTCTGTAGGATTATTCAAGCTTTTATATTTTTTCCATTGTCATAAATTTTATTTTATGATGCTTGACCCCAGAATTTTTATTTGTTGTAAATGGAAAATTTATATGAGCATGTTTGTAATTTAGAAAGACAGAGCTTTACGAGTTGTCCTCAAATGGGGGCAAGATGTGCTGCTGCTGCTGGTGAGGAAAGGGTGTGCTAATCTTCAAGGTCATCTCCTCCTCTTGGTAGCAAAGTGCTTCTAACGCATAAAGAGTCTCCCTTGCTGTTTAGAGCAAAACGGAATCAGACACATGCAGAATTCTATGGATTGGAGTTGAGCCTTCTGAACACTGCATCTCTGCCAAAGTGTGTGTTGGTCTCTCTTACGCATGGTGAGGAGAATTTAAATTTTGAATGTGACACACGTTTGTATTTTGCAGATAAATACCAGACAGCAGCACCTGGGGGAGTTGGCCAAGGTGGTAGAGATGTGTTGGTGATCAGCCTCCAATACCGGATGCTGATGTTAGGTGCTGAAGGCATCTCCAGAGATCACGGCTTCAATTACGTGATCTCTTTCACTGTGACAGTCATGCTTACAAGGCATAGTTGAAAACGATCTATTTTGATGTGTAGGGAAAACAGGGTCAGAGGCAAGTAAGTGACTTGTAGAGGTGTGTTACTAGCTTGGATTAAGAATCTTCTGCTCAATATAATAGAAAGTTCTTAAGTCTATGAATGCTATTTTAATATTTGGATACTAGTTGTTTTGACAGATGGGCTATGCATATAAAAATATATGGCCACATGTGCAATTTATTTGCTAAAGGATCTATTTTAAGGAGTAATTGAGTAAATAATCACTGAAAGATAGAAATCAGATACTGCAGTTTAATGTTCTTTTGCTTACCATTGGTTAATTGCAAATTCTTTAGAAAAATGAAACTTCCTTAAATGCTATGTTTCTTATTAATATTTTCAAGAATTATTGTTATAGGCAAAAGCTATATATTGAAGTATCAAAGTTCATCAGTTGACCTAGTTTCTCATCATTTATCCGGGATACTATGATAAATAGAACAAAAACAAACATGAAATAACTTTATTCTGCAAGTTAATACAGTGTATAGGATTGTACCAGACAAAAGTGGAGATCGTGAGGCCAGATCTGGTTCTTGGACTCTTGACATCCTCTCTTGGATGGCTCAGAGACACCTCAGGTTTGGGATGTGTGAGTCTGACTCCTGATCCCCCTTAGACCTGGCTGTCTTCCAGAGCTTCCTATTGCAGTCCATGGCATACACATCTAACCAGTCAGTGGCTCAGAAATCTGAAAGTGATTCTTCCTACCTGCATTGCCTAAGCCTCCCAATCTGCCCACCATGAGGTCCTGGAAGGCGTTTCTTGTAAAATCACAAATCTGCCAGTTTCTCTGCATCTCTGCTGTGTCTTCTGTAGCCTAGGAAGCCATGGTCTTTCTGGCCTGGACTCAGGCCTTCTGACTACCCTGTGAGTGATCCCATGGACCTCTTCCCATGTGAACAGTGACTCAGTCAGAATGTAAACCTAATCAAATCACTGCTTCAAACCCTTTACTTGACTTGGGATAAATGAGTGCAAGGAGGGATGTTACTCTAACTACAGAATGCCACAGGGTCTCTGCTGCTTCTTCCTGCAGCATCAGCTTCCCATTCTCCTCTCTCTGTGAAGCCAAATAAAATCCCCCTCTTCCAGTAACACATTCTTCCTTGCCCCAGGGCCTTGGAAGAAGCTTTCCTCACACGTCAGGGAAATGGTGCCTGCCACCCCTAAGTCAAACATCCCCCTTAGAGGCCTTCACTGATGACTTTGTGGCTTTTGTCTTGGTAGTGTTGCTACTTACCTCACTATCATTCAATGCAGTACAGTAGGAAGAGAATTCTCTCTTTACTACGTCTTCCCATTATTGACAATAAAATTTATAGGATCAGAGGCAGAGTGTATGTCAGTTTATTTGTATGCTTTTGGCATTGAACAAGAGAATGGAGACATGATCTATGCATGTTTGTGTTAGTTATCAACTGCTTGTGCAATGGAGGAAGGTATCATATTTTAAAAGGTCCTTTCTAAGTTTTTTCCTGAGAGCATACACACTATGTTTAATTTGAAATTAAGTATACAAATTAGTTTTGAAAGCCGTTGATTGCTGAATCATTGTTTCAATCTATGATTACTATGTGAAGATGGGATGCAGGAACTTCCCAAAGAAGAGGAGAGGAAGGGAGAGGAGAGAAGAAATTGCAGAGAAATAAAAGCAAAAGCCTAGAAAGAAATAAAAGATGTGCTAGATGAGTAGTTTAAAGTATAGAAACCTCTGGAGGCAGCTGGATGCTTTCTGTGACTCCACACGGTAAGTGCCAGGAATGAGAGCCTCCACGCAGTACAGCCTTTCCAGACACCTCTCCCAGCAAGCACCTGTGCACACAGAACAGCATGTGTGTACATCTATATGCACATACGTGCAGGCACATGGAAGAAGAGCTGATGAGTGTCACCAGCTTCCTGCTTGACTGACTTAGTGACCTCATGGAGAATTTGTCACATGAACGCAGAATTCTTGACTTTCTCTCTGTGCATCCTCATTTGTTGCTTTCAGCACATGAAAAGCTCCTGACACTCCTTGTTTTGGGGGGTAATAACTTAAACTTGGATAGTATTGAACTGCGATTCAAAAATTTGTCATCCACAAGGAAAGGGAGGGAGAAGATAAAGAGCAAAAGGAAATCTGGATTGCATTTCTTTGACCTGTAACGGATTTCTCTAAGAAAACAAGCTTCTGTGTAAACAGCCTCTGTAGTTTTCATGTTGTCTTTTCCAATAATGATTCTGGAAAAAACTCACTTTTCATAAAATGCACAAATTAAATTTTCCAGGTCCCTGTCATGGGAGGCTCAGCTCTGGCTCAGCCAAATATAAAATCCTGCACAGTTTGGCTCTTCTGTTGCTCACACAGCTTTTCTGAAGGTGGATGATGAGGAAATGCACTTTCAGTCTCTGCTTAGTGCTTGAACATTAGTTTGACTTTAATAGGCTGGGATGATTTCAGCTTATAAATCTTCAACTGGAGGATAAAGTTCAAGTAGATAAAATCAAACAGATGTTGGTGGGAGGATTTCTTCATGACCCATAAAAGTGCTATCCTCAAAGCCTAGAATCATTTGTTTTGAATTATTACTCTGTTATCAAAAGGACTGTAGCAGGCTGTTTGTTGAGGAATTGGATCTGTTTATCTGAAAACAGAACAAAGATGCCAGGCTAAGGCGCTCCTGGGAAAGTGCAGCTCAGATGGCGTCTGACTTTGTGGGACGACTGGGAGCCACTCTGAGTGACATTTGTCGGCAAGCTAGGCTGGGGTTGGACAGCCTGGTGTTTGCTAGATGGTGATGCAGGCAGGGTGGGGGCCAGTGGCAAGGAAAGTCTCTGAGTGAATCTGAAAGCTTCTTTCTAAATGAATAATGAGCTGCTAATAAGGGAAAAGTAATTCATTTTCTCAATCATGGTTGTCCAGCTTCTGGGCTGTCTGGGGCCTCATTGGGTAGAGAGAAGTTGTCTTGGGCCACACATAAAATATGTAATGGGATTAATATGTAAAAGCCACTCAGCTTTCTTAACTTTAGTGATTTTTATTTTGACATTAAAAAACAACAGTGAGTAGCCCATGGGTGGCAGATTGGTGGCCCACCTGTCCAGAGTGCAATTCCACACACAGGCCATCCTGCCCTGCTTTGATAGGAATTCACACTCCTGTGGGCGTATGTGCCAAGCACCTAAGGGTTTACAAAGTGACCTCCCAGCGCCCTTTTCTTTATATTAATTTGCTTCTCAGGACCTGACATATCTCTGATTTGGGTGCATGTTAAAGGCTACTCCAAATATTGTGCTACAACATGAAGAAATGCCTGGCTTGAGTGTCTAGGTAAGCAGGCTTCTGCACGATGGAAATGACGATGGATGTATGAAGAGCACTTTCATTTAGCTATCAGCTGAAGTTGTGTTCTGAGGTTACTACTAGCAAAGGGATTTTATAATTCACTAATGCTAACCTCTCCCCTCGGATTGCTAAAATCTTGGATTACCTGGCCTCTTCTGTGTCTGTGTGCCTTTTCTTCACCTCAGTACTAACAAAGAATTCTGCTTCTTTGGTTCTTTTTATTTGTGCTGTTTTAAAAAATCAGTTCCAGGGGATTTGGTTTCCCTTCTTACATCTGTCTGTGATTCTCCACCCTGCAGGATTTTTGTTTAATTTTTGGTTTAAGAACCATTTAAAAATTCTTATAAAGCTTGCAGTCATTTCTGAGAAAAGAGAAATATTTAAAAATGGCATCCAGTTTTAAAGCAAAGATCTGGAGAAGTCATTTTTTAAGTCCCCATCCTAACACCCCAGACTCCTGCCCTTACCCACGATAAGAGCCTCTGATAAATCCTTCAAGAGCAGCCCATGTCCTCTTTCTCCATGAAGCTGAACTATTGCAATGTGTAGTCTGGACTATTTCATACGGCACTTACAGAAGAGAGCTCAGGATTTAAGAGACTGGGTTCTAACCCTAATCGCTGCTAGTTTTGTAGACTCTAAGACTCACTCTACGAGATTTAATTTTCTCCACCATAAATTAAGTAAACTGAGCTTTCATTTACTCTAAAAAGTCTAGTTGCTTTGACTAAATTGTAAGCGCTTTGAGGGAAGAGTCTTATTTACCAGCTTTCTCTGTAAGTTGTACGTGATGGAATGCAGTGTTGGCTTCCAGAATTATCCAGTGACACTCTGATTACATACTTATTTGAAAATCAAAGTTTACTGAATTTTTATAATCTGAATTTCTTTATGCATATTAAGAAGAAGACCCCCACCAATTTAAGGGAAAAATCAGGTGCCACCATATTTGCTTTATTTTCTTATGCTTTTTTTCTCTTCTCCAAATGTTTGGGCTGTGTCATCTATAGTTTTGCACTACTGGTTTTCAATTCCTAGAAATAATTTTTCTTTTTCTCTTTTAAAAACATGCATTGAAGTTGTTTGAGTGTATATGTAATGATTTTACATGAATATCATATCAGATTTTCCTTTGTATACATTTTTCCCATCCCAATCTAAGCACTGCCTATATATATATATATATATATATGTGTATATATAATATTAATATATGTTATATATATTATATTAAAAGATAAAAAAATATCACAAGTGGGGACCTCTGCTTGTCTGGAACTGAGTCACATGCCGCTTGGGAGGCTCCATGGACATATAGAACCCCAGAGAGGGTCACAATAAAATAGCCATGGAGGGCACACCTGCCTGGTTACAGTGGCAGGAGGATGCTGTGGCAGAAGTGACATCTCCAGTTGCTCTTCTAAATTTCAGGACTTTCACAGAGTCTCACTATGCCTAGGGTTTTCCCTAAGGTTGCAGGCCATTCATATCACTTTCTTTTTCTCTCTCTCTTCTTCCACAGATTTTCCTCATGGAAGGGGAGCTCTGGTATGAGCTCTAAGACCCAAAGGTTGACATTGATGCAAGAGAAGTTTTCTTGGATAAATAAAAAGATTTAAAACAGAACTGTTGAATTGGGACAAAGTCTTACCTATCATGGTATTCCTTTCTCTCTTTGGAGGCCTGTTCTCTGGGGCTGGAGTGCTGGAAGGGACTTGGACCCAAGCCTTTTCTTTTTTTTTATTCTAAAATTTATTTATTTTTTCCCATAATTTTATTGAGAAACACATAGCAATGAGACAGTTTCAAACCAAATTGGTAGGACAGTTTCAATAATTAACACATTGCATACATTCTTCCTAGTGGTTAATTGCTGTACAAGATGCAGACATGATACCTTATTTATAAACACTATTAGAACAAATCCCTCTATTCATTAAGAGAATGTAACTATATATCTATCCTAACCATTTAGAATACACAGATACAGAATGGACATTCATCTGTATGCCCTTTTTTGTTAAGTTCCATTCTTTGACTATTATAGGTGTGTTAACTCAGCAAAATACTCTAAAAGAGTCCAGTAGCCCATAATAGTATTGGGTCTTCCGCTTCACTGGCAATGTCAGAAATTGTTGACCTGAGTTCCCTACAGCTCAACATAACAGCATGGCTTTACTTCTTATACTTCGTTTTTATATTTTTCTGCTGGATAGTTAAGATCAAGATAAAGCAAGACCTATGCAAAGAGAGTTGTAGCTTTTGGGTCTGATAAGGTCAGTGAAATCCCCTCAGGATTTATCCTGAGATCCTGTACCTCAGATATAGATCTTTTGTCAGTGTCAGCCATGTGGATGAGTCACGGCCATTGCTTGGCCAATGTGCTCTCTGTGAAAGCCTGAGAGAATGTTTTCTCTCCATGTGACTCTCCTTAGGCACACTCTACATCATTGATCACTTTCTTCTTTGGCCCCATAATCTCCTTGATCAGAATATTTGGGACACTACTGAGTTATGTGATGTTACAGTACAAGTTCTCATATGTCCTGAGTCTTAATTGATCTTGGAAGGCTAGGGTCAAAATGTTCCCTTGTCTCTCTTCACTGCCCCACAGTCCAGCTGCAGAAATCCACTCATGTATCCATGCTCAGTACCATGTGGGACTCACATAGGCGGGAAGAGAATCAAGAAAGTTAGCAAGGGCATTCTGATTTTTTTTTTACTTTTGACTTTTCTGTTCCTTTCCTAGGCACATTGCCACAGGGATGTGACCAGGGTATGTTCCTAGAAAACAGGAAGCAGAAGGGAGGCTCTGGAAACACTGGGCTGACTGGAAGAGCCATTCTTCAGGAAAACCAGGACAGCAAAATCAACTTCACCAGCATTGACACTAATCGGGAGTTGGAGCAAAATTCAGTGTCTTACAAAATAAGGAAAAAGAAGGAATGAAAAAGGAAAGAAACCAGGAAAAAATAGTCCATTTTTCTGTGATGCTACAAATATGAATATCTTTTAAAATCTCTTATAATGGTTTATATAGGTCAAAGATTTGCGTATGATTACTCCTATTTCTTTTTCATGCTATCACTAGCATTTTACCAGAAAGTAATAGTAACGTACTCTACGAACTTTGGTTACACATACCAAACACTTGCTTAGTTTGGTCCATATTTTTGTTTTGTAAATTTGAAAATTTTCAGGTAAAAATTGTAACACTAAGATTCTCTTTTTAAAAAAATATTTTATTTTGTTTTGAAAAGTAAAAACAAAAACAAGAACAAAAATCAGAAACAAAGACAGAAATAGGGTAACATACTACAATACATATGTTACAGATTTTCAAACCAAGAATAGCTGATTACCAATGGTTGATATATTATCCATTTTTATTGTTAAGTCTGTTGCTCAGATTAATGGATATAGTTTTGCAAGACTGGACATATGGTTGCATATTACTGCTTGCTTTCAAGAAACCTTAAATTTTTATTCTTGATCTCATTTTTATTACCTTTATTTAAAAATTGTTTTATAAGATTCTCTTAAAATTGGAGATTTCTAGCAAATATAGTCCGGTTTCCCACAGAATACCGGTATGTGGAGCTTATGGTTGACTGCATAGACAAGAAGGGCGCGATCTCTGATTTGTGCAAGTTTTACTGTTGCTCGGTCTTACTATCTAGCATGGGGCCCATTTGGCCTACTTGCCAGTAACTGTGGCCATTTGAATACACAAAATAAACTCTTTCTAGGTGAAATCTGATCATGCATTTTTGATGAACTGAGTTTGATTTTTTATAGTTCTTTAACTGGATGTGTTGTACAATAACAATCTTTACCACAAAACTTCACTTCTGGGAATGCCTTGTCATCAGTTAGTTATTTCTCTTCCAGGCAAAATGATATTTTTTTCTCCTGAATAATTACTTTTCAGGCTATATGGAGGGTACTTTTTCAATAATTTTCACTGTTTTTCAAACTAGTATACCTTTCAAATTTATAGAGAGGTAAATCTGTTGTTTTTAAAAAAATCCCATAAAGTCAGTCCTTTATGTTTTTGCTCAGAAAAGGATTTGTAGAAGGATATTTTCCAGGGATTACATGCTCTTTAGCATACATTTCTCTGAGTGGTGTTAAGCGTTTTTATATAAGATGACTGGCAGCTTTTTATTTGGCTGAAGTTCTCCGTTGTTTTTGGCTCTTGGAGTCGAACTCCATCCAGCCCCTAACCACCTCCCAGCCATCTTTTGCAGGGCCACAGCAAACAATGACAATTATTAATTTTAGTACACTTGGAGTCAACTTCATTCTTTCACTTGTGCACTTAAAATATTTATTCATGAGTCTATTTTATATTAGACACTGTACTCAGGAATAACCAACCGTGAGCTATCATTTCAGATCCCAAGTTCAACACTTCATAGAAGAGGAAAGTGAAAGTGTAGTTACAGAGTTTAAGTTTGTGATTATTATGGCAAAGGATGGATCTGAACATTAGCTGCATTACTCATAAGCTCTTTTCATTTTATCCGCTATGCCACATCCTTTCCTACGCCTTGGGAAATCGCACGTAGTCGGTCATAGATAAGCTGACTCACTAAGCCGAGTTATGAACGTCACCTGGCATCATCACCTTATTTCTCCCACCGTCCTGGTTCCCAACAGATTCTGACTCTTCAGGTCACTTTAAGGAATGACAAATGTAACTGTTGCTTCTAATCACAGGGAAAGACTCAATTTAGCAATCAGAATGCCATTTCTTGTTGTAAGAAATGAAATACAGTATGAAGTTCTGGAAAAGGTCAACAGCTAGGATAGTAAGACTAATAAAACCAAACATTTGGGAAAAGAAGGCACAGCAGAAATCCAGGTCCAATATGTGAACGAACATTTCCTTCACTCCTCCTCTCCTGCTTTCTGCATCTCTTGTTCTCACTTCCCTGTCCTTCAGCAGGGACCTCTGCAATCTGCTGTCTTCCTGTGTGTGTTCATGTATGTTATAAGAAGTCTTCTCTTCTGAGCCCCTGGGGCTTTCTGTCTGATACTCTGACAATCCCCATTTTGGTGGTAGCTTGTGTAGCAAAGTCCCATCCTCCTCCAGGAAATCATTTTGTGCAGGAGTGGAAGGGGACAGGGTTGGCTCCTCCGGCATGTGGTTCACTTTGCCTATGCCAAGTATACACTGTGTGCTGGCCCGGCTAGAGCACAGCCAGAGTTCTGGACTTTGCTGCCTTCCCCACCCTCTGTGTTTCCTAGAGAGGCAACCATTACCCTCTCCCAACGGTAGGACAACATTCAGTTCTTGAAGGTGTCTGGGACAAAACAGGTTAACCAGGTTTTGGGACAACATACAGATTCCTCATCCTTACCCTTGGGAGGTAGAGAACTGGAACTCCTCACAGGCAACAGCCTCTTCAGAGCATTCTAACCCTTTTGATGCTCTCAACATGGGCATAAACAATGGTGAAGAAGGTGAACAACTGGTTCTTGGCTCAACAGTTAGTTGTAATGCAAAGTTATAAAGTGAAAAGTCTAACCTGTACTCACAGCAATGTTTTAGAGACAGATAGGTGAGGCTTGTGTGATTATGTTTAAAAATGTGTAGAACCTTAAAAAATAATTTAGAATTATCATGAAAATCATTCAAGAGATTTCATAACAATTTTGTAATGTGACATAGAATGTTCATAAAAATATCTGTGTGCATATCAATACTTGATGAAAAATACCTGTTCCTTATTATGCCTAAGATGTCTGATATGCAGACAGATAGTGAAGTTAAGCTTAATAGCCTAAGTTGTTTGATAATAACACTAAGCTTGTCTTCTGGATGCTTAACAACCTAAGTTTGCAGACCAAAATTAGAGAAAAAGGAGGGCTGCAAGGAAAGCCAACATTTTGGCCATAACCTTCTAAGGTCAATTAACACTCAGGACATATGAGAACTTGTACAGTAATGTTATGTAACTCAGTAGTGTCCCAAATTTTCTGATCAAGGAGATTATGGGGCCAAAGAGGAAAGTGACCGACGATATAGAGTGTGCCTAAGGAGAGTCACATGGAGAGAAGACACTCTCTCAGGCTTTCACAGAGAGCACATTGGCCAAGCAATGGCCGTGACTCATCCACATGGCGGACACTGACAAAGGTTCTACAATCTGAGGAACAGGATCTCAGGATAAATCCTGAGGAGATTTCACTGACCTTATCAGACCCAAAAGCTACAACTCTTGTTGCATAGGTCCTGCTTTACCTTGGTCTTAACCATCCAGAAGAAAAGTATGAAGATGAAATATATGAAGTAAAGCCATGCTGTTATGTTGAGCTGTGGGGGACTCAGGTCAACAATTTCTGACATTGCCAGTTGAGCAGAAGAACCAATGCTATTATGGGCTACTGGACTCTTTTAGAATATTTTGTTGAGTTTACACACCTATAATATTCAAATAATGGAACTTAACAAAAAAAGGGTATACAGATGAATGTTCGTTTTGTGTCTGTGTATTCAAAGTGGTTAGGATAGATATTCTAACCTAACATTCTCTTAATGAATAGAATGATTTGTTCTAATGGTGTTTGTAAATAGGATCTCAAGTCTGCATCTTGTACAGCAATTAACCACTAAGAAGTATGTATTCAGTGTGTTAATTATTGAAAATGTCCTAGCGATTTGATTTGAAACTGTCTCATTGCTATTTATCAATAAAATTATGAAAAAATCTGTGTGTATTTCTTTGACCATATTATGTTTCATAATCATATTCTCTTTTTGCTTTTCTATTGTATTTTAATGGTAGATTTACTGAGTGACTGAAGAAAAAAATTAGATAAAAATGGTAGATGGAAAGAATAAATTATTTTTGAAAAACAAAATCAATCTTTAGTCAAATCTCTGCTGATTTTATCAGGTCTTCTCCATTGAATTTTTGGGGCACAGAAAAGATTGGCTATTCTTTGTTTCCTTGGAGGTCTCTTGTCTACACCATGGGGTTGTGGGCCCACAGGCAAAAGCAACTAATCCCCTCTCCCCCAGCCAACTCATGAGGCCTTTCCTGACACCTTATTGGAAGAAATCCCAGCAGCAAGAGGGCTGCACACATGGAGTCATAGGGTGAGATCCCTCTGGGTCACCTCTAAGGATCTATGCTCATCAAGGAAGGATACTATAAGTAGCAAGTAGGAAAAACCTTTACATTGACAAGAAAGACCAAGAAAAAAGAAAAAGGGAAATTGTGTATCTTCAATGGGCATTTTTCCCCTATTTTTGAGCAAAGGATTCTGTATTTTCACTTTGGTAAAGCCCTACAAATTAAGTACCTTGACCAGGGTTGATGCTTCATGGATGGCTGGAGCGCAAGTGGGTGAGATAGTCAGGCGCAGTGGTTGTGGTTTGGACTAAGGTGAGCTTGGTGGAATTAGTAAGATTATATCTATTTTTGGATATATTAGGAAGAACTTCAGAACCTTCTCCTCTCTCAGTGTTACATATGTGGTGATTCAGATGATTTTAATTAAAAGGGAGGATTAGGGGGAAAAAGTGTAAATTAGAATTTTTTTCATAAATCATAGTAGAAGATGCACTGAGTCAGAAATCTTTACTCACCAGAGTCACTGACTATGCTTTCTTTTGATTGGTAATGCATTTCTCCCTACTGGTAAGTTCCTATAAGACATGTAGACAGGGTGATAGATAGCTCAGTGGTCTAAGTAACTGCCTGGCAAGTGAGAGGACCTGGATTTGAACCTCAGTACTGCATACTGTGCTGGCCACCAAAACTGGGGGTGGTGGTGCAAGCCTGTAATCTCAGAGTTGGGGAAGCTGAGACAGGAGGATCACTGAGTCTTAGCTGTGTAATGAGACCCTTAAATAAACAAGTCTTTTTTTTTTTTAAAAGATATGTAGATAGTCTGAACCCATACGTGAATCATTATCCTAAGGGCAGTACATAGCTCCAATGGACTGAACGTTACTCATCCAATTAAGAAAAATTAGTTCCATTCTAAAACAGACTAAAGCCTTTCACTTATTACTCAATGGGAAAGGGATCAAATTGCTACTATCCTAGGTGCACTACTGTGACTTTAAGTGCCATGAAGTCTTTTTAAAAGCCATAATAAAACGCACTGGATTTCCTTTCCTCATTCCTGGTAAGTCACGATCCACCCCGCACCCATTTGGGGCACTGGCTCCTGCGCTTCTCACCTGGACGCCTCCCAGGGGATTCTTTGTCTTGGGCAGCCCGTGAGTTATTACCATCAGGAGATAACTGCTGCTGAAGATCAGGGAACGTGCTGGAGAGGTGGGGAGAGGAAGCAGGGTTAAGCAGAGGCTGCCCCCAAGTAAAGCAGTTGTGTACCTGCATTTGGGCTGGATCACGGATTACAGCCAGGATAATTAGCACTGCATTTTGGTACTGAGACAAGCCAGGCCTGTGGCACACTCTGTCTCTGTCTCCGCCCAACCCTCTGTCTTTCCCTCTCTCTTTCTTCCTTGAGACTTGTCTTAAGGAGAAAGCCGGGGGCGGGGCTGGGGGGGAATGAAGTGAGAATTAGATTAAAGCTGCTTGCTCTGCTGAATGCTGAGCCTACATGAGCTGCCGGATCAAGGGCCAGCACTGCAAAAGCTTTAGTACAGTTGCTCAAAGTAAGCACAGCTCAGAATTGGGTCCTTCTTCCCTGCTCTCCGCTGTTAGTGAGGGTTGGTGCTGCTGCTGCTGCTGCTGCTGCTGAGATGCTCTCTGAAAAATCAAGGATAAAGAATAAATAACTGTAAGCCTTCATGACTTAAACAAATTATTTTCTGGTTGGTAGACAGAGTGCTAAGTGGGAAGCAGTGAGCTTGAACTGGAGCGTCATGACTGGGAATCAGTGTCTGCTTTTCCCTGTCCAGAAAGCTCCTGCCTGAGAAACCCATTATCCAGTTCAAGTAACTGGCCTTGAGCACACAGAACGGTGCATGGAAAAGGCATCCACCCCCAGAACAAAAAGAACCATGCAGGAGTCCAAATGGCACTTAGGTGACACCGTTACTGTGGATGTGGGAGAAATGTTCGCAACGACTCAGGTACTGAATAGCGAGTTTCTTCTCATTTGCAGTATACAGTTGGAGGTGGGTTTTGCTCACTACATATATTTAAAATTTGGCAAATTTTAGACCATCAACCTCAAAAAATTATCTTTTTTACTGGAACTTCTAGTTTACTTGCCATGAGAAAGTCTAAATGTGTAAAGCAGCTCTTACCCTTAAACGCATGACGTCTGAGGACAGAAAGGAATAGACTTCAGCCGAGGTTTCGTCTGCGGACTGGCAGTGGATGTAAACAGAAATGCCAGCTCTTTGGGATGCTGGCAGCCATCGGCAAAGCTGCCAAAGAAGCACTTAGGTCTAGTTCTCATTTTTTACTGGGAGGGCTGAAGACTTAACGATCTCTCTGGGTATTCAGCTTCTCTTCATGGACCTATAAAAGGGGTCATTTGGTGTAATTTTAATTATGACATATTTCGAATTTTGAAAGCTCTCTTTCAGCACATACAAGTAGAAAAGAGTGAAAATTATCTCAAAGCCCTCTACCTAATGTTGCTGGAACTTATTTACATGAAAAAGATAAAAACTGAGTGATAATGACATCCATGAAACTTGAAAAATAATCAGTGTTTTGCTAACTGAGCTGGGCACTATTTTATGTATTTTGTACGTGTAAAGTTTATTTATTCTCTTCTTGGTCCTATGAAGAAAATTGTCCTCATTTTGAAGCAGCAGAAGTTTAAAAATCTGTCAAAGGTCATACAGTTAGTATGTAGCAGCACAAATTTGGAACCCAGAATCTAATAATGTAAGCATTGGGCAAAGTATAGTTGTCTGTACTTTTATTCCAAATAGTTCACTTCTTTACTTTGTAAAGTTTAAAATTCTGAAATAAGAGAAAAATAGTAAATGCTTTATTTACAAATGCTAATAACTCTTTTTAGTTCCTTTACAACTCTATGTAGATTGGTAAGTCATCTCATGACTGGAACAAAATACCCAACACCTACAATTTAAAGGAAGAAGAAGAAGAAAAAAAAAGAATATTACCATAATATACTTTTAAGGGTCGGCCAAATAGCTCAGTGGATTAAAGCTCCTGCTTAGGCAGACACAGAGGTTGGGAGTTCCATCCCTGGGTCTGCTGTACCAGCACTGTCCCCGGGGCTCACTGAGATGGCAATTAAGACTGGGCATGGTGGCACATAATCCCAGTGCTTGGAAGACTTTAAACAGGAGGATCACTATGATTCCGATCTACGCAGTGAGACCGTATAGACCCTGTCCTAAAATCAAAATAAATAAATAAATAACATAAAGGAAGAATTTGCTATTTGGTTCAAGGTTGGGGCTGTAATTCATCTGTGGGTGGCTAGCTCCAGAATATAAATGACATGAGGGAAGGGTACCATGGAGCAATCTGTTTCCCTCCTGGCAGCCAGGAAGCAGAGAGAGAGAAGGGGTGGTCAGGGAGTGAGATACACTTCAGAGGCATGCTGAAGTGCAGTATGAGATTTCAGCCTAGAGCATTTCACTTCCAAAATACCCCTGAGTCCCCATAGCCCTTGCATTCATGGCATTTTGGTTGATGAGTCTGCTATACTGCACAGCATCCCCGATCTAACACCAAAACCCTAACTCTGAATACAGGACACTTCTGGAGGATAGTTTAGATTTAAAACATAACATTATAATTTATCAAGAAAAATTTAGACTTCTAATTAGTATCATCTTCAAAATGTTAATGAATAAAAATATCAATAGTTCATGACGTTTTAGATGATCACTCAATATTAAAGAAATGCCCAGAAATGGAGGAATAAGTGGGAGCCAACACTATCATCAATACTGTGCAGCATTAAGTATGGGCTGGGAAAATTTTCCAGTATATTAACTGTGAAAATAAAATTTCCTGACACTTTTATAATTTGATCTCATTTGTAACTCCAATGATTTCACGTCTTCCTGATCACATTGGTGTGTTTGTGTGTGCATGCACAATCAGAAGTTATAATGGTAAGAGAATACATGGAAAGATGTCGTTTTAAAATTTTTTACTCAAGAGGCTTGAGGGGAAGATAAATTGGGCATATGCATGAGATTCACTGAGAAAGTGAATAAACAAAGTTATAGAAAAGCCAGGAAAAAAGAAAAAAAATTGTATGTCCAAAGATGAGTGCATATAGTTAATCCTACTAATGACAAAAACACAGGTCTAGATATTAGAGACCTGGCACTAACTTGGACAGGGGATCACCATGGTAGCATAGCTAAGTTATTCACTACATCTATATCTATGTTTATCTATGTCTTCCTATCATCTACCTATCCTAGACCATCAGCTAGGAAATGGGATGCAATTCAAGGCAGACATGAAGGTTGAGAGCAGGAATCTCATGTAGAGAGTACTTGGTCCAAATTTGAGCATATCTGAGTTGTCCAAGGAGTGAGTTCTTTAAGAAGATGACTGTATGGTGTAATGTAACAGCTTGATAACTGGTAACATTTGGGTTTCAATAAATCAAGAGTAAAGAAAATACTAAATGAAGACTTTAAAAGATAAGACAAGCATGAACATGTCTTGGAAAGTCAGAATATTGTGCATAAAGTTAAGAGATCATAGAATTTGAGATGTTGATATGGTCTTAGAGTCACATTGCAAACGCAGCCTATGCTTTCAAACAAAATATGGTATAAAATATGGACGGGACACAGGTACTGTGCACCTGCAGCATGGTAAGGGAGAGAGAAGCTCTTGGCAGAAAAACAAAAGCTAAATTCTAAGCTCCCTAGTAAGACATAAATAGAGGGTACTCACAGCCAAGACTCAATGTAAAAAGAGCACCTTCAGGGATAGGAAAATTTTATCCAATTGATCAACTATAAGAGTAGAGATTGGTCCCTCTGGGATACAGATACTGAAAAAATGGAGAACAGAGGGCTGGTAAGCTTTCTTTTGAGTTGAATGGCATTTTCATGCATCTATAAAACTATATGAAAATTAAGACTAAAAATAATTACTAATATAAATCAGATTAAACTCTGAATGATATAGATTTTATTTTATTTCTTTTTTAATTTTTTTTTGCTTTTGACAATGATTTTATTCATATTACATCAAAATCATAAGCAAAAATAAACAAGGAGACTATATCTAATTAAAAGCAATGGAAGTAAATGAAATGCAAGGCAATGTGCTAGTAGGAGAAAAACATTAGTAAACTGTGTCTCTGATAAAGGTTTACTGTACAAAAAATATAAAGAACTCTAGAAATTGATATAGTGTTTTTTAAACTTAATATCTGATGATCCATTATGCTTCAGTAATACTTAAAAAATTAGGTCTTAAGTGTTGCTTATACCATAGAGAAAGAATTTTGAATATATATATATATATATATATATATATATATATATATATATGGAATTTAGGCAATTCTGGATTTACTAGACCTTACCCTGTCTAATGATAATTAGAAGATGTTTGAGCAATCTTAAAAGATGGTTCCTTAAAAGATCATTGATCTAATTCTTTTTCCCTTATATGGATTAAGAGAAAAAGGTTCAGGTTAACCAATCTGTCCAAGAGAAATATATTCTAAACTTACTTCCATTTTGTAGGAACAAATATATTTTGCTGACAAATAAATATTTGAACAACATGATAGTTTTGAGACAAAATATACATTAAAATAGCGGTTTAAATCAGTGCTTATGGTATCCAAAAGAGATAATGTGTTTTCAATAGCTAACATTGCCAAGTCTTGCCCTTTGCACCTAAAAGAAAAGTAAATCCACTTTTAAAAAACAATTTTATGCTTGGATCCAATGATCAAATAAAGTAGAAAGTGATAGGATATTTTCAAGGAATGCTAAAAACTATGGAGGAATAGTGAGTATTAATTTCCAATAAGTGCAAGTCAACATGATTTAATTGGTCCAGTATTTTCTCTGGTTTGGAAACAGCAGAGACATCTTGATCAGATGAGTTTAACATATGCATCTGGTGGAAATAATCTTGATGCAAATTTGGAATGGTATCTCTCTCTTCCGTCTGTTTGTTTTTCATTAACTTATACTTCAGCGTCGGTCTTGTGACATTGCCTTCTCTTAACTAATGGCTTGCTGTGCATATACATTAAGATATAGATAACAAAGAAGGAGCATTATGTGAAACTGCAGAATGCACTAACTCAGCACAGTGGCTGGCAATAACCAAAGGGGCGGCTGAGTGATAACCAAAGGGGCGGAGCCATGAACACACTCATCTGGTCTCCAGTCCTACCCTGGCACTGTCGCAGAGCACATGTGGTATTTAGATGAACATTTAATTTAGTAAGTTAAAAAATAGAAACAAAATAGATTGTTTAGCTGCTTGCCCTGATGTGATCATTGCCTGCCAACTTGGGTGGCAAATGGTCATTTGATGACTGACCATTTATGCACTTATGCTTTATGTCTCTAATTACATGTGTTTTTTTATGTTAAACACAGTTGTGTTTGTACTCTGCCTTTCCTCAATTGTATCGTAAGAATTTTCCAGTCATAAATATGTTTCACAGCATATTTTTTTCTATACAATATTTCAATGTATGAATGCATCTGGCATTGCTGGCATTCAAGGAGCCAGGTTTGGGGAAGTGGGACTTGGGGAGGGTTCATGGAAATCTCATGAGGCTCTCTGTTCAGGGTGTTCATCTGGAGTGTCGCCATCCTTTTGCTCTTGGTCTTCTTTTATCCCTCTGGTTGTCATCTCTGGTTCCTGTTTCTGGTTCCTGCTTCCTGCTCACTCTCCCTTCGTGTGCAGCTCAAAACTCACTGTCTCTACCTTCATCATGGCCTTGTCTTTCATGTGGTCCATTCTGCTGTGAATCCAACCTCCATCAAAGCTCCATGCTAGCTTTTTCACCACATACTTTACCAAGTTACATTCTGTGTGTGTGTGTGTGTGTGTGTGTGTGTGTGTGTCCTCATACAGAACGAGTCTGCTTAGTATTAGGGAGCAGTGAACTTGTGTTCTAAAGCCACTGCCAGTCTGATTTGCTCTGTGAACTCTTAGCTTAGATTGTCTGAGAAAGAATCACAGGCAGGGTAAAGAAGCTACTACTCCACCTTCCTAGGACTGATCCCTCCTCCTGATACTACTCCATCCACCAATACTACAGGTATCTGCCATTCTGTGTTCTCGTAGCTTCTTTTCTGTCCACTGGGATGCTTTATTTTTAAGAAAGAGAGGACATTTATCTATAGTAAAGGTGAAAGGATCTCTGTTTTTCCCTATCAATCTATCATCTTAGTACGGTAAACTGAATTAAATAGGATATTATAATTTTTGAATTCATTTTTATATGCTTTTTAATGATGTGTCTACAGAAATGATGTTAGAATTCTCTCTCTAGTCTTATAACTTGTCCACTAATTAGGATAATATTATTTCTTTCTTTCCTTTTTGTTTTGCAAAACTGGGGATTGAACTCAGGCCCCTGCATTTGACAGGCAAGCGTTTGTTTTACTGAACTATCTCCCCGGTGGATAATATTATTTCATTGCCTATAACTTTTCTTATGATTATCCCTCTTTTAACTTCTAGCTACAATTAACTTATCTCTAGAATTAAATTGAGTTTTGAAAAAAACAATTTTAAGGTGCCTACATAAATGCATCAAGCAAACAACAAAGCAGAAGAGATGTTTTTTAAACTTCCTAAGGTCTGTCTCAGTGATAAATATTTACGACCTTAAAAGCATACAGTCAGAAGAAGAGACTCAGTGGCATGAACAGTAAGAACAGATAGATGTAAGTCTAGGGAGAACAGAGAATCAGGGTAAAGAAGATAAAAGCCCCTGAGATACAACCACAGTAGCAGAGTGTGAAGTGAGGATGAATTTGAAAAGTGGGCAGACCAAGGAGGCAGTAGAGAGATCTAATAGAGTTAGAAAAGGGCAAAGCTCTCTAGCAATAACATGCGGAAGTGGGTCCACACTTTGATGATTTGCAATGACGACTGGTGGTATATTTCATAAGGCATCTGAAAGTTTTATTAGATAAATTCTGATGTTATGCTTGATCATTTTGAGTATACTGATTCAAGAAGAGAGATTGAATATTTTCAAGGCAGTAATTTACAATCATGTAGGTCATTACACTTTTTTTCAGTGTGCAGTTGGTCTCATATCAGAAAGATGTAAAATTTCTGAAATCATTTGTGTTACTATCATTGATGGATGTTAAATGGGTTTTTTATTTTCTTATTGTGCAGTCTTGTCTTTTAGCCATAAAAGATGTTTTTTCCCATAATTTTATTGAGAAATAAATAGCAGTGAGACAGTTTCAAATCAAATTAGTAAGATGGTTCCAATAATTAACACATTGCATACTGTCTTTCTAGTGGTTATTTGTTGTACAAGATGCAGATATGATAGCCTATTTACAAACTCTATTAGAACAAATCCCTCTATTCATTGAATTAAGAGAATGTAGCTATGTATCTATCCTAACCATTTTGAATACACAGATACAGTCACTTTCTGCCAATATAATGTTTTCCATGCCACGTTCTATTGGATGCCATTACAGGCTCATTCAAAAATAAGACAGTATCAGGCGATCCATCGATAGGGCTATCCATTGGCTTTAGTAAGTTTTTGGGCCAAAAAAATGTAAACTTCTATTATTTTCATTTGTTGAAGACTCCTTTAGTGACAAGAAATATCTGCAGTCCAGATCAGAAAGAAAGAAGTAAATATTTGTTTTCAAGAGAATTAACTTCACTGAAAAAAATTAAAATGATATGACAGCTGTTTTTTTTTTATTATTAAGAAAAAAAGAGCCATAGATAGGAAGCAAAGACAGCTGAGGTCAGACAGACCACACTGGAAGAAGCTTAGAACAACTTTAAGTTTGCTGCTGTGTTGATTTCTTCAGGTACTAAAGTTAGTAGAAATTTTGACATTATTGTAGCTTTCATGATTGTTGTACAAAGAGACTTTGTTGCAATAAAACAGAAAATTACAATTTAAAATTTGTTTCTGGGCTGGCCTGATAGCTCAGTGGACTAAAGCTCCTGCTTAGGCAGAATGCATCTGCAGGGATTTGGTTCCCAGCATGCCATGCTGTACTGGCCCTGCCCCTGGGGCACAATGAGACAGCGATTGAGACTGGGCGTGATGGCGCTTGCCTGTAATCCCAGCACTTGGGAAGCTGAAAACAGGAGAATCACTACAAGTCCAATCTGTGTAGTGAGACCCTGTAGACCCTGTAGATTTTGCACTAATTTTTTTTCCCGCAATTTTACTGAGAAACAAATAGCAATGAGACAGTTTCAAACCAAATTGGTAGGACAGTTTCAATGATTAACACATTGCATACATTCTTCCTAGTTGTTAATTCCTGTACAAGATGCGGATGTGATATTCTATTTACAAACACTATTAGAACAAAACCCTCTACTCATTAAGAAAATGTAACTATAAATCTATCCTAACCATTTTGAATACACAGATACAAAATGGACATTCATCTGTATCTCCTTTTTTGTTTAGTTCCATCATTTGAATATTATAGGTGTGTTAACTCAGCAAAATATTCTAAAAAAGTCCAGTAGTCCATAATAGTATTGGGTCTTCTTCTTCACTGGCAATGTCAGAAATTGTTGACCTGAGTCCCCTATAGCTCAACACAACACCGTGGCTTTACTTCTTATTCTTTGTTTTCATAATTTTCTGCTGGATGGTTAAGACCAAGGTAAAGCAGGACCTATGCAACAAGAGTTGTAGCTTTTGGGTCTGATAAGATCAGTGAAATCCCCTCAGGATTTATCCTGAGATCCTGTATCTGAGATTGTAGACCTTTGTCACTGTCAGCCATGTAAATTAAAAAAAAATTGTTTCTGTTGTTAGAAATAAATAACAAATACCTGCACTTACAGTATTGTTCTGTAAATTGAATATTCTAGAGTTTAGTAAAGTATACTGCATAGAAACATCAGCAAAATGCAATATATAAATTGAAAAATTTCTAAGTACTTTCCTATAATATGATGATAATTTATGTTGAGAAAAACCACATCTTTAATATTTAATTCTCAGCAATTTATTTATTTATAATCTTAGGGATAATCAGGGCACTTCTATTGTAATGATAAAGTGAAGTTCTATATATAACAATCTGGGTGAAGTGTTTGATAGAATGCCTAGCACACTGCTATAGCTCAATAAACAATAGCAATAAACTAGTAGCAGTTAACCAATTTGGCCTTGACACTAATGTACCACATTTCTTGGGTTAGTCACTGATCTTTTAGGCTCTCATTTTTTTTTCCAATCTTAAAATTTGAGAAAAGATTTAAGTAAATGATCTTTACTTGTCTCTCAGCTGTAAAAGATAAATACTACTTTTCCATAAAGTGCTAAAGGTAAAGGACTTCTATGGTTCTGGAGCTTGGTAAAGGGTCTAGCACTTGTCACATAAGCACGCTGGCTTCGATTCATCAAGACAGTATTCAAATATATAGCTTCCTTACCAAGATCATTGGGGGTCATAAATAAATTTTAATAAAGGGCTTTGAAGGGCCAATAAGATAGCTCAGTGGACTAAGTGCTTTCTTAGGCAAGTGCAGGGACCAGGGGTTCGATCCTTGGCACCAAATGCTGTGCTGGCCCCGCCCCCAGGCGTGCTAAACCGGACTCTGAGACCAGGCCTGGTGGTGCACGCCAGTAATCCCCATGCTGCAGAGCTTGAAGATAGGAGGATCACTATGAGTCTGAACTGCCTAGTGAGACCGTGTACCAGATATATTAAAACAATTTTAATAAAGAGCTTTGATGGGGCTGGGGAGATGGCTCAGTAGGATAAGCGCTTGACTGGCAAACCCAAAGATCTGAGTTCAATCCCCAGTTCCGCCAAAAAAAAAAAAAAGAGCTTTGAAAATGAAAAGTGGAACAGAAGTGGTGACAGTTGTCATCAAGGATGAGGGGTACAAGTTCAGATGATAGTGTGAAATTGCCATGATATTTTAATAATATCAAAGAAAAGCATCAGAATTTGCCAAAGGAAAATCTTACATAAAAATGAATGTATGTAATATATGCTGGACATTTAATTAAATGTTTTTATAATTAAAAACTCATTATATGTAAAGTTCCATCACATTTTTTAATAGTGAGCACAACTGTTAATAAAATTCATTTTTTATGGCCATCCATGAAATACAAATTAAAACAACACTGAGATACAATTTCACCCCAGAAAGAATGACTAACACAAAGAAATAAATCAACAAAAAATGTTGGAGAGGCTGTGGGGAAAAGGGAACTGTTCTCCAGTGCTGTTGGGAATGTAGACTGGTGCAACCATTATGGAAATCAGTGTGGAGACTCCTCAAAAACCTAGGACTGGAAATCCCATTCAACCCAGCTATTATTCTCCTTCTGGGAATTTTCCAAAAAGAACTGAAAATATCATATCATAGTGATATATGTGCCCCCATATTTATAGCAGCACAATTTGTGATAGTCAAATCTTGGAAACAACCAAAATGACCATTACCTGAGGAATGGATGAAAAAGGTGTGATATTTTTATACAATGGAGTGTTACTCAGCTATCAAGAAAAACAAAGTTGAAGTCTTCATAGGTAGGGGAATGCAACTTGAGGCTATACTCATAAGTGAAATAAACCAGACCCACATGTGCAATGTCATATTGTCTCCCTAGTGGAAAAACTCAAAAGAAGAAATAAAAACTGACAGGTATAACAGACAGAGTTAAATGGAAAGAAACAGAATTTAAGGATTAAAGAGCAAAGAGAGAGAAAGGGAAAAAGTTAGGATATAAGGTAGGGGCAAAACTATATATATATTGGTTAAGGCAATACCCCTAAGAATTTTCATCAGGTTTTTGAAAGCAGCTAATGTGTAGAATTCTTACCCTGACTAACTCTCTATTTTTTTTTTTTTTTTTTTTAGAGCAGACTATTTTTCTTTGGTTCATTTTTAGAGCAGACTCCTGGACAAATCTTTACAGCATGCAGCTCTAAGGGTGCCAGGGCTAACGACCTCCCCCAGGGGCTGTTGGGGGCGCTCAAAGCGGTGGCACCACACGACGGGCAGACGGAGGGCGGATTCTACATCCCACAGACCTGTTTCCTGATCTGATATTATTATTTTATTACTGAACAGAGACCGGTGCTGTGATGAAGATGTAATAAATAGGATTAATGAGATTGTGCTTTTTTCCAATTCTGTGTGCCAATGACAAAAGTTAAAGTACTTTGTGTTTAATCTGTATTCTAATGTTAATTTCAAAACAGCAATTCTCATAGACATATGGTAAATATTTCTCACTCTTTACTCTATCAGTTAAACAAATTTATGACCAGCACGAAAAATAAATTTTCTGGGCTGGTGAGGTAGCTCAGCAGACTAAGTGCCTACTTAGGCAAGCACTGGGACAGGGCACCACATACCCCTGGCACCACATACCCCTGGGCACCACATACCCCTCCTACCCCGCCCCCAGGCACAGAGCCAGCCACCAGAGACCCGGCGTGGTGGCCTATGCCTGTGATCTCAATGCTAGGGAGGCTGAAAACAGGAGGATCACTACCAGTCCAAGCTGCGTAGTGAGACCCTGTACCAAATACATAAATCTCTAGCAAGGACTGCTAACAAGTGAACATGAATGGAACAGCACCTCCGCAGCTTCTGGTTTAGTAGTCAGAGCTGTTTCCAGCCACATGGCATCGCTTAGGCTCCCTGTGCACAGCCAGCAGAAGAGGGCCGAGAATCCTGGTGTGAAGTAAATGTATCAAGCTACACCCCGGAAGCAGGGCGGTGGTCACGAGGCAAGCGCTCTTCTCCCAATCAGCCTGAACTCCACAGGAGGGCACTCACTTGCTGGCAAAGGCCACAACTTGTTCTTTGAGCGGGGAGCCTGCCGCCCCCACGTCCGCAGCAGCACGAGCAGCGCCACCCTGCTGGAGTACAGCCTTTTCAGCAAGTCTGTGGCGGCTAGCAGAGCGGTGTTGTGGCGCTGTCTGTCCGTCTCATACCGCGTGAGGTGGCTCATGGAGCCTAAGTCTTTTCCATTGAAGGCTGCAGTGCTGAGATGACGGAGCAGGCTGGAGATGTCCCCAAAGCCCATGTTGACCCCTTGTCCAGCAAGTGCGTGGACCCTGTGGGCTGTGTCCAGGATGAGCGCCAGACGCGGCCAGACGTACTCCGCTGCATGTCCCAGCCCCAGAGGAAACAGTACCCTGCTGTTGGCGTCCACTCTGGCTATACTCGGGGGTAGCTGGCAAGCCAAGACCTTCGTGGCCTTCAGCAGAGCAACCGCAAACTGCAGCTCACTACTGGCAGAGCTGATGAGTTGGGTGTGGCTGGCGTCACTCCGAAAGGCAGAGTCGACAGCATCCACAAACTCCTCCTCATGCACGCTGAGCAGGTGTGTGGCGTGCTCGTGGGATGTGGCCCACACCAAGGAGCTCAGGGTGTCCGAGAGCGGGAGCAGCGCAGTGGGCCAGGATGGAAGAAACCTCTGCCAGGCTACATCGTTTTCTGCGGCCTCTGATAAATGCAGAGTCGCTACGACAGCACACTGGTCGTAGCTCCAGTCGACACTTGGGATCCCTGCAGCCGCCGGACTGCCGAGTTGTGCCCATCAGTGCCAATCAGCAGTGTGGTCTGGAAGGTGCTGCCGTCACCCAGGGTAATGTGCACCCATGGGCTGGAGTCCGCCATGGAAAACTGGCCAGGCCAGAAGTAGCCAACAGCTTTGCTCCTGTACAGGACTGTCACTGGATCAGACCGCTTCCAGCTGCTTAGTGAGTGCGTGCATGATGACATCGTTCTCCTCTATGTAGCCCATGTCGTCTAAATTATCCTTATCGAACATTATCAAGGCCTCTGAGCAGCCATCCCACACCTGCCTGCGCCGAAAGGCTCTGTATCTCATGTTGCAGACGTGATCCTAGGCACCAAAACTGCTGAGCAGGGTCGCAGAGCCCGGGGACACCGAGCTGATTCTGTTGCTGTACATTTCCGGCAACTTCTCCAGTGCTTTCTTTGGACCTGCTTCTAGCAACAGGATTTTCTTGTCAGGAAAGTGAATATCATGTCCCAAGGCACAGGCCATGGCAGCGCCCACCATGCCTCCTCCTGACACTACCACGTGGTACACGGCGTCTGCCGAGCAGGGCGACCACCTGCGGCAGGGGACCAGCGGGCCTCTGCGGGCAGCTGCAGGCAGAGCACCACAGCTACTCACAGCTAGCCGAGCCGCCGTGACAGTGGCCTGCGTCGCCTCCGGAGACCTGCAAGACCTGCCTTGGACAGAACTTCCCAGGCTCTCTATGTTGATATATGTGAACTAAGCAAATACATTGAGGATAACAATATGTAATACTGAAACTATACCTGAAATATCTGTCAATTTGGTCTTCAAAATATGTACCATTTCTAATGTCATATCAATTAATTATTATATTCTCTTTAACGTAAATTTTTTTAAAAAGGTAATAGAAGAAAATGAGAGTCAAGGACAAAAATATAAGATTTTTTGAAAGCATATGGTAATGTTCAATCATACGTCCCATCTTACATAACTATATCTCTTAATCTGAGCAACAGATTGGATGATAAAAATAAACAATATATCAATCACTGTTAACCAGGTATTCTTGCTTAGAAAATCTGTAATGCATGTATTATTACATGTTACACTGTTTCTGTTTTTGCTTATATTTTTCGCGCTGTGGTTTTTACTCTTCAAAATAAAAGGCAATTATAATAGAAAAAAATATTTTACTATTTTTGATGTGCATGTTGATGACTGTGACCAAAACATATTGGCTAAAAAAGGATGGAGAAATTTTTATATATTTCTATTTCAATCAATAACTTGATACCAATTCTCAGTGCTGCCAATCTGTGCAACAATAAGCAATACAAACTTGCAGTAATATCTTATCATGTGACATAAAATGATGTTTAATTATTGAAGGTTTTTTTTTTTTTTTTTTTTTTTTTGGCGGAACTGGGGATTGAACTCAGGCCCTTGCGCTTACCAGGGAAGCACTTATTCCACTGAGCCATCTCCCTGGCCCCAATTATTGAAGTTTTTAAAAATGCATTTAATACATGGAATACAGGGTCTACAGGATCTCACTAGGTAGATCCGACTCATAGTAATTCTGTTTTCAGCCTCCCAAAGAGCTGAAATCACAGGTGCGCGCCGCCACGCCCAGTGTCAATCACCATCTCAGTGTCTCAGCCTGCCCCATGACAGGGTCAGCGCGGCAGGTGAGGGATTGAACCCCAGCCCCTGCACTCTGCCTAATTATTGAAGTTTTGACTTTCTAAGTATGAATGATGAATGTTTTTTACTTCAGTATTTTATTAATCGTATAAGTTATCAAATTTTAGAAATACGTTGCTAAAACATACATCTAAAATATGTTCTGACTCATTCTTCTATCATGTGTAAATCCTGTATGTTTTCTGGAAAAGACAGAGAAGCAAGGGAAGATAAGGTCCTTTGAAACTCACCATCACCTACCCAATATTTCAGGCTATCCACATGTAATGTCTTATTTATAGTGCGAGATAGTACACATAAGATAAATATGCTGCATAGCTGTGCTGACCGCTGTCCTAAGAGGAATGCATGTGTTCATTTTGGTGCATCGCAGCTTAGAGATGAGTAGATAAATATAATCCATAATGACTTAAATTATTGTGTCTGAGTATATCATATATCATTTCCAAACTGAGTAGATACGGGTTCATGGATATAACCATATACTTTTTCACTTAAAGGAACAAATTTTAATTTTACTTTATAGGGGATATGAATTTTTAGATCACAATTCGCCACCATGTTAATCATTTTACATATCTCTGTCTCTATGTAGACAAAATACTCATTGGTCAGCACAATTATTTCTTAATTTTAAGTGATTAGAAAGATTGGCAAAAGAATTACCATCTTACAATAAAAACATATGTGAAATGCGGATATGATTTGTATAACTTTTCACCACTTTGCATGACTAACTATAATTTCTCACAGCACATTTTTCCTTCACAGTAATCCAGTGTTTGTATATTTAATAAAGAAAAGCTGAGAGATTTTGTGTCTCATAAACTTCTTAGGAGCTACTCTTGGAGTTACAATTTGCCTGACATTTTGTCCTAATTTGCTCATTTAGTTAAAGATGAAGAACAAAAGAAATGGAATGACATGCTGATATTGTTCTCCCCTATTTCTGGTTTTCCTTAACAATTAGAATAAAATGCGTAAGAATTTTCATTGTAGATGGGTCTCAGAAGATATTTCCCCATGGCAATATTCAGTTTCCAAGTCACAGGGATTTTGATGAACAAACTTGGTATTGTCAAGTAAATTTTGTGGGTTAGGTAGTGGGCCACCTTGGGCTGAGATGCTTATTTCTCAAGGTCTTTAGCTGATCAGTGCACAAAATCAATATACACCGGACAGGCAAGTTAGACATGTAGTATTAAGGATGAATTTCAAGTAATTCTGCACATAAAATGTGAGTTGGGATTAAAAAAATAGAGATTTCCAAATCTGTGAATATAACTTTTCTGTATTACAAAGACTCATTTAAAAAGCTTTATATTAAGCACAGTAATATAACTCTTTAATGTTGAGACAGGCAAAAGAACCAGTTTGGTGGGAGAATCCTTTAATGAGAAGCTAAAAAGCAAAAATACTGTAAGCCAGATATTTGTGACAGATGCAGCACTGAATCCGACTCAGATCCTCTTGAGATTCCTTAAAAATATACAGTTGTCTCTTCCTTTGATTTCTAGCTTTGGGAACGAGTCTACTTTTCAGCCGTCTCTTGTGGACCTCAATTCTTCTGTTCACCTTATCTGCAAAACTCTTGCAATGAAGGCATGATAGAAAGTGGTTCTGTGGAAAGAAAAAGAAAGACAAAGAGAAGAATGTTATGGCTTGAAATATTAGAGAACTTTAAATATATTTATATTTATCTGTCTGTATCCATCCATCCATCCATCCATCCATCCATCCATCCATCTATCCATCCATCCATCTATGCATCCATCCATCCAACCATCTTATCCATCTAATCCATCTGTCAAACTATATATCACACTCCACAAGCTCATCTTTTAATTCTGCTTCAATTGGAATGATTCTGTCTCCTGTTGAAAGATAGAGTTACAGAGCTTGTTGTAGTTACCACCTACCACACCCTTGTACACAGAGGGAAAATAATATGCATCATAACCTAATTCAGTGGCATTGAATTTGTGGTTTCTCTACTGAATTTTGACTTGGCTCATCTACCCGCCATCTCTCTCCAATGCCCTCATTTTCTGAAGATTCTCCAGGAAGACATTTTAACTATACACACAGAAGTGAAGTTAGTGAGAAGCACTTAATTTGTCTGAACTTTTACAGATTTTTTTTATTATGCAAACCATGTTTTTTTTCCATTGGTTGATTTTAGATAAGTGTAAGCTATATTCTTAGGAATATGATAAAATATTCTTAAGACCTCTCTCATAACTGCTGGTTTTAGTCATCACAGATGATTTGGTTTCTCAGTGCTTGTCTCCAGTTCAGAGACACACATTCCTTTGATGTTGGCTATCATGGTTTAGAACAATATTCAACAGGTCTGATATGATGGGGAACGAAGCTGGTACCAAAAGGAAAGATATATTCTTATTAAAACGTGAAGTATCACATTTATTTATTTATTTATTTTTGAATAATTTTATTGTGAAGGAAGTAGCAATGAGACATTTTCAGAACAGATTACTAGGACAGTTACAATAATTAATGCATTGCATATTGTTGTTCTTGTAGTAGTTATTCATAGTATATGATGCAGTCATGATATCTTGTCTCAACGAAGTATCACTTTTTAAGTTGGTCCTTAATTAGAAACTTTAGAAAGTAGTACACTTAATAGCAAGTTATTTGTGCAATTTAATGAAGAATGAGGTTCAAACAGAGCATTTGAAAGATTTTTATGAAGGAAGAAGAAATATTCTTGCTTTCTAAATGTCATAGTTATATTGGAGTTTTAAAATTTGCTTGAAAATATGTCTATACATGTCATGAGTATTAATTCAATAGATTTATAGAGCATAATAAAAACGATATGGTTTTTTGTTTCATAAATAGTCCATTTAAAAAAATCAAGCTTAAATTTTATTGAAACAGGGATCTGGATAATATTTAGCTAGTATATTTAAATAATTACATTATTAATTAATTGAAGTATTTATATCTTTAGAATTGCTCTTTTTATTTCTTTGCTAACATGCCAAAGAATAAATCACTTCTTTATCAAAGTATTCTCAACATTTCAAAGTGAAAATCAGAGCAGCCAGCCTTTGAGTGACTGGGAGCCTGAAGTTCCTGGCCATCTTTCTCAGGTGCCTGCAGCTGAGGAGTAACACATTCTGAGACCATAGACCTTGCAGCATGAATTGTGAGCATTCTATAATGTCCCCATGGGACCATCAGGATGTAAACTAAAACAAACAGAACATGCAAACAAACCAAAACAGTCTGCATCTCCCCCCTTACTTGGCTCATTTTTAAATGAATACTAAACTGTTTATTTTTAATCTCACATGTAATCTAACCAGACTAGTGATCTATTTCTTTAAATGCAGATCCTTCTGTTGTTTTCAATGCATCAATCAAATTTTTAAAAATTACATTCATTGTTCTAGTTTAAGTACTACCCAAATATTTAAGATGTATCAGCCCATAGTCTATGTTGTATTGCCTCCTTAATTAGATTAGGTGAGAAACAAACACATTTAGAGGTCATTAACAGTTAATTTATATGCCTGAAATGCAGATTGGTTTATTATTGTTTGAGTAAAAATTTATCAATAAAATTTTGAAAAATGTATTATTTGTTTGAATTAAATTTCATTCATTCAAACTTTTACTATGTTACATGATATATAGAGTCTGATTTCTTAGTCGTTAAATATGCAACACTTCCTGTGAATTCAGTAGCACACTGTTACTTGTATGGGAACTTCAGGCTGTGACAGAATGGCAGGATGAAATGGTGTTGACACAAGGGAAACTGTTCCAAAAGAGTGGTAAGGAAGATCTAGAATGTTCTGCATTGTTTTCTGGCTTTGAAGTGTACCACCTTTAATCCACATGCTTGTCTTATGTTGGCTTTCTAGTGTGTTATGCTTGGGCTTAATGGCCACTGCCAAGCCCACCTCACTCTCTTTTTGAAATGATTTAGCTGTAATAGGAAACTTGTTTTCTTTTCTCCCTTTTACACTTTTTCTCCTTTCTGTAGAACTTTCTTTTATTCTTTAACCCTCTTTCCTCAAATCCTAATGAAGAATTGCAGTTAAGGCTTCAAAGCAATTTCTCAAGTCAAGTGACTCACTTGAAAGAAGGGGAAGGTGACCTCTGCGATCTTACTTTCTAATTAAGACACTTGAGCAATTTGAATTTATATCTAAAGTGTGAGTGAAAATTGATTTAAAGTGTTTAGAAATTAATGATGCATTAAAATTTCTTTTTATTCTGGTGTATACTGGCTTAAGCACCCCATATAAAATGTGGGTGTGAAATAATATATTTGGAAATATAAAGCACGAAAACTTTTTGGACTTGTTTAAGAAATCTGGAAATGTTTGTAGGCTTGTTATCAGAATATCATTCATAGAATGAATAATTATAGGGTAAAGTTAGAAATAGTATGGACAAATTTTCAGACAGCGCAGTCTGTGTGTAGATGTTATAGTCCAAACTGCCTAGCCCAGGGTCAGGGCTGCAGAAAGCCATCATTCCAGGCTTCTGGACTGCACCGAAGCAAGCCAAGTACTGGATAGGTCTCCATCACTGCAGGCATCTTCACATCTTCAAAGCTATTTTTCTCATATGAAAGCCTAAGAGCATCTAAACCTTGAAGCTTATTTATCATTTATTCTTCAGCAAATTCTTTCAGATGTGTTTGGCAATGCTCAAGAAGCTGTTGGTTCTTAGTAGACAACATGGGAAATGTAATGCGGGCCTTGCAGTAGAGCAGTAAGCAGGAACATCCTTAGTAGGCCCGTGCTTACTTTCATCCTTATACTCCTCACCTCACACCCGTTTTTCTTTCCATTAGTACGTGATGGTAGGGTTATTGTAGACAAAGCTTGCTACAAAGTTTTTTTACACAGGAAAACCTGACTGGTAAAAATATTTCAAACTGGTTTGGGATTCAGATCTGTGATCTTCAAAATGAAAACACAGATGCCATTTTATAGACAATTCATTCTAATATTTTCTAACAGCAAATCACTAAGCGTGTCAGTGTCTATAGTATAGAAAAAAAGTTTAATTGGTACTTTTGTGTCTATAATAACAAATGCTTCATTTTTTGTATTTAACAAAATGGGTTATACACACTATAAATTTTGTACATTTTTATGTTATGAATAAACATAACTTATACAAAAACTTAGGTTTCTGGTGAATATTTCTGGTGAATACTATATTATTATATTTGAAAGTGGACATTTCATATATTCTGGAGTGAAGGTACCTTAAAACAACATGCATTTAAAAAAATCTGTGAATCATTTTAAAATCTCTAAAATAAAGACATCCACCTAGTTGTTGATGTCCCTTTCTGTGTTAAGAATGCCTTTTTAGGATGTGTGTGTTTATATATCTATACATTTTTAATGTATGTATCTAGGTGTGTTCTCTCTCTCTCTCTCTCTCTCTCTCTCTCTCTCTCTCTCTCTCTCTCTCTCTCAGAATGAATCACGTTTTGTGATTCTCATGCTAGTTTCACGTATGCTTCGTTTTCTTTCTTCCTAATTGATCTCTATTGGCAGTGTCTCCCAGCACGAGAGCTCTCAGTTTTTCTGCCCCCATCCCCTCTTTGTCAAGTAGTTAATGATCTGTAAACAAACACTTAAATAGGAAGCTCTCTATTTACATGAAGCCATCTGTGAATTCTTTTGTGATGTGAATAATCATATCCTAATTTATCTGTTTTCCGAGAAATTTGGCTTTCTTATCTGGTGATATAATTGTACAATATGAAAACACAAACACAACACAAAAGCAAAAAAATTCCTCAGATACTCTTTGTTTTTGAAAATCTTGAATGAAATGCTGCAAGTTTAAAAAAATGCTGCTGAAGTAAGAAACATGCAGTTAAGGACAAAATATGATCTTTGGTAAGGACTACAGAGATCAAGGGCAATGAGAAGATGGAAAGCTAGGGATTGGCTAATGCGCAGTTATTTATAGCATTTTTAATAACTCATGATAATTTGTCATAAAGATACAGAGAGATGGGCTGTACTCTACATCTGTGAATTTAAAAAAAATGGTATTTTCTAGGAATAAAAAAATATTGTATAGCTGGACCTAAAATGTATTGAATAGTTGAATCTAAACCGTATGTATTCAGTATGATTCATTGCAATGTCCATTTTAGAAGAAAAAAATAATTAGTCATAATTATAAAAGTGTAGAGACCAATGATTAGAGTCTCTGTGCTCAGAAGTAAGTACAGTGGTTTTGATGGAAGTCATGAAAGTTTAGCAATGAGATAATTTTAGGTGATATTTTTATCTAATTTCTTAATAACTACAGCATCAACCTAAACTTTTTAGATAATTATATTTCCCCACACGTGCAGCATTCTTCCATCCTTTGAGATGTATAGATAAAAAAGGTTAAAACCATTGTACACAATTTCTATGCAGAAAAGAAAACCCCTCTTTATTTCTTCACAAACAAAAGGACTATTTTGTTTAAGGCTGTGTGAAACGAAGCCCAACATACTAGTGACTTATTGTGATGAAATGTGGAGGAAAAATGCAGAATTTTGTTAAAATGGCAAATTAGTCTTTGAATAAAAGTAATGCATTACTAATTCTATGTGGGTTCCAATTAAAATTAATAATTTTATTTAACTGTGTTTCAATATTCTCTGGGCAGGAATTGCTTATAAAAGTAGTTCCTTCCTCTATGACAGTGAGGTAAATCTTAGTCTAACTGTCTTGTTTCTTGTGAACAAAAATAGGTTAATTTATTGTAGAATAGAAATTTTGATACACAGAGAAGGTCCAAGATGTTTGACATAGCCACATGGCACAGTACATGTTGAAATTTTGTAAGGATTTGTATGAAAGGCTTGCGAATGTGTGTTAAAATAAGATGGTTTCTTATTTGTTAGAGATATATAGCTCCTAGGGCACTTTCAATAAACTAAATAATCACCCATTTTTTATTTTACTGTCTTATTTCAAAATATGAAATTCCTTAAATTATTTTAGGCTAGTATTTTGTAATTTGTTTTATAAATTGAATATTAATGGCCTTATAAAACATTCAAGTATTTTTCTTAGAACGGTGTAAAATATTTGAAGTAGGAACTTTAAGGTATACTTAATGCTGAAGCATTATTTTAGAGCTTTGCTTTTTCCCCCATCTTTTTGTACATTCATAGGTTTTATAAGCGTGTGCTTTAATGTGAGAAACTTATTTTCCTATTCATGTAACTAATCAACGGAGTCTACTATGATCTGATAAATAGTATTTGGTTGGAGATAATCCACTGTAATCCCAAAACAGAAATCAAGGAGGGAAATGGTCACAGCAATAAATTATTCTTTCATTCATTCTTGTTACCTTGACTCCACCAATTTTCTTTTTCAAATCCTCTGATTAAGGGCAATAACGCCCACCCTGCGCCATTCAAAAAATGTCCAATATCTAAAAGTACAGGGAAATATCAAGTAAATATATTGGATCAACAATTTTGATTTGGTTTTTATTGTGCAAATGTCTTTTATACAAAATTGTTACATAGTAGAATTATAAATAGGGTATGAACCAGTAGCTGTCAGTTCTGTTCTTAATTGTACAAAAGGACTGAAAGATTTAGAAGGTGGCTTAGTCTTCCAACCTTGCAATTCTCAGTAATAAGGTCTGTAATACTTTGCTTTCTTCATTTGAGTGCATAATAAATTTAAAGTTTTCAAATGTGAATATTTATTTAGGGATAAAATAAAAGATGTCCTTTATATTTACAGCATGCAGGGCCTCTGTAAAAAACAGATTAGTTATCTCATATTAGTATAGCTAGTTCTAATTTTAAAAATCTACCAAGTTCTTTTAATAAATGTTAATATGCTACATATGGAATATGGTCCTACAAAGTCTTCCTTAATACTAAAAATGTTCTGCAAATAATGCCAAGAGTTGCTGGAGAATAGCGCTTGACTAGAATACAGTGGCTTTAATGATAATAATGTTAACCCACAGAATTTAAGTGCTAAAACTGACGCTTTGTGTCTAACATTCTGGAATTTATGGTGCCTTCACTTCGGAACTGGAGTAAATTAGATTGGTAAAGTAAAGTTTCCTCCTGATATCTCGTAAATATCGGGCTCCTGTTTTCTATAAACAGAGACACCCTTGGGGGTTTGGGTTTACTGTTTCCTGAATGTTTTACAAGGAACGTTTTCATGATGAACAGGTATGTACAACCCAGGCCCTCCTCGATGGGCAACTCTGCTAGGGACTCTTCCTTTTAGTATATTTTGTTTTGTAGGGAATCTAGAAATTCTGAAGTTCTCAGGTTAAATTAACTTTCACTTCCTCCTACCTCATGTATTTGCTCCGTCTCTTGAAAATGAGTATTTCTGCATCTTACGTATTGATCCAAAATGAAAAACCGCAAGTAAAATTTCGATTTCATGAAAACATACTTTTTAGCATCCTGCTGTCACAGATCACAGAGCACATTAATGTGGCAGCAGCACTTTGACTTATTTAAAAACACTGTCTAATAAGACGAATTTTTATTGCTAACGATAAAAACTGACGATACAATATGATATTTGTTTCTGTTGTAATATACAAAATGAAAGCTGTATTTATTTGATTAAAATGCAAAAGTGTTAGAGCATTCAGATTTGCGTTGTATAGAAAAGAACTTATTTTATCAGTCACTTTCATAACCTTTAAAGAGCCTTAAATAGTACATATGAAAAACACATTCATATCAGGTTCCCCTTGGGGATTTTTCTTTGGTTTAAGAAAATTTTATTAAAAATCGGCATTGCAAATAACATTTTTCATAACTATATGTAGACCTGTTAAAATTTTTATTAAAACTGGAGTTCGGCCTGTTCTTTTTCATCATTCTATCAGATATTAAACTGCCGCAGCAGCTGTAGGAAATAGAGAAAGGGATTTTCAAAGGGATTTGGGTCTCCCTGTCTCTATGCCTGTAGTGATCATATTATCATAACTATCACACATAACAAAGCTCTAAATCTGTAATTCAGATAAAGTAGTCAGGACTCTGAAATACAAAAATCCAAACATATGCCGTAACATTTTTTTTTTTCCAATGCTGGCTCCTTTAACATGGATTTTGTAAACTTGGAGAGTCACTCAAGAGATTTTGTATACGAACACAAACTAAACAACATTGTTAGCAGTGCGTTCGACAGAGATTTAATTAGAGGTGTTTTCGTACATCCAAGCAATTCCATTAAAAGGGCATGTTCTTTCAAATTATCATCAAACCTCGAAAGGTTGTAAGAATGAAACTAGAAGCTTGTTTTGAAGCAGGGTCTGTGTGCTGCTTCTGTGTCTTACTCTTCAATCTGAGTCACTTCTCCAGAGCAACATTCCTTAAATGCAGTCTAAAGATGGTAAGTGTGACTGTGCGATTCTTTTATGAATAAGTAAGTTAAAACGGAGGGTAACAAAATTGTGAATCTGCTGAAATGCAAATGAAAATGACACGAAGAAAGTTATACACGGGGCTTTCTCTTTGCGTTTCTAGGACAAATTAATAACTCAATGCGTACTTGAGAAGAATGTAAGTGTTGGGCAAAGTTTAAAGTTTGTAAAACTTGCCAGAATTTCAAAGCAGTTTGTAAATGAGCGGTTGAATGTATATATTTATTGTAACAGTGCCTTCTACTGGCCACACCTTATTTATGATACGTGCGAAGAGACTGCAGAGTAATGAAAACTTGCATTTGTTTCGCATTGTTCTTGAGCATGTTTATTACCTAGGTAACAGTATTTCTATGAATCACAACTTAAATGTGTTAAAAATATGGTGTGTTAAGGATTAACACATTTTATTTCTTTTACACTTCATCATAATATAACCTTTCAAATTTTTTTTCCTAAGGAGAAAAGAATTTCCTACATAATGCAACTCAAAATATTCAATATTTCCACCTGTTTATTTTTTGTCTTTACAATTTTGAAATTGATCTGCACTTACTACTATTTCCCTTTAGATTTTCAGTCATGCTTTATCTAATTAAGACTAGTAGAATCCTTACGAATTATGAATATCTATAAAATTTGAGATTCATGAAATTTACTTGTAAACTGAGAAATATGCAGAATTTAATGATATTAAATATTTAATATGACTTAAATGATTTAAAAACATTTCACAAAAGTTGTGAAAATTCTATATATGAAGGCATAACAAAATACTTGATTTTAAAATTGTTTTGAAAACAGAGAAGCAAAAATAGAAGCATGTATAATCATGAATAAAAGTTGCATTTTTCAGCAAAATATTGTATCTTATGTGACATTAAGTATATAATTCATCCTTAGTATAATAAACATATGAGTAGCAGTTCTATGCATCTATATTATTTTAGTTTAATTTTAAATAAAATTTAACAGTGTGTATAGATGACTATAAAATAATTGTTTTGTTATTAAATATCTTCCAATTAATTTTATGTAGGTATAATTTTCATGGAGTAGGTTATATTACTATAATAACCTTTATAAGAAATTCTGAACATGGGCATTTGACTCTGCATAAATTTAAAATCTATATTGCAAAAATATTTTGCTTTTGCATCTCAAGTGATTAAATCCTGCTTTTATTGCCTGGAGCAGCATTTTAAAGAAACTTTATTACACACAAATTGAAAATCTCCATGTCTAATAAAATTCATTGTATTTAATTAGAAAGAATTATTTTAGTGTGGCCAGTTGTTTATATTTAAAATAACATAAATCAGAAGGTGTCCTCATCAGTGCCCATATGACAAATCATTCAACATCAGTGTTTGCCACTGATTCCCAGGCTAAATCAGAGGCAGTTTCAGGCAACCTCTTCCTTTAGGGTAGATTGTCAGTAAGTTAAGGAAGAGCTAGGAATAATTTGGGCAGGGGAGATAGCTCAGTGGCATAGCATCTGCCTGGCAAGTTCAAGGTCCTGAGTTCAATCCCTGGTACTGCAAAACAGACAAGCAACAACAACAAAAACAAACAAACAAAAATCTTGGAATAATTTATATGACCATAGCAATCTATGAAGAAACCCAGATTTTTATTTTCCAAAATTATTCATTTCAAACAATTGCCTTTTAGAAATAAGCTACTATCATCAAATTTTAACATGCATAGAGAAAATGTAATGTTCAATATTTAAACCACTGTTTAAAATAGTGCTCCAGTGATACTTTAATCCATGCTGAAAGGAATATGTTTTAAAGGGAAAAAAAGCTAGAAAAAAAAGTTATCAAAGCTTAAAAGGCCTTGATTCTGGACCTGCATTTTCACGATTTTATTCCTTCACATGTAAAGAAACACTTCCATTGCTTTATAGTGATGGAATCTTTTTTGTTTGCCGTGTGGCATCCACAATGTGGACAGAGGTGTTCCATGTTAAAGTTTGTTATTTGGAATGAAGTTATATATCTTTGCAAATAAGTGTGTAGTTGCTGTTTATCCATACGTGTCAATTTCCATATTGCATGCGTACACTTAACCTTGCGTAGATGCATTCATGCATAATGAGCGGGGCAACGTGTGCACAAAGACACAGGAAGAAACAACACGCGACAGTGGGCAGCTAATGCACCTTCATTTTCATGAGTTAAGGATTGTTGCATAATTCATGAATGGCAGAGAAAAGTCACAAGTGTGAATTGCATATGGGCAACTTAATATATGTTTAATGGTGTCACTACTGTGCCTGTTACAGGAGATGTTTAAGCTGATATCATTTGTAGTTTGGAATTAAATTCTTTTAAGTGGCACATCAATAGGAATAACACATCTGCTCAAAATAATGTGATTCATTCCTAATAAGAACAAAATGTGCATTCTCTTTTTACTTAATTTTCCCATGAACTGACCTTTCCCATCCTTGTGTTGATATTCATTTGTATTTTGTTTTATGCAAAGCATTAGTACAAACGAAATTGAGTTCTCATTTTTTGAAGTTATCTTAAGCTGATAAATTCATTAAAAATGTACTGATCACATTTATGCCATGTTTGGCATAGACATTGTAATGGTAATCTGTACACTATAGAGAATGCGATCTTTTGGTAGAACTTCAGGATTCTCAGTGGTTTCCTGAGAAGTATGATAAATATAATTCCCTATGCATTTATTTTTCTTGGTTGGGGGATTTAAATCCCACTCCTTGGTAATTAAATATTCATTGATAAGTACCTCCGAGTATTGTTTAAATAGTACAGATAAATGATGTGCTAAGATTTTCCGTAAGAGCAATGAGTTAGCAATTTTAAAAGGTTTCAAATATGAAGTGCTATCTTGTCCAATAATAACTCAGTATTTGACAGGGTATAGTTCCTTGTACATGTACACACTTGTACACATACTATGTAAACACTAAATCCATGGGTTGGTTCATAGACCTAAAATTGTCCTTGAAGTGATAAATTTTCATAATGACTCTGGTGCATCAGATTTAACCTTGTGTTTCATAATTAAACTCCAATATGCAAGGAGATTTCAATGTCCTGCTCCACTAGTTCTTTGTCTGAGCACTTCATGAACACAAATTTATTTTGTAGCTCACGTCTGTGCCACATGAATACAGTGCACTTTGTGTGTCACATATACCTTGGAGGAAGCAGAAAATGTGGCTTTACAGCTGCATTTCAGAAACTGATACTTCAAAAGTGAAAATATTCAGTATTTAGACAGAAATCAGTGGATATTGGTTTCCTAAGATCCATAGTACTTAATGAAATAATGTATTTCTTCATGCAGGAAAAAAAATACTTGAGATTCAGGTCTGTATTAACTTACATTACATAATATTGAAATGTGTGAACATAAAGTATTTCAGAAGAATAATTTCAAGTATGGTGACTGTTACACAGAGCCATTCATAAAATAAAACACAAAATTTCTGTCTCTGTCATTAAAATGCCTACAATTTGTCAGCATTTTGAAGCATACTTTCCCCCTCTGTTCAATGGAATGGACTAATTGCACATTTGCTGGGTGATTGTTGGAGCTGTCATAGGCAACACTGCTATAATCATTCTTGGGCATCAGGCAGGTAGTTAGCAGTTTGGTTCAGGTTGTCTAGGACAACAAGAATGTTGTTAGGCTGCATCTCCAGGCTGCTCGGATGAAATCAGTTGTGACAAAGCAGTGAAGATTAAATTTGTAACAGATACAGCACCTTTGAAGCACTGGCTTGTGATTTCACAGTGGCATTATAAGTCTTACTGCAGTATTTAAGCAGTTAGAAAGAATGTGGGTTATTAGCAGTTGAATTTTGTAAAATAGGATTTTATTGTCTTTAAATAACCATGGAAGCAGTTTGTATTATCCTAGTACAATATTTTTATTGCCATGTGTTATCGTTGATGAGTATTTTTCATAGTGTATTTCCACGTAAATTATCTATTAGACCCTAATGTTACATAAATAGAGAGATAGAAATATTTATAAAAATAATATATGAATTTCAAAATATGATACTATTCTGTAAAAACTAAATGAAGAAGCTGTCTATTTTTCCCAAGTGACCATTTAATGATCAGATAGCAGCATAGTTCAGGCCTTGCAGTATAGAATATAGAAGGTAACTTAAGAGTATATAATGCCATAGAGTTCAATTATTCCATTAATAATATTGAAAGTGTAGCATTAGCAATATGTAAAGCAATTGTGCATTATTACTAAATCTGGTCACATCTAAATTTTCTGTCTTAACATATGGCAAAAGGAGTCTGGTTCCTAAAAATGATATCTAGAAATCTTGGAGGTACGCATTAGACTGATGGTGCATGCCATCATCTGTGAGTCCACTGATGTTTTATTAGGCAAGACTCTAAGGCCCAGGCATACACATTTGGCAGGCCAAGATTCTGTGTAAGTTGTTCAATATTAAACTTGGGCAGCATCAGTTTGTTTTAATGACTGCCTAGACTTCAATGGGTTAACTTTGAATGAGGGTCAGGTTTTATATGTTTATATTTTCTTAGCCTTGGTCAGGAGAAGTGGCTTTGCTTGCCCTTGCACAGAGCCGGAGTGGTAGGGTTTCACTCCGTTTGAAAACCTAGCACATCCCAAGAGGTTACCTTGGTGTAGATTTCTTTCTTTCTGTATTAAATCGCTCATTGTCGCAAAGCGACTAGTGCTGCTGTGCTTTGAAAAGAACTTCTAAGAGGTTAAAAAAAGCTTCTGTATGAAAGGATTTTTTACTTCTGCAGACAGAATACAGTTTGCAGCTGTTTGACTTGGGACAGTGATATGGATCTGATTGTATACAGTATAGCGAGAGCCGTGGATGCAGCTGGACGAGTGGTTATAAATTTTAAAAGCAATGCAGATTTTTGCCATTAATTGGCTGCTAATAAAAGCAAACTCAATGGCTTCTAACTGTGGGAGTCTGTGGCTCTGTATCTGATATCAGAAATTCATACACATTACACAGTTTTAGGGACTCAGACCACGACTAATTGAAATATGAGGCATACTGATCAAATTTAGCATTACCAGCATGCACCATGGTTTGGGACTGTATGGCGACAAGGTAGCATTTATTACTTATTCTCCATAACACTGCTTGATTGAAATATCTAGCTATGTTGTCAGCGGAGGCCCAGCTGGGCTTTAGTGCAGCTAATTAAGTCATTAAAAGAGAGGTCAAGCAATCTAATTCTTGCATACTAAAGTACAAAAAAGTCTTTTATTATATTTTTTAATAAGTTAAGATTTGAATTTTTAAGGAAATTTCTTTTTAATAATAAATGCATTTACTGGTTTATTTGTTGAAGTCAATTTAAATTGTGAAAGTAAGAAATTATGAACTTGTCAATACACAATTTCCAAGGCACTTTACACATAATGTTCTTTAATAAGTACATTGTGCAGGGGATTTTTGAAAGTTGTTTAATAAATTAAATACTGATGTAAATGGAATAGCTTCTGATAGTTGTCTACTGATTATTTCAGCATGCTGTGTTTTAAGGGAAAAAAATTCAAAGATATGCTGTACATCCTGCAAACCAAAGTAAATCTAGATGATGACATTCTTTGATTTGAGGTCTTTTTGGGTAAAAGTATGAGATTCTGACTGTTTACATTTTTGCAGTTTAGCAAATGCCTCTTCAAATCTCTCTTTCCTTTATCTATTTTGAAAGCACCATGTGAACTTGTTTGTGTCAAATGTGTCAGTGAGGATGAGAACATCAGAGTTTTGGTGGTAAAAATTACCTTTGCAGGTAAAAACAAAAAAAAAGAAACTCCTTTTTAAAAAAAGATGAAGGTACTACTGACATATTATCTCTAAATACTACTTACTGCACAGTATGACAGTAGTATTTTTAAAAGTGACTAATTTACTTACCTTTATTATTTTACTGTTATGTTCTGTGGTTGATTTTCATGGTAAACAACAAACTCTAACACTGAACATATTCCAGGAATAATTAGCCAACAAATGTATGAATATCTTGGTTATCAATTATCTTAATAGCTTGGATAGCCATTTATAGCTTTTGTGTTTCTTTTTTTTCTTTCACTTTATCTCTCAATCCATCATAATGTCCAAAGTTAGATTAGAAGATAGAACACAGAGCTCTAGTTTATTCATTATTGTGTATAAATTTTATTGGGAAAATGTTTGGGGGAAGTAACACATTTAAATTATATATTAAATTAACAATGAAATCAATTCTTACTCCTGTTTCTAATTTGGTTTACATTGCCAATATTTAGTAGAGTTACTAAATATCACTAATTTTGGCCTTCATTTAAAAATATTTCTTGTATCATTAAAGAGCTGAAAAATCAATCAAGCAGGACAAGACAGACTGGAGGAGCTTTAAAAAGTATGCATCAAGTGATACAAAATAGTTCAAATTACAAGAGCTGTCTTAGTTAGAGATGGTTTGAAATATCAAATGAAGTCTGCCTTAGAAAAATCCTAGAAGAGAACTATAAAGAGATGCAGATCTTATTCCAGATTTCATATCTGTTGAGTATCTGTTTTCAGCTAGCGACTGACATGGAACAACTGTTACTAATTTTTGCACTTTTATTAGAGTAGAGCATGCAGATCTAAATAAGCAACTGCTATTTTGGCAGGAACCATGCATTTTTCAAGGAAAATGTATGTTGATATCAAAATACTATCATGTTAATGACTTTTCAAAGATTGAGAAACTTTTTGGCTATCAATATGGTTAGTTGTTCTTTAGAAGTTACTGCTTAGATGTCATTGGAGGTAAAAATGGGAATATAATAAATTATAGGTCTTTTGGCCCAGAAGTATCTCTCCTTGTTAGTACATTAATTTTTTAGAGTCATTGGTATTCATACTGACTAGAGAACCTGACACACTATGATGGACATTGGACAAGGGGCCCCTATTGTGTGGTGTAGAGCTCAGGAGGACACATAGTGATAAATGAAGTCATGAAAACAGCTCTTGCACTGGACATCTTAAGTTCTGGCCAAAGAGATTCTTGCGGTGAACATATTGAAATGCCGGCTTCATCACTGCGTGTTCAGTGTATGTACCATGCCTTCTTTTCTAGAAAACAGTAAAAGCTTATGACACTATGAACCATACTAACAATCATTTCTACCAAAGGTAATTTTTAACATGTTTGTAAAACTAGCTTTTCTCATGGTCTTCTTTTTTTCTCTTGGTAATAAATCATGTGAGATACTTGGGAGATGCATTTAATTGGATATATGATATTAGAAACAAGGGTGTTCCTATTCTTTGAGGTACAAATCTCACTATGTTCACATAATGGAAGTCTGTGTTATCAGAGAGACAGACAAACTGCTCACTGCCTCTTCAGCTGGGGTACCTACCTCACCTCTACCCCACACATGCTTTGGTGGCGCTGCTCTCCGAGAGTCTGGAGTTGGTGCAGATGATTTGCAGTAGTCAGGGACTTTCTTTGGTGAATGAGAAGGAAAATGAAGATTTCACCTGTCCCTAAAAACTTGCTGAAAAGTTTTACTATTAACATCATTTGAAACCATACTTAAAGAGGAGCTAAATGTTAAGAAATTTAAATTTCTGTCCCTTCCGGAAAAATATATAATGTTCACAGTTGCAGTTTAAAATTTCAAAACATGCCATTTTTGTTGGTTGTCTATTTAAAATATGTATTTCATTTTCCAGGGATCAGAAATTTTAGAATTTCTTTGCCTGTATTTATTGTTAAAGACCATGAGTATGGAATGACTGAAGACTAAGAGTCTGGTCTCCAAAGAATTCCAGCTCAATTTTAAAATCAGAAGTAATGGAAGGTTTTGGGTAAGCCTGCGAATCTCTGGGCACCTGTCCAAAATGAACCTCTAAGTCTTTTGAAGTCTCCCCGTCACTAATATACACAGTGCAGTCTAATCCAGCTGTCTGCCCCTTTTCCTGTTTCCCTTTCTCTTTCTTCAATCTGTCCTGAGGTACCAATAGCTGCACACTGTGGGAGATGTTTAGTGGAATGAATTTTGCCTCTTGGAAATGTTCCCACACAGTGAATCTAAGGTTCTGTTGCGGGGAGGAGATGGGGGAGAGAACAGGTAGTTCTCCAGCCATTTGTCTTCCCACTTGACATGTATTTACACAGTAATTCCTATATATCTTTCAAACTACAAACTCTTTTAGTTATCAGTAATAGCAATAATATCTGCAAAGACTTGTTTTCTGTTTCAACTAAAGATCATACAATTTTAAAGAGCATTTACAGATTCACAGATGAAAGTAAATAATATATAATTTTATGAAATCAAATTTATTGACACCTTTTCATACCACATGGCATTATATTATATACTATTAAACAGTTTGTGCAGGCCAATGGAATTTTTAATATTTTATATTTTGCGGTTGGTATTTTTTAGTGACTACTATTTTAATACATAATATATTAAAATTTTTCTTTAAAATAATTTTGAATAAGGATGCATTTTACTAATAATAGAAGTGTTAACTAAAAAGTAGAAAAGTAAACCAAACTGCGAGCATAATTTCTAAGACATCTTTGTGAAAAACACAATGCAAACTTCAGATTATGATTAGAAGGTATTTCAACTAACCAAATGCTTAAAACAGACTATCTTTTAAGAATCTCTCTTTGCTTTGTCACCTTCTGTTCATAACTGAATAGTTAGTTTTTGGGATTCATTCTGTGAAACTGCTTCTGAAACAGAAATTCTTTAAATATTTCTGAGCATATCTTCCAAAAAGTGTAGGAGAGTCAATTTAAAGAAGTTTATGTAGTTATCACAGAACCCCACAGACGTTAACTAAAAGCACAGGACAAGAGCAGAGAAGCAAGTGTCATCATTCTGCCCTGACCTGGGTAAGAAAGTCTGGTTTTATGGAAGTCAAAGCTTGGAGAGTTGGAGGAGTGAGACCACAGGACTGGAAGAAAACAAAACAAAAGAAAAGAAAACAAAAAACACTACGAGTTCAGGTGAAGAATGTACTGGAGTCTGTCCCTTATTCACCTTGTACTCCTTGTTTTTCTCCTCTTTATGATTAAAGTGACCAGAACATGGAGCAAATGTTAAGTGCACGTCCCCACACCAAAAACTATGAAATGTAGTTGATGAAAATAGAGATATTCACAATTTAAAATTAAGTGCATGGGCAAACCAAACACTTGTGAGCCCATTCCACTTAGAAATCTGAGTTATCTCAGCCCCATCCTGTGATATTTTGCAAATAACTAAACATAGCATGCACTCACATGAGCACATGTGCACACACACGTATTTAGACAGTCTCTGAGCTAGAAGAGTAGTTCAACTGCTTTTTAGATTTGTTGAGAGCGTGAGATGTGAGAGTATGTGTTCAAGAACTTTAAAGATTCAATTTCCTGCCAATTTCCAGTAGGGGTTTGTGGGAAGATTGTGAGCTGATCCTGAAATTCACCCGGGAGAGAAAAGGGCAAAGAATAACCAGAGCACTTTCTGGAGATGAAGAATAAGGTCGAACTGCTGCCATTAGGGTACAGTAATCAAGATGAAGTGTTACTGAAACAGGGGTAGACAAGGGTGACTCAGACAGAGAACCCTCTTTATGTGGAGCCTGAGGACAGAATAGACCTATTCCATGGGGCAGCAGGCAAATGATAAACTACCCCCCAAAGGACCCCAGAACAGTAGGTTAGCTGCATGAACAAAATCACAGAATTCTATACAAATTAATTGTATCTTCACACAAAAGGAAAAGTTTGTGTATCAGTGAAAGTATGGGAGAAAATATCAATGTTGTAAAATATTAATCTAAAGACCAAAAGCACACATAAAAAAGTTGGTATATTTGAATGCATTAAGTTAGTAAAACAATTTAGTATAAATCAAAGCATTAGGTAAAAATAGAAAAACATAAAGCTTGTGTAGATGTGATAGAGGTAATATTCAATATATAAAGATCTACAAAGTAAGAGGAAAAAATATAACTCAATAAAAACATAAATAAAGGACAAAAACAAAAACTTTACAGAAGTGACAAACTAATACCAAGAAAATGTCCAGCCAAAATCTGCTTAGAACCATGACATGTGGATTAAACAATGATAAAATATTAGTTCGCATCTTTTGTGTTGGCAAAAATTAAAAGTCTGGAAAATACCAAGTGTCAGGATGTGGTGTAGTGAACGTTTTTGTGTGCCCTATTTGTGTGAATGTAATTTGGCACAATAACCTTAGGGACTATTTTGGCATTCTAGTAAATTACAGAGTACACATACTTGAAAACACATTTCAGGAAGGGGGAGGACTTGGGCAAGGTGATTAGAAGACAAAGGAATGTGGTACTGTGGATTTTACATAAAAAGCTATATGCAAAGATATTTTTCCAGGAATCCCTGTAGTAGGAAAAGTGTAACATCTTAAATAGCCATTATTGGTTAAATAAAATGTAGTGCATCCATAAAAACAAGCTTTTCAAATTTGTTTTGGTTTGTGAGTTAGTGACACATTGATCAATAGAGGTAAATCTAGAAAACCCAATGGTCTTGAAACAGAAGTTTGTATGCTCATAAAGAGTACATTTGAGTCCCAGCCCAGGCGCAGCGTGGGCCGGACCCTCTCCCAGCCCCTCAGGCCGCCCCACACCACTCTGCAGTGCCTCCCCCACCCCGCCCGCC
>NW_004524592.1:19614489-19632594 GCF_000260255.1 Octodon degus | reverse complement strand
TATATTTATATATATGCTAATTTCAGGACACTCTGTAGAGGAAGATGTAGAGAGAAATATGATCTAAGGTAGGTTATTTTTTATTTATTATTATTCTTTTTTGTATTTAGGACAAGGTGTACAGGGTGTACATGGTCTCACTGCGTAGATTGGACTCATAGTGATCCTCCTGTTTATAGCCTCCCAAATGCTGGGATTACAGGCATGTGCCACCATGCCCAGTTTTAATTGCCATCTCAGTACGCCCTTGGGGCGGGGCTGGCATGGCAGGCCAGAGGACCAAACTCCAGGCCCCTGCTTCTGCCTAAGCAGTCACTTTAATTCACTGAGCTATTTGGCTAACTCTTTTTTAATTTTTTTTTTTTTTTTCTTTTGTGGAGGTGGGAATTGAACTCAGGCCCTTGCGCTTGCCAGGGAAGTGCTTATTCTACTGAGCCATTTCCCTGGTCCAAAATTTTTTTTTATTTTCATTTTTTTTGATCTAAGGTAGGTCAAGAGGGGCCTTAACTATATTCATATTTTCTCCATGAAATATGTAAACGTGGAAATATGTGAAGAAATCCTTTTAAAATTTAAGTATTCAAGTTGCATACATAATGTTTGTTTCTATTTACATGGTATTATATAATAATTAGACATATGTATACTGTCTAATTATTATATAATAATAAAAATTATGATATTAATAATATAATATATTTTAATGTGGTATATTATATAATGTACTGTATTAAACAAACTAGGTAATTAATTTTTCTATCAGTGTTTCCCAAATAATGATAATTTGTATTTGCTATAAATCATTGTGCTTATGTAGATATTTTAGAATATAACTTTTTTTAATTTTGTGCAGGGTCTTACTACACAGCTCAGACTTGTAGTGATCCTCCTGTTTTCAAACTTCCCAGCACTGGGATTGCAGGCACGCTCCACCCCAACTGGTCTCAGTGACCAGCTCAGCTGGGGCCAGCACAGCATGTGGTGTTGGGGTTTGAACCCTGGTTCCTGTGCTTACCTAAGCAAGCACTTAGTCTGCTGAGCTATCTCACCAACCCTCATAAATTGTTTTAAATTATAGTTTTCCTCCTGTGCTCTACAATGCTGGAACAAGTTTTTTTGACCTAAATGTATGTTGGTGCCTATTACCAGCCTCGATCTCTTATCCTTCCCTCCCCATCTGTTTTCTAGTCTCTCACGACCACTGTTTTCTTCTGAGATTGATTTTTTTTAGTTTTTCCAAATTTGTAAGAACACCTGGTGTCCTCTTTCTGTGGTGGCTCATTTTTTGTATCATGATACCCTCTGCTTTGACTCACATAATCACAAATTATAATTTCATTCATTGTTTATGGCCAAAAAATATTTTATTGCTTATATGCACATTTTGCAAATCCATTCATCTGGCTTTTTCTCTTTTTTTCCCTCACTCTCTTTTCCTTTTATGTATTCTTTTTTCCCCCTGTATGTAATACAAGGACTACAGGGTCTCACTATGTAGATCAGACTTTTAGTGATTCTCCTGTTTTCAGCCTCCCAAGTGCTAGGATTATAGGTGTGTGCCACCATGTCCAGTCTCAATTGCCATCTCGGCGTGTCCCAGAGGTGGGGCTGGCCAGGGATGGAACCCTGGCCTCTGTGCTCTGCTTAAGCAGGTGCTTTAGTCTGCTGAACTATCAGGGTGGCCTACCATTTTATGTATTCTATGGCATATAATAAATCTAAATGACTTGGACAAATGTTTTGGACAAATTTATTGTGTCAGGTATGGGCATTTATTTCTCTTTAGGTTTTGAAGATAATTTTTTACTTAAATGTGTAACTCTGCTGTTTTACTGTTCACTCATAGACCTTATCGATAGGTTACAGACATTCTCTATGACTTTTAGAATATTGATTTTTATTTTATCCACCCATTCATCTGTTGGAAGACATCTTGCCTTATTTCATATGCTGGCTGTGGTAAATGATGTTGCATTAACTGTTGCAAAGAAGGTAGCTTTTTGATGATTTCATTGTCTTCAAGAAAAAACTCACTAGCATGGCGACTAGATCATATGGCATTTGCACTTTGTGCTTTCTGAAATCCATGCTGTCCTATGTAATGACTACTAATTGACATTCTCACCAGCAGCCCATAAGGGTAGCCCTTCCTCTAGAACTTCAGCAGGACTTGCTGTTGTGTGTGTTCATCTTTTGGTGATAGGCGTTCTACCTGGGGTGTGATGATAACTCATGGTTTTGATTTTCATATATCTGGTTATTGTTATGTTGGGTTTTGCATGAACAAGTTGAGCGTTTGTGTGTCTTCTTTGAAAAAATGCCTATTAGGTCTTTTGTCCATTTTAAAATCATGTTATTGTCCTTATTACTGCTGCTGATTTGAGGGGCTATTTTTGGTGCTTTCTGGCTATTAATTCATCTTTATCAGATGAATTGATTGCAAATATTTTCTCAAATTCTGGATTTTTACTAGACAACATGCTAGTAAACATGAATTCATTAAGTTCATCATATTCTCTGAATTTTGTGTTGGTATAAAATATTTAAATTTTCAAGAACTTTTGGATGCAGTTGTCAGATATTCATATTTGCTAAAAATAATTGCTAAAAATTTAATTATATAAAATTGGAACCAAAAATATCATGGTAAGAATTTGGGATTATGATTGGAAGTTTGGTATAGTATCCTTGCAGAACTGAAATCAGACTAGGAAGGAGGAGAGCCTGTCTGGCTGCTGTGGCAGCTCTGAGAGGGAGCCACTAAGACCCCACACACTAAGGTCACCTGTTGCTACTGGAATCAATAGAAACAGAGGGACCAAGTCCTTTTTCAGGGTTCCACCCTCCTCTGGTGCCCTCTAATGTCCGAGCTTAACAGGGTGCAGATGCCAGAGCACAGAATTTTAGAGTTCCAGCCCGATGTACAAGGATGGTTTTAAACTGCAAGACAATAACTTAATAGCAAGCATATTGCTCAACTATTTCACAGACTCTTCTGCCTACACCAAAACCTTTGGAATGTTATTTTTTCTTGGGAAGTGTAGATAACACTTTTTCTTGCACTAGCCATTTTGGGTGGTCCTGAAAGCAGACAGCAATACTGCAGTCCTTTTCTCCTACACCTGGTAGGCAGTTCTACCTCCCATCTCAGGTAAACTCATATCCATTAATAAAGCCTTTAAAGACTACAAAGATCTCTTTAGATCTTCCACCAACTTCATTCCGCTACACAAGATCTTTGACAAGTGACTCAGTTTTTCTTTGTGCATTCCTGTTATGATCCTGAGAGGTCAACAGAACTTGCAGTTCGAGCTTCTGCATTCTGTAGACCTACCTCCACCTTGCCTGCATAGAACCAGTGCCACCCATGGCCTTCTCTGCTTTTGATTCCCTGAGCACACTCCCATTGCTAAGTCTTTTATCTCCCGTTTGCTCCTTTTTAAGAAAAACTTCTTGACTGTCCGTCTCTTGCAAATCCTTCCATTTTGCATGTTTCCTATTTCCATGAAATGATCCTGTCCTACTCTAGCTTTTCACTTTTCCTCATGTCTATTTGTGCTTCTGTGACACTCCATCTGCTTAGAATTTAGTAACAAGACTCAGATATATGCCATTATGATTACCATTTACTCTCGCCGCTGTAGTCAGCCTTATTTTTCCCTTGTGAATTCCCTGCAGATCAGTACTTGCGGATGAATACGGAAGCCTTGCTTTTTTTCCTCCCACACAAGGAGTATTCCTGTGACCACTTAGGAACCCTTTTCCTCTGTGAGGGGTGGCTTGTGTTTGCCTCATTGCTTCTTCCTCTTTCCCCACTGCCATTACTTTCCTGAATTGCTCTCATTCTAGGTCCATGGCCACTTTGAGACCCAGTGACAGCTTTTCAATCCTTATCATGCTCGTTCTACCAAACTGTTGAACTCTCTTAGGTTTTCCAGTCTCCCTACTCTTGGTTTCTGTGCAATTATTCTCTTGACATCTTCTTCTTACATTCTTCCTTATCAGGGCATTTTCAACCTTTTAAATTTCAATGTTTGTCTTAAACACTGGCATTCTTGTGGCTTTTTCTGATCTCATAAGATTTCTCTATTTTATTCCTATAGTTTCCATGACCACATCCCATGGATGTCTCACCTGTGCCCCCCACTCCAGCCCTGCAGCCTCCTTTCCTACTGCTATCTTAAAGTGCCTGAACTGCAGCCATCATCTCCTTATCTCCACCCTCACCCAGCCCACCTTCTATTGCTGCCCACCTAGTGTATTAAGCCAGGAATATGGGTGGTAGATTCAACCCCAGTCTTTCCCTCTTCTTCAGTCTACATATTTACATTCTAGCACGTCTTACAGAATCTAATTTTTGAGAATCTATCAAAGGAGGCCTTTTCTCTAATGACCTTGGCCCTTTCTTCAGTTTAGCTAGTCCTTAGAATTATGGCCCCTTCTTTGGATTAGAATCATGGCCTTCTAAGCTACCTTCCTCCATCCCTCCCTCTTGATTTCCTCTACTCCATTGCCACACCACCGTGAAAGTAGCATTTTCAACAATAGAATCAAATCTTCTGGCTTCTTGACACCTTCATACAGTTCTTCATGGTCTCTGGGACAAGTACCCACTTCCTCTATGAGGTATACAAGTCCTTTTGGTCCCCTCCAATCTCATCTGCCTTTCTACACACACAAGGCCCACATTGCTGCTATTCCAAACTTCTTACCAGCTCCTAAACACTGCTGGTGTTTCATATCACTCTATGTTTTCATTTAGAATAACTTTTACTTCCTCTCCATCTCTACATGTAGAGTATCTTTGCAAATTTTTGATTTTCCTTCTCTGTCTTTATTTCTAATATTAAACGTTTTCTTCTGTGTGAAGTTGTTGGAAGCAGTTTGCTTAGCAATTAGGATTCGGGCTCAGTGTTGTCCATGCAGCAGATTTTAAAGCTTTCATAATTTATCTGAGCCTTAAAAGCATGATGATAATATGAGCCTTCCAGATTTATTAGATAAGATTATGGGTGATAAATGATAAAAGAAGAAATGAAATCTCATGCCTAGTGCCAGGCACATTATGGAGTCAGTCAGTAGGCACTATCATTGTTGTGACTGTGAATGTTCGTGGTAAGAGTGATGCTAGGAACAATGATATTCCAAGTAATCATGGAAATTAGGTAATTCCTTCTGTAGATTATGCATAGATCCATCTATGTGCAATCCACCTAGCTTTGATTATGTCACTTTTCTCGAAAAGACTGTGAACTACTTCAAAACCATGGCTTCTTTGTTAGGAATAAATTTATTTTTTTACTTTTTTTCCATAATTTTATTGAGAAACAAATAGCAATGAGACAGCTTCAAATCAAATTGGCAGGACAGTTCCAATGATTAACACATTGCGTACTCTCTTCCTAGTGGTTATTTGCTGTACAATATTCAGACATGATATCCTATTTACAAACACTATTAGAACAAATCCCTCTGTTCATTAAGAGAATGTAATTATATATCTATCTTAACCATTTTGAATACACAAATACAAAATGGACATTCATCTGTATCCCCTTTTTCGTTTAGTTCTGTCATTTGAATATTATAGGTGTGTTACTCGACAAAATATTCTAAAAGAGTCCAGTAGTCCAGTGGGTCTTCTGCTTGACTATCAGTGTCAGAAATTGTTGACAAGCATCCCCTACAGCTCTTAACCATCCAGCAGAAAAGTATAAAAATGAAGTAGAAGAAGGAATAAATTTAAATACGCCACACTTCATTTCTGGGAGAACAAGAAGCAGTCTACCAAAAGAGATGCATGACAACAGAATAAAATTCATAGGTACTAAAATCACAACAAAGGAAAATATGCATAGGAAGATAATTGGGGAGGAAAGTGGACCTGAATTTCCTTAATAGATTTGTGAATTTTATATGGTAGTCTATATGGTTAAATGTTTAAACAATCTTTTGTTTATTTATTTGGTACAGGGTTTCACTTTGCAGCTTGGGCTCATAGTGATCCTCCTTTTCTCAGCTTCCATAGCACTGGGTTTATAGGCATGTACCTCACATACAGTTTCAGTGGCCAGCTTGGCGTGCCCAGGGTTTTGGGGACAGTGAGGCATTTGGAGCTGGGGATCAAACCCAGAAACTTGAGCTTGCCTGGCAGGCACTCAGACCACTGAGCTATTTCCCCAGCCCCACATGGTTAAATTTTGAATTCCAAATATATAAAAAAATATGGTAAAAATTTAATTCAATTGCTAGGTCTGACATATTGTAATATCTCTTCAAATAGGTCTCAAATCTTTTTTTGAACGAAGAGATAGAAACCATGTAGGTACAGGCACATTTCTTCTCTCTTCACTTGCTCTGGATGTTTCATGCAGACATCCACTATCCCTGGAGGGAACCATTCCCACGGAAACTTTTCTAGTTTTATTACTTATGACTATTATCGTAGAAGAATATGACTTCAACTAACCATTGCTTGGGAAAATTCTCACCATTCCATGGAAACCTGGAACAGAACATGAAATATAATTCAGCAAAAACAATTAGTACAAAGTACAGCATCTGTGTGAACAAAACACTTGCTCATATTTTAGATAACCTGGCTGCATCCAGGGATTGAATATAGATACTACAACTGTAAGAATGGGTAGAAAAGCAAAAGAAAACTTATGAGCGATAATTAATTCTGGTGACACTCCAGCGCTAGAAATGGAGATTGAATTTGATTTTCTATTTTTTTAATTTTAATTTTAATTTTTTGTATTTTAGGAAAGGGTCTGCAGGGTGTTGAGGGCCTCACTACTAGGTTGGACTCGCAGTGACTTTCCTGTTTACAGCCTCCCAAACTCTGGGATTACAAGCGCGCACCACTAAGCCCAGTCTCAATTACTGCCTCAGCGCGCCCCGGGGATCGCACCCCCAGCCCCTGCACTTGCTTGCAGGGAAGGGGCTAGATGTGAAGGCCCACTGAGATGGATGAAGGGTTCTGGTGAAAAGGCAATGCCCTAGGGGAAGTGACGAGGCGTATAAGGACAGAGGAAGAAGAGCAAAGCAAGAGAAAGAAATGTAGATTGCGGACGACACTAAGGATGTCTGTCACTCTGTCCTCTGGCTTCTGTGCTCCACTGCGATCTCGCTCTCAGAAAGATTTCTCCTCTTCTAGTCTAATCCTGAGAGTTCATCATAATTTTCTAGAAGTCCTTAGATGTCTCAACTAGTTCTAGAGAAAATGCAATGACTTGTAAATGATATATAGAAATATAATATTTATAATAATACTTATCACGTTTATAATAAATTAAATCATGTTCAAATTTATTTAAAAGCCAATAAATTAAAATTAAAATGACAATACAATAATTTTGAAGTATTGTAGAATGAAGAGGAGGTGCTCAGAACCATGTCAGGATGAGAGTAATTTTATTCAATTCCAAGGAGCGTTTTTTTCTAGTTTTTGCAGAAGTCATTATGGTTCGCGGCAAATGGTGAGAACTAGAGAAATGTTGCGCGTGCACGCATGCGCGCGCACACACACACGCATTGTGACTCTTCATAGCAGAATTGCAGACTTCTGAGAAAGAATGTAGAATAAAGATGTTTGTAGCACATGCCGAGATAGAGTTATGACTCCAACGGGGGACACTTGCCCTTTCAAGCGGCATCGTAAAAATTGTGTATTTATTCATCCAAAAACTATTCAGAATGTTCAGAATAATGAAAATGTGCACATTAAGTATTTGTTGGCTGGGATAATCCAGATTGGAGTCTTAATGTCTTACATTTTTATCTTTAAATGCAATCGTTTTTTGTCTTTCTAAATCAATCTGTCTATGCGGAGCAATATAGGAACTGGGTAGAAACTGGTAGTTCTAGGAGGGCACTGTAAGATATGTTAGAGACAGAAATGTATTGGCCTTCTAGACTGAACATTCCCTAAGACCTTTCCTCACATGAATGTTCTTCAGTTCTGTGGTAAAGTTTTCCTATCACTCTTCTATAAGTCCTCACTTCCTCGTAGTCATAGTAAGAAGTTATCCAAGGATACCTGTGTGAAGGAGGGAGTCGAAGTACACTGACCTGTGTGGTTTATTACCATTATTACTATTAATTATTATTTTGCTTTTCAGAGCCTATTTTCCAATAGTATTTATTCTAGACCATTTCTTTCTACTCAAAGATAAACATTAAACACTTCAGGACTCCACTATATTGTCTTCTCCCTCTTTTCAACCATGATTTCATAGACTCATCCTAGAAAAGTGAAATTAAATGCAGCAAACAGAGCCCAGCACAGAAAAACACTGAAGATTTTTTGAAAATATAGACATGATAATTTCTTTCTTTCTTTCTTTCTTTCTTTCTTTCTTTCTTTCTTTTTTTTTCTTTTCTTTTTTCTTTTTTTTTTTTTTACAGAGAGAGAGGACTATTTCAATGCAGCCTCAAAGAGGGTCCCCTCTGGTCCATTTCCGGTTTGCAGCCAATTCTGCTGCAATGCCTGCCTGATACCAGAAAGCCACAACTTGTCCTAAGCTGTATTTAGGCTTTAAATCTCTCTTTTAAAGCTCTGTTTATTTTCATTAAGCCGCTCCTTTTTAACTCAGGTGATGAATTTGTGTTTAGAAATGTGTAACTTTGGCTTACTTGGCCATTTTCCCCTCATGCAGACTCCATGCTGGTAAGTGTGCATGAAAGGGCGTTTGTGTAATTGCCTCTCTAATCCTGGAGCTCAGCTCGCTTTGTGTGCCACGCAGTACAGTTCCCAGCTCAGGTATTAGTAGTGCTTTATTACGAGTTGATGAGGTTAGGATTGGTGGCAATGGAAAGAAGATGAGACTGATGTTAGTATAGTGCGATTTAAACAGCAGAGGTATGTTTTCATCCTTGCATAGAGTGCTGTGCAGGAAAAGATCATTCTGGTGTTTCTACTGGAACTGAAATGTCTCCGAATTCATAGCTGTACAAACTCTGGGCATGTTGCTAGACTTGTTAGCAAGGTTGCTTAATTCTCAGAGCATTTGTTAGCAGTAAGCTCTCTGCGGGCAGGAACCATGTGCCTTATTCACAGAGAGGGGTCTTGAATTAGTAGTGGAAATTATTATTACTATGTTTTAACAGCTAACCCCCCCACCCCCCCGAGATTCATTAGGTCTTAACTAACTTACCAAAGCTATATGCTAGTTAAGAAAAGAGTAGAGGTCTTATTCCAGGTCTACCTGTCTGGTCCAAGCTGAATTCTCATTTCTTAGAATGACGAGGCCTGTTGTCATCCTGGCTTCTTTTCCAGGTTTGCTTCTTTCTGTGTATCCGTGACTTTACAGATATTATCCTTTGTGTCTGACATTTTATTTTTTTGCGTTTTGGCCTTCAAACATTGTCCTATTGTCCGTTCTTTTGAGAAATGTTTTAATCAAACCCAAGGCCTTGCACATGCTAGGCAAGCTGTAAGGTCCAGCACTCTACCACTGAGTTGCATCCTCAGCCTTAATTTATTATCTTCTACATAAGGACATCTCTACCACTGCTGATCTCTCCATCTTACCTGGAATTAATCAGCTCTTTGTGGGGGTTACTTCTGTATCCTGTATGTAATATTTATTATAATTTAATTCCAATGCAGACATCCTATAAGACAATGAGGTAATCCATGTCAGACATCAATATTTATTTCTATTTTTTCTGTGGCCTGTAATTGAAAGTCTGGGTATTATATATTTTATAAAACTGAATCTTCTTAGCAAAAAGGAAAAAAAAGAACAGAGTTCAGAGAATGTATTTGATTCTGAAGGGGTATTTAGGCACATTTGTAGACAGAAGAAAGGGGAATGCAGGGAACGGTTATCAATACGAAAACAGGTGATGCAAATTCCAAGAAGAGGTAGCAAGATATATAATTGGGTTCAGAGTCTGGGTGGGCATCTGATAGTCCCTTTGTGTCCTCAGCTCACACCAGATCTGATTATAGTCCCCATGACAATGGTGGTCGCAATGAGGAAGCACCGTGGCAGGCTGCTATCAGCTGCCTTCTCATGAACAAAGACAATTAAGGCTAATTTATTTGCCATCATTGCTAGTGTCTGAGAAGGAGAACCAAGAACTATGTAGTAAGGAGAACAATATCTTGTTGATTGATAGCTCTTTATTCTTAAAGTGTCACGGTTACCAGTCTACTGCCCCTTCCACTTGGATCTTCAGTGTTGCCCGCCCCAACAGTTCTTCATTTTGTGAAGAGTTAGCACCTCCTTGGGATGTGGAAAAGTGTTCTGAGCAATGGGATGAGCTGACCTGGCTTCCTGACACATTTTCTGTTTCTTATGCCTATACTGGGTTGCATGGCCAGCCACATGCATCTGAAAGTTTTTGAGGTGGCAGGATAAAGCTCTGTCACAGTCCTGCTTAAATGAGAAAGTGTGGGTGTGAGGGTCAGGCAATGTACCTTTCACGTATGCTCTGTATAGCTATTGTGAACAGTAGAGTGAAGGACTTCTGAACTGGATGGACCCTCTGGAAAGGGCCTGGTGTTGCTCTCACAGTCTTTTGTTTGACCACAACTGGCTCTTCTGCACAGACTCTAGAGTCGGGTAGGTCTCTGGAGAAAACCTTGCTTGCTGAGCTCCCGTGAGCTTCATTATAATGGAATCTGAGGCTCCTCTGGGCTGATGGGAGGTACTCACATGTTAGCTCAGCAACACATGGTGCCATTGACTGTTTCATCTGACTTGAAATACTTCTTTCTGGCTGAAGTACCATCCATGGCCCTCTGCCTGTCCTTCTGCTCCTGCTTGGCCACTTGACCTATACTTGGTTCCTTAGCACAGGCTCATTCTTTCCTGTGGCCAATTTCTACCTCTCTATAACTATTTTTTTTCCTCTTTACTCTCAGGACTTACCCTCCCCTCTGACTCTTCTCTTTGACTCCTTTTCTCTGTTTCTTCAAGTCTGGGAAAGCTGCTTTTCCCCTTCATTCACTCCTATAGACATCCTTACCTGATACTTTCATGCTGTGTTTTAATTATCTGTTTGTGTAAGGTTTCACTCGAGTTTCACCTTCATATGGGTGAGGATGGTATTCGTGGTTTTTACCAATTACTCAGTGTCTTGTAGAATGAATTAGCAACTGGCGGAGGGCTGAAGTGGGACAAAAGCAGTGCTTACTGCACAAGTGCGCGGACACACAGGCACACTCTTCCATCGCGCGCTTGCAGGCACACACACCAGCATGGGCTTGGTGTGCACTAGCAGTTGATGTTAAGAGCATATTTCTTCATTGGAAAGAAATGTTCACAAATGATCGTAATGAAAGGAAACACGTGCTCAGAGCAAAATGAGCAATACAAATAGTGCTCATGGTAAATAAAAGAAGATGACATGTTTACATGGAGATGAGCAGTACATATAGAAAAAAGAAAGACCTAAAATGCACCACAAGTTCTGATAGAGAGATACAGGGTGATGGTGCTTTCTGAGAGAGACTACCCTGGAGTTAAGAAGCTCAGGACAAAAGTGACAGTGACCAGCCAGTTATTGCAGCAAACAGTTCAGGAAGACTGGAAGAAATACTGGGAAGGTTAGCATGTGTGGAACGTGAAAAAAGAAAGACATGAGTTGAATCATTCTTTTTTGGTAAGAGGAAAACCACTAAAATGCTGAATTTCCCAATTTTCCCCTGTGCTGACGTAAGCGTAAGATTATTAATCATGCTTGCTTCTTCCTCTTAGCATGCAGTCATTAATTCCAACAGTTGTGGTACTATCTTTTGTCATCTCTCTACTCATTGTGGTTCATATCCAAGCCTGGTGAAGTTCATTTTGTAACACTATTGATATATTTTATATGAATTACATGATCATTCAAGCAAGCAACAAGAGGTGCTTTTGGTAAGAACACAGAGGTGTATTCCATGAGACATGCTGGGATCCTGGCTAAGATTTGAAGGTATCTTAGAATTCACTGCTGGAATGAATACACGGTATATGAAACATAGATGAATCAAGGGTTATTTCCAGTTTGGCTGGTTTATTTAATTATTTTTGTTGTTGTTGTGAGTATTCTAGTGTATTCAACACAACTCTGGTTCTGGTGATATAAAAAAATAAACACAGAAACATAAATGGGAGAAAGCAGATTTGGGGGGGAGGAATCAAGTGGCCAACACTTGTTGTATTAAGTTTGAGATGCCTTGTAAGTCTTCTGTTTGAGGTATGAGAGTAGAGGGCATGGGAGGGGCAGCCAAGGAGGTATCACTGTGGAAGGCAGGTTATAGCTGGCATTTAAAGGAAGAAACTGCAGATGAACAGCTAGGGAGTTGGGAGATAAAGAAAAGAAGCGATCATAGAACTGATGCTGGGTTACCCAAGTAGCTAGAGAATGGAAAAGGAGGTGTCCACATCCAAGAAAATGTGGCCAGTGAGACTTTGAAAGCTACAGAAAGAATATGTCTCCAAAAGAATGCAGAGGGTTGGAGATTGAATGCTGCTGTTGGATTAGTTCCAGAAAGACTGAAACTGTGTGATACTGGAATCAGTAAAAGTGGGAATAGTTGCAGACTCTCAAGGAGAGGTTTCAGAGTTGAAAGTTTGAGGCTGGAACAAAGGGAAGGGTGGTTAGAAGCAGAGGGAGGGAGGTACGAAGGGAGGGAGGGAGAGCTTGTAGAGTAGGTTTACTGAAGAGGAGTAAAGGGATGAGAACTTCATCTTGGTGAAATTGCAAAAGAGCGTTTGCTTTTATTATTATTTTTGTGGTGCTGTAGATTGAAATTTGGGACTTGCACATCCTGGGCAGATGCACTAGCACTGAGTGATAATTCACCAGACAGGTTGTTTTTAGGTGGAAATATAGTATTACAGTTTTGTGTGCTAGTGAAATGATACAGCAAAGCTGGAGAAGCAATCATGATTCCAGAGAAGAAGGGGCAGTTGCAGAGACAGTGAAGGCAGCTTAGTGGAAAGGGGGCTGAAAGCCCATGAATACTTTCATCTTTGAAATGCATGATCACATCCTGTATGTCTTGCATAAGTAAAAAGAACTGTACCAAGCCTATATATGTGTTGTTGAGAGTATCAGGTCAGGTAGGCCATGGGAACACTTTGTAAATATGTAACTGCTTAATATGAAGATTTGTATTTAGTGTAGTCATCTTACTGAATGAGTTAGGTGGGTAATCTACTTGTGAGAGATCTGTGGTACTGTGGAGCTCAGACTCTGCTGGGGGACAACAGAAGGAGTCTGTACTCCTATGTATTTATTGGAGTCCAGAGTTTTCATAGAATTAGATCAGCAACCAATATTGGAGCACCTTTGAAATAAAAAGCACTGAAAATACAGTGGTGGGAAAAAACATCACTGCCCTTAGGTATCTTAAATTCTAGTAAAGGTGGACAAAGTATAGAGAGGTGAATAGACAAGATACATTCACATTTGCCATGAAAAAAAAAAAAACAGGTAGAAGTGGTGAGACACTGATCCGTTCTTCTGTGACTGAAATTTGTTTTTATGTTATCCAGACATTTGGAACATGATGGTAACATTTGTCATCCCGCAAACCTATAGGGCTCTGGAACAAGACTATAAAGATGAATGCTTTTTAGATGAACAATCCAGATTCGGGTATCAGGGGCACTGAATGGTCAAAGGAAGACCCAATTACATAGTTTTTGGTACTTGGGTTATTGTTTTGATTATGATACCAGGAAAATAAATGTAAGGTGTATTGCATATGCTTATTATCTATTTCAAAAATCATCCTATACATTCTATGCATTCTAAAATAAACAATTATGAACACACAGGAGTTAACATCAGATTTCAGATGGATCCAGGAAGATAAGTGTGTACTGTATTATGCAGAAAGCCATTAGCTTGCAGTTTATATAAGCTATATTTTGGCAAAAATGTAAAGCTTTGTGCTATTGATTGCTCGTCTGCAATAACTTCCTTTTAAAATATGAGAAGTGTCATATTTTAAATTGTTATCTTTTATTATTACTTTGTATTTCATATATTAAACAGGAATATTTGCTGAGGGAAAGTCATTTGTAAAATGACTTCTTCATAGTAAAGAGAGATTTTTCTTAAACTGAGATAAATATTTTAAACTAATACCCTCTAAAATTTCACTTTAGAAACATGAGACCATTTGGGGAATATAAATGTGCTGCTGGCTAAGGAACTCTAAAGCCATGGATTCCTTGTTAACTAAATGTTAAAGGAATGGATAAAAAAAGTATGATTACTTTAATGCCCCCTTTTTCCTTGTGCTTAAGCTATACAACAGTGTGGATTTGAAAGAAAATTTTATCACTTAAGCTCCCAAAAACTTGGAGTCATTGGCATTTATGCTTTAATTAGAGGCAATGGCATTTGGAAATTTATTTTCCAAATCTTCTCATGGTGGTAGAACTATAAAAAAATGTAAACATGAAAAATGTAATGTTTCTCCAAAGGATACTGTACAATATTCTAGCTGCCTTTTTTTCAAATCAGTTTTGTAAATGTAAGCTAGGGCTTTTAAAATGCTTTGACAGATGTTAAAAGGTGTAGTGTTTATGGCGATCATGGAGAGCACTATAGTAATTTTATGAACACAGAGTAACTGAGAATTAAGAATCAAGTGGCTTAGGAGTGACTTTTATTTTGAGGTCCTAGACTTTTGGCAATCTCAGACATACTGTTTGGAGGAAGTCAGATATCACAGAGAGTGTCTAAAATCTTTGTCTGAAAGTCTTTTTGTTCTTGACTGTCAGAGAATATAAAAAATCAGCTGTGGTATTTTCAGAACTATCGAATTTCAAATACCTTTTATTCAGAACTTTTATGGCCAGTTGCTTGACAACATATAGATATAGTTACTCCACGCAAAAGGTCCTGTGCTCCTGGCATTGCTGCCATGTTTTGGCCACAGGCTCTCTATAAAATCGTACATTACAGTACTCGCCAACCCGGAGATTTTAAACTGGTTTGACTGTTTTGCATTCTTGTCAGTTTTAGAGATTTTTCATAACTGAAAATCTTTCTCCACACATTCCTTTTCAACTGCATTTCCAGACTGGCATTAGTTCCCGGGTGTGTAATATGCATTGGGTTGCGTCACAAAAGTTTGGCATTTGCTGGACATTAAACATGGTATATATACCCTTAAGTTCTTGGAAGTGTTCTGTTCTTGCACTGATTTGAATATTTGAGAATTTTTTGTTTTATGGACTGAAAGTTTCATTCCATAACATGTTTTAATGATAAATACTGTTTGAAGAGGTCCATGTGTCTTAGTAGCAACTATAATTGTGAAACTCTGTTGGCTGTGTATTTATTTCATTTAGGCAGTGTTGGTGATACACACACACATACACACACACACACACACACATTTGAACTGTTCTTCTGCATTGATAAAATCTGATGCAACAATTTATAATTATAGTTAGAACATTTTTATTATCACCTTTCCTATATGAAACACATTAGAGAAAGTTGTTCATAGAAATAGTTTTTTTCTCTGCATTTTCCTTATTATGTGGTCTTAATGTTACTGGAGACAACAGATTGATAATAGTATAGATTAAGAAGAGAAGAAAAATACAGAAGTGTCCTAATACAAAGGTACATGTAAATGACTGGATTTAAAATAACCACGTATTAGAATGTCTAAGTTTGGTAAATTTTAAAGCCAAATGTTTAGACTGCTAACTTGGTGGAGAGAGGGGCTTCGAGAATGATTGCAGGTTAAAGCCCTTGTATGTTTGAACAAGAGACAATGGGCACAAGGGTCCCAAGCAATGCTAAGGGATTATATTTTCCTTTTAAGAAAAACACCACCCTGAGGATCACCAAGTCCAGATTTGTAGAAAGAAAAACTAGTTCAGGGCTGCGACTGAGAGCCGATACACTTCAAGAGGGGCCGGCCGGCTACACTCGTGAGCAGTGACAGATCTCTGTGAAATATAATCCTGATTAAAAATGCATGTGTGAAACCTCTTCGAATAAAACACTGTGACCAAGGGCATTTTTTTTAGCTGTTGCATGTGAGACGGGAAGACGAATGGGGCTACTCCTGGGTTGTTCATCCCTTCATTTGCTGGCTGTTTTGTATTTCTGGAGTGTTCTCTTCCTATAATTTTGAAATAAATAGAAATTTTCTGTAAAAAAAAGTCATTGATGTGTATAATTTTTAAAACTTCAGAAATCCCATGTAAACAAAACATAATCTTTTTATACATATGTCTAAATTAAATATATGCACTAAATGATGGAAAATTAACATTTAAACGAATGGAGATAGCTATGGCATTTAAGCCTCTACTACCGCTAAGTTATGTAAAGTAAGAGTCCTGTGTGTGACTACTTCTCATGGATTAGTGACTCTATTGTTGTTAAGTCTATTACTGCTGCAGAACCAAAGCTGTAATCAACCATTGAGCAATTTGAGTGCGTAGATAAACCAATTTTGTTCATTTGGGTCCAGATTTGTGGGAAGTCAGGTATAAAGCCAGAGATGCTTCTAAAATAGAGATGAAGTAATTCTGTCTGGTCACAAATAAAAACAACCAAACCAGCTGTGGAGAAATCTGAGCAAGCCAAATTGTCTTATGTTCTAGTTATTACAATTGTGTGTGATTTTGATCCTGGGATCATGGCCTAGAATGTCTAATTTTAGCCATGTCTTTGTTGAGATTTAAAAGATGGACATAAACCTTGTGGAAAGCCAAGCTTGGAAACCCCAGGAAATTTTAAAAACTGAATTGGGAAAGAAATTAATAATGTGATAATATGGAATAACTGAGTAAAAATATTTATAACCCCATGCCTCTGGCTAGTTGTATAATTGTGATATACACACATATGTACACAAATGCATACACGTACTTATGACAAGTAAATACACCATAAAAAATACTGAGCTACTTCTGTGGGCCCCAAGGTGTTGTAATAAATTAGCCTTGCAAGACACTCTTAAATATTTATTTTTCAATGCCTATTTTTTAGCAAGGCTCATTAATATAGCCTGACCAATGTCTATTCATGTGCTCCATCTTTTACCCCTCAGTAGTCATCATTCTTTGGAACATTCCCATGTGAAAAGGAGGGTTTTATATTATATCAATTAGAAAAAAAGATGACTTGAAGTGTTCTAAATAACAGCTCTCTACTGAGAACATTTTTAATGTATTATCTCCAAGTATGATACACTTCTTCAGATTTGCAGGTGGTAGAGCCTGTGCCAGCCAGGTGGGCTGCATCATGCCCTTTTGTCCTGGCTCCTCTTGCTCGTCTCAGCCTGGGGTGCTGTCGCCTCTGGTTGTCTGTGGTGCTGTGTGGAAGATTTGAAAATTCACTCTCCATTTAACCTAGCCAAGCTTTCTTTCCCTAGTTATATAACCATGATGATAGTCAAGCTTTTAGGAGTTCTTATTTTATGCAAACATATGAGTAGCTGAGAGGAATGTGTTTGCCTCCTTTTAGGCCCAGAATGGAAAATGTTATACTTCAGTGTAAGTTGGTGTCCCTCTTTCATTGAGTGTGTATTGAACGCTTATTGGTGATGCAATTTTAATTGGAATATGAAGATGAGTAGAGTTAGAAAGATGGGTAATAGTATTTATGTTCCCTAAATAGGAGATTTAAGGTTATCTTAATTTAGATTTTATGAATGCCCCAATGTTTGTCTATATTTTTAAAAATACTCTTCATTATAGTAAGACTAATGTTAAAAAGATGACTTCCTTAAAATGTATGTTGTGTGAATTTCCTAAAATAAATGTAATGATCTACTTACGTAGTTTAATAAAAATGAATAGAGCAGAGAAAGAATGGAAGGAATTCCACAACAGAATATTTTGCAAGTACAAACCAGTAAAGAAAAATCACTGCCACGGAGAATAACAGCAATGTGAAGCTTTCTAAAACACTTAAGAGCTTGAATATTTTTTTCTAATCCCTCTTTCCCTTTACAAGTGAGACTTTATAAAAAATAACACAGTTGGTGGCCTTTCTTTAGATTTTTGGGTGTCTTGCTGAGGCTGGAGATCGCCTTCGTGTAGAATGTGTGCTCTGAAGGTGGAAATGCTGCACAAGCAAAGCTGGCTCACACTTTTTTTTGCTCTGATTATATATATA
>NW_004524592.1:19611535-19614389 GCF_000260255.1 Octodon degus | reverse complement strand
GAAGGAGTGAAATGCAATTCATCCTCCTCATTCTGTATATTTTACTTTATTTGCAATTAATTCTCTTGCTATATTACATCTATGTTAATATATGTTTTCATACAAATTCTAAGGAGAGTACTGCCTCTAATTTATTTCCCATCTTGCAGTTAATTTAAGAAGGGGTTTAATACCGGTGATCTCCTTTCTTAGTAACAAATATACACAGTGAGTGTTCTGAGACTTGCGTATGAACTTAGAATTCAGAAACGGGTTTTTATTACTGCTTTTGATTTTAAAATTAACTACCAATTATTAACTTAAAAATTCACAATGAGAATTAGTGGTCTCAGGTTGCTATATAATTCATTCCTGTTATGTTAAAATTTTAAGATATTTAGATTAATATATCTAAATATAGATTATTTTAGGTAAACTTTCTAGAATAAAAAGGTTTTATAATATTCATATTCTGACATAATTAACTGTATACATATATTTGGAAATGTTTATTTCTTTCTAATACAGGGAAATTAAAAAAAAATTATAGCCTAAATGTTGACAGAACATATTTTATGATATCAAAACCAAGGTAGGCACAGTAATTTGTAAATATGTTACTATGAAGTAGCTTTTCATTACAGCTTTAAAATAAAATTTAATAAGGTAAAAATCACTTGATGGATTTACTGACAAGAATTGTCATCAGATGGTATTAAACTTCTGACATTTGAAATAACTTTTTACCACTTGAGAAAGTCCACCTGTGAAACAAATAAAGTCCAGTAGAAAACAAGAAGCCATAACTTTTGTACAAATTCTAGCTCACTAGAAATAAAAATTTGCCATGACTATGAAACTGTCACATAGAAGCCAGGAAGAGGGGAGAAGTAAAAATAAAATGTTTCAAAGCATTAAAAGGTTTACTTTATTGCATATAATCATGCATTTTGAGGTTTTCACTTTGAAGTACAGTTTAAAATGATACCTGTTATGATAATTTGGGTCACAACCCTTTCTGTATTGTATGCCTGGGCAAGGAACAATGACAGGCTTTTACATAACATATGAAGTTGCAAGTCTTTCCAACAAAGAGCTTGGGACTTTCTTCCAAAGTCCTCATGCAGTGATAGTTAGCGTAGCACACCATACAGTATCATATGGTGTCTTCAAGAAAAGAGCATGTAAAAGACTCAAGAGCTTCCCACGCAGGAGTAAAAATGCTGACCCTCGTTTCTGATTGACCTTGTTGGTGTATCTTCCATGCAAAGCAGCTGTGGGCCTTGAAAGGCTTTTAGTGGCTGTTATTTGACTAGCAAATTTAGAATCCAGAGAACTATGTTCCTGCTCAGCATTAACACAGGTACAGCAAGTGGCAGCACTCCTATTGGGCCAGGGCCCCTCGTTAAATCATCAGTTTGTTAACTGCTGTTTGCAAGGTAAACCCTCCCTCTGGAATGAACTTCTTTAAAGCAAAATGAAATAAAATAAAGGTAAGTAAAAGTAAATAGATTTTCCTATTGAAAGTTATTACTTCAGGAATGAAGAAGATGGATATTGATCGACACTATCCTTTGCCATTACTGCCAAGCCCACGCAGATAGCGAAGACACTTTATTCTAAGCAAACAGCTATTTTCTTTTCTGACATGAGATTCCAGTGAGAATTGAAAAAAGTAAAAGGTTTGTAAAAACATCTTTCTGTCCTTCTTACAGGGACAATTTATGTTGAAGTAACAGTTTCTAAGATACTCATACCTGTTATTGATTTATTTCTTCTTTGTCATGAGCAAGCTCCTGTTTTATAATACAGTTACCCTTGTATACTGCTCTGAGACAGTAATTTAGAAATAATTTTCCTTGCAACAATGTCTCAAGGGGTTCAAAATATCAAAAGCATATGAATCACACAGTAAACATGTGTATACCTTATCTAGCTTTCTCTGGTACATAGTGATCAGTGTGATATTTGTTTTCAGCACTAACAAAAACATGCTATTATTGTGAGCTACTGTCATAATGTTGAGACTGGAATTCTAAACCCACGAAGTCCCCACGGTTTCTGGTCAAATAACCCTGCAATCTGGCCTTGGAAGCCCAGGGCCTGGAAGACAGTAAAGAGTGTGATTCATGGTAACTTAAGGTTATAATTTATTATTGCCAAGGATGTTTCGCCTCTATTGATAAGAAGGCAAATCCAAGGAAAAAAATCCATCCACTCTAAAGAGAAACTTTTGTTTAAATCAGGGAGTGCATCTGAGGATGAAACTATAAATTTGTGCCTCAGCACATGTATAAGCATCCACTTTACTGTGTGCCTACCTACCCAGCACGCAATTGTTTCCTCCTAAAAAATCAATATGGCTGTGATTTCTCTGTAGTTCATTCACTGTTTATGGGTAGGGATTAATGTTTGACCTTCCTTTGCCTTCTTGACTTGAGCCAATTACTTTAGAATAATTTTTCTGGTTTAGCTTTTTATCACATTTTCTGACATTTTAGTGAATAATATTTGACAGCTATGAACATCTGCAAAAGATATTGTTATCATAACTTGAGCGCGATGGAACTCCTGCCACTGGTGCTCTGAGATCGCATTGCACTAGATGGGAACACAATTACATTGAACGTAGCTTGATTTTTCATTAGGAATCGTTACTTAGTTTGCTTTAGCAAAGGGGAACTGTTTCAAAATAAAAAATAAAATGATACCTGGAGGAAAAAAGCACACTTGCATTCTGTAGAGAAGAAGCTTCAAGTTATTGGTCTTTCATTTTGGAATTGTGTATATTATTGTTATGTATGAAACAATCCTTACTATTCTCTCTCTCCCTTTCTCTCTCTCTCTCTCTCTCTCTCTCTCTCTCTCTCTCTCT
>NW_004524592.1:19608075-19611435 GCF_000260255.1 Octodon degus | reverse complement strand
TGAATAAAACAAAAACCTTTGAAACATCAATGTTGTAAACCAGCTTTATGCAACATAGGTTTGTAAGTAATTTCTGATAAAAGTATTTCATCTTAGTATCCAATTTCTTATTCTCTACGCACCCAAGGAACCTGGCATATTGCGTTCTCTTTGAAGAAAGCAATAAAGACAGAAAATGCAGTTAGTCAGTTATGTGCATATAACAATATAAATCACAAAGATTAAGGGGGATCATTTTTGGGAGCACCACAATTTTGCAACCAAAGGCACTTAAATAATTACCTTTTTAAGCAACTTTTATTGACTATGCAGAAGGATAAAAGGTAATCTGACTTGTTTTAAATGGCATAAAGCAACCAAATGCCATTAACAGAGTGCTACATTTCTTATTTCACTAAGATTGTTGAAGCTTACCAGAAAGAGATCAGAAATGTATAAATTCAGGGACACTGGCTAGCAATATCCCAAACCATTGTCAGTGGACTCCTACTTTCTCCTGCCAAAATATGTGGAAGCATGCATGGATTGTACTAGATTAGTAAGAAGGGCTCGTTTCCGTGGCATTAGCCAGGTATCTTAGCAACAAGACCATACCAGATTCTAGCAGTGCTCTGTGGTGGTGCATGTAATATCCTGGACATAATCTGTCTTTTAATTTTCTTTGGATTGTAGTGATATTACAGATACATGTGTTCAGTTATAGATCTTTATTTAATAAGAAGAATGCCTTAGCTGAAGATTTGTACTATGCCAGGAGTGGGCAACTCACAATAATGTTGCTGATGTTTTAGCCCAGGTACTGCCTTGTCTCACACTGCAGATTGACAGCAGAACTTACTCCCTTCATTAAGCTGTGCTTCATCGTTCATATCTTTATGCTGTGCAGATGAGGATGCTGCTGGAATTCATAATAGTAAGAACGTTATTTAATGTCAGATAGAATGCAAATTGCTCGTACAATTGAAATGTCATCTAAAACATGCCACCGTATGCAACACCACTTTATTATAAGTCACTGAGAGCACTATCTTAAATTTGGAATTGCACTAATCCTTCATCTGCTTTGTTTACCTTTCATCTATAATAGAGATGTCGAATTCCCTCCAAACTGGATTTGCATGTTTTAACTGCTTGCTCACAGCTGAAGATGTGTGGGAGGACTATATAGGGTGCTGCCTTTGATTTGCCTATCTTTTTGTTGTTTGGTTAATGCAAATTAACAGCAAAAGATAGCTTTCAAATACAAGGCAAAATGCCATGTCAACCCTTTTGGGGAAATACGCTAAAGCTTATGGAAGAATGTTTGATTATTTAAAGGATGAGTTATAATACAAATATGCTGTCGCTTTATTGGTAATTGATTTTCTTGGTAATTTAGTTTCATGTGGTATTTCTTGCATTTCAATGAAAGAATAATAATTTTATGAGATTTCTTTTTGTTCACAGTAAAATTGCACGTAAGCTCTTTAACACTTCTGATATGCTTTCTTGGAGAAACTGCCCAGAATAATTCCCTTTCAAACTAAGGCTTTCCTGACATAAAAATTCTTGTCTGTACATGAGGGTGATTAAACTTGGTTTCTAAGCATTCACCCAGGATGATGGCTTAAAATTCATTTTTAGTACCAAGGAAGGCCTTGCTCTCCCGTAACCAGTACTTTGTGGGGCATTTCACAAAGACTTGCATTTTTACAGAGAGTAGAGTTGTGTGAAGAAAAACAGGAAGGAGAGAATCCTTCAAACCTCCCTCCTTGTCGCTGCTTCCTTCTGCTCTCTACCCATTTCCCCACAACACAGATTTTCCTGAAGAATTCAGCTTTTGAATAGTGTGTAGTCTCTCTTCATGGGTTGTAGTGGAGATTTTGTTTTATTTAGTTTCATATGATATTATGTTCTCATTGTTATGGAGAAGTATCTCTACCATAAAAGATTATGGCTTAGTGAGTATATTGGTATAAAACTTCTACAAGATTGTGGGCCAGTGAAATAGCTCAGCAGACAAAAGTGCCTGCTTAGGGAAGCTCAGGGACCATGGTTCAATTCCCAGCACCACCAGCCCTGCCTCCAGGGCAGGTTGAACCAGCCAGAGTCCAGTTGGGGTGGTGAATGCCTATAATCCCAGCTGGGGAGGCCGAAAGCAGGAAGATCAACTTTGAGTCCAAGTTGCTTAGTGAGATCCTGTAACAACGAAATACATTAAAACAAAAGAACAAACAAAAACTTACACAAGCTTGTCAGGACTTCCAAAATAAAAACTCTTAGTTGGATGTATGTCTGCATATCATTTGGCATTTGAGTCTGAGGACAACTTTCAAAAATGTGTTTGTATTTGTGAACACATACTTTGTCTTGTGAAGAGAGGCCTAAAGTAGCCACTTCAGTGTGATGCTTAGCTCTGCCCTCCAGTGCTCACTGTAGTCTTGAAAGGCGAGGAACTGTTTGGAGTAGTTTCGCGGAAGGATGTCTAAAGATGAGATACTTCAGAGACACTTGCTATATTTGTGTAAAATTTGAATTCATGCATTTTTCTTTGGATTTATTGTACAGATTCTCTAAGGATTTTGAACTATACCGTGTTTCCTCTGTCCATTAAAGCTTGAAAATCCTAGATTTAAAACAGTGAATAAATAACAAGACAGCTTTAATTTTCTTAGTAAGTTTTATTTTGGGGAGACTAGACCATGGTATATGTTATATAAATCATTAGGTATTTTGTATATTTTTCATATCACCCTACTATATATGTTTTATACATACATATCACATATTTATGTAAAACCTGAAATTTTACTCAAATGTATTGTAAAATCTGAAATTGAAATTTCATTTTTCAAAACAACCAAAATTGTGCTATTTGTCAAAATGGGCCAATTTGCTTAGGACTTTTCAGTGAAAATATTAACCTGAAGTCTCAAAATATTTTTTAAAATTTTAAGAAAGAGATGTTCTCTTTTTAATGGGAGAGAATTTTACTTTTTTTCTTTTAACGATAATAAAATTAAGAAAAACCCTAAAAAATATAGAAATGATAGAAAATCTACAACGGTTGCCATATTGCACATAGTTGTCTTCAAAGTAGTTGTTCAAATTACCAGATGTAAACATACAAAGTTGGTCAAAAAATGAAGCATTAACTATTCTTTTCAATAAATTAATAGAAACTAAGAGTACCATTATCTTTGTATCTTACGTGTATATATGTAGGAAAAGATATTATATATAGTATATTATACATAACTAGTATAGTATGATATATATATCATATTAGTCTCTCTTCATGGGTTGTAGTGGAGATTTTGTTTTATTTAGTTTCATATGATATTATGTTCTCATTGTTATGGAGAAGTATCTCTACCATAA
>NW_004524592.1:19586699-19607800 GCF_000260255.1 Octodon degus | reverse complement strand
TGGCATGTGGTGCTGGGGGATCGAACCGCGGTCCCTGATGCTTTGCTAAGCTTGTTCCAAGCAGGTGCTCTAGACCACTGAGCCATCTCTCCAGCCCCTCAATTTCTTATACTAGAAAAAACATTATGATATTTACACCTGTGGGTCTGATTTATTTCACTTATGAGTAGTTTCTAGTTGCAATAATTACCTGTAAAAGCCTTGATTTTATCATTCTTTATAGCTGAATAATTCCATTGTGTAAAAATACCGCATCTTTTTTTTAATCATTTCTCAGTTGGTGAACATTTGTTTTGTTTCCTAGATTTAGCTATTATGAATTGTGCTGATCTGAACCTGGGTGCATATACATCACTGTGGTATGATCTTTTAAATTCTTCTGGGAATATGACCATAAGGGGAAGAGCTGGGTCTCATACAACCTCCAATTCCAGTTTTTTGAGGAATCTCCATACTGATTTCCACAGTGGTTATACGAGTCTACACTCCCACCAACAGAGGAGCAAGATTCCTCCTTTACTACAGCCTCACTAGCATTTTTTATTGGTTGATTTCTTGACAATAGCCTTTTTTTCTTGGATGAGATGAAATCTCAGTGTCGTTTTAATTTGCATTTCTCTAAAGATCAATGACGATGAATTTTTTACATATTTATTTGCCATTTGTATTTCTTCCTCTGAAGAACGTATTCATCTCAGATGCCCATTTTTTGATTGGGTCTTTGAATTTTGAGAGCCTGTTATATTTTATTCCTTTATATGTTCTAGATAGAAGTCCTTTATCTGAGAGACAATCAGCTAAGCTTTTTTTTTAAACCAATTTTCCTTCTATTCTGTTGGTGATTTCTTTTGATGTTCAAAACTTTCAATAAGATGAGTCCCCAGTTTTTGACTGCCAAATATTTCCCATGGTGTTTAGTTTTTATTCATGAGCTCTGCCTACTTCTATGTCTTCAAGAATTCTACCTACTTTTGCAGTGCCGGCCCCACCCCCGGGGGGCACTGAGACTGGGCGTGGTGGCAAATGCCTGTAATCCCAGCACTTGGGAGGCTGGAAACAGGCAGATCACTACAAGTCCAATCTAGTAGTGAGAGCCTGAACACCCTGTAGACCCTTCCTAAAATAAACACACACACACACACACACACACACACACACACACACACACGAATTCTACCTACTTTGTTTTCCAGTAGATTTAGTATTCCTGTCCTAATAGATTTTTGATCCATTTTGAACTTAGTTTAGTGCATGGTGATAGACATGGGTCTAATTTTTGTCTTCATCATATGGACAGCCAGTTTTTCCAGCACTATTTATCAAAGAGGCTATCTTCCAGTGAACATGTTGGGCCCCTTTGTAACACATAATATGGCTGAGTGTGTTTGTAATTGTCTCTGAATCATATAATCTGTTCCATTGATCTCTAATATTCTACATAGAAGACCTCCAAAACTCCACCAAAAGGCTTCTAGATTTAATATCCAAATTCAGTAGTATAGCAAGACATGAATTCAACACTCAAAAATCAATAGGGTTCCTGTACACAAACAACAAACACAATGAGAGAGAAATTAGGGAAACCACATCTTTCACAGTATCATTCAACCCCCCCCCCAATACTTAGCAATCAGTATAGCAGAGGAAAGAAAAGATCTATATAGTGAAAGTTACTATATGCTGAAAAAAAAGTTCAAAGAAGATTTCAAAAAGTTTAAAGATATTCCTCACTCATGGATAGGAAGAATGAACATTGTGAAAATGGCCATACATCCAAAATTGTTGTACAGATTCAATACAATTTTGATCAAAATACTATTAGTATACCTCACAGATCTAGAGAAAAAAATTTCTAAATTAATCTGGAATGAGAAGAGACACAAAATAGTAAGAGCAATCCTGGGCAATAAATGCAAAGCAGGAGTCATCACAATCCCTGACTTGAAAAAAACAAAAACAAAAACAAAAACAAACAAACTGGGGAAATTTTACTTTTAAAATGTCACTTAATAAATTAAAATGCAAAAATATACTTTCAAGAACATAATATTAAAATATAAAGTGCTGCTTTTCTTGATGTAAAAGTAGGAGAATGAAGTTATCAAGAACTGATACCTTGGGGCCGGGGAGGTGGCTCAGTAGAATAAGCGCTTCCCTGGCAAGAGCAAGAGACTGAGTTCAATCTCCGGTTCCACCAAAAAAATAAAAGAACTGATGCCTTTTAACTTATGACATTTTTTTCTTTTTAAAATTTCTTTCAAATCTTCATTCTCCTTTTCATTTGGTTTTGAGGTTTAGTTCCACTTTTGCCACTCATTGAATAATTTTTGGTGTCCAGTTTTTCATTTACCAGCATCTTGTGTCTGAAGAGTCTCTGGGTTTTGTACACTCTATACACAGAAACTGGTGTAGCAGGCTGTGCATTGTGATTGCCTCTTGTCTGTGAGATGCCAAAACAAACATTTAAAGGAGGTGAAATTTAGACAAGGTCGAGATCAATTTGTAGGCCTTTGACCACAAATGAACTTCTCTTGGTGATATGTGACTGATGTGTCCTTGGACCATCAGAAGATGGATTTGTACCTGATGCACACGGGTCATCAGACTGGCACATCTGAAACCAGTCCCAGGCTCAGAGATGTAGAGCAATTACAGGGTGTTATTTCTCTGTACATGCAGTGTGCCCAAGCACAACCGAACAAGAAAGTGCTTCTAGAGAATGTCTGGCATTCCTGAGAATGGTCTCTTTGACATTTCACTATAACCTATCATCATTAAAAAAATAAAACAATTACTATTTGATGACTCCAAAATGTTCATTTATGACCCTAACCTTTTCCATATATAATAATTGTCTCTCTGAATTCTCATTTTTATACTGGGTCATCTCCTCAAATTCCGCCATTTTTAAATGAAAATTTATATTTTCTTCTGAACTCAAGAGCATATTGCTGACTTCTTAGTTTTAGTTGCTGGTGCCACCATTTTCCTTGTTGCCTGTTTTCAAAGCCTCCCAGTGAGCTGATCTGGGCGCAGGGCATGTGCTGACATTTCTGGGCAGCTTTGCATATGGCGCCACTATGAAGTATGTTTATTTGGAAAATAGGCTGTGCACGGGTTTAAAAATCACCTTCAGGTTAAGATATCAAGCCACATCAATCAACACCCTACGAAATGACATACCTGCTTTTAATCAAATAAAATGAGAGAATGTGGGATCTTAGCAATTTTTTTTACTATAACAACTGAACTAGCAGAAAAGAAAAGGATAAATAGAATTTTTAGCTGAAAAAAAGCAAGTTCCCAAGTTTCTCTGGATGAGGAAAGAGTTGCTGATTTTATCTGAATTATTACTTTACATAATAAGACAACATTTCATCTGTCTGTACATCAAGATGAATCAAGTTAGTCATTTGAAGATTCAGAGGGTGAGTTTTTGTTTGCCTTGAAGCCCGATGCTTCTGCTAGGCATAGCCAACACCAAAGATTAGATCCAGGGCAACTACTGACCATAAAATCTGTGTTGGAGTCCTGTGGCCTCCTGGCATAGAGACCAAAGGGAGAGACTGCCCAGTCACTAACTTTGAGCCTTTTGTGAGTTACGCTGAGGAAAAAGGGGTGAGAGACTTAGAAAACTGAAAATGAATCTAATCTTCTTTTCCTGTCTCAGCTCAGACTATTAAGCTGAAGATGTTAACTAAAAGCAAACACTGAAAACTATTTTGTATCTGCATTTGGGTTGTGGCTAACAGTTGTTTGGTTTAAGAATAACCATAGTGCCCTTCTCCTTTACAACAAATTGTTGGTACTGGAGATTTAATCCTTTTTTTTTTTTTTGGCAGAACTGGGGATTGAACTCAGGCTCTTGTGCTTGCCAGGCAAGTCCTTATTTTACTGAGCCATCTCCCTTGCCCGCAGATCCACTTCTTAATAGAGCTTTTGAGAAAGGCTACTGCTCTGTGGCAGTGAACATTTTACATTTGTCTCGCTATAGCAGCTTTGACAAGAAATCTCATGTACGAGAGAGTTAAGGAGTCAGGAAGAATTCCCTCTAGACAGGGCTGACACTTGTCCAAGTGTCTCCATAAGTTTGAAAACTACTGTTTAAGTTCTTCCAATAATACTCATGAATACTGTATTTTTAAGACCAGAGTGTTGACAATCTGAGAAACAGGATGTCAACAGGAACATATACATTTTCAGTCTGCCACAAACTGGAAGTGTTCTACGCACATCTCCTGTTCTGAGTAGTGTGCTCCTGTCTAGCTTATGATCCCTCCCAGGTATAGTGGGAGAAGGAAAGCTAGGGATAATTAGAAATTGGTGAGAGTCCTGCAACCAGAGAATGTGGCACAGCCCTACTAGACAACTGAGAAACCTTTTAAGGTGGCTGCACTCCCTGCATGTCAAGTGCTGGATATGACCTCTGTCTTTCAAGGTCATCACAACCCTGTGGGATATTTTCCCATCTTAATGTTGGGGAAGTTCATTTGGTGAAGTTAAATAACATTGACAAAACATCAAAAAATATTTATAATGATAATAGTACAATTGTCCCTTACAGTGTGAAAGAGGTTGGTTCCAGGACCCCTCACTTGGATACCAAAAGTCATTCATACAAAGAATGATGCAGTATTTGTATATAACCTATGTACATTCTCCTTTATACTTTAAATCATCTCTATATTACCTCTGATACCACATACAATGTAAATGCATAAGTAGTTTCTGTACCGCATTGTTTAAAGAATAATGATAAGGAAATGTTTGTCCACATTCAACGCAGCTGTAACTCTTGAAGGCCTCACCACCTGATACACGATCAGATATGAGATAAATAATTCTCCAGGAGTGAGTGCCTGAGAGACCCAGGATCTATGGGTGGACTTCGTCACACCCACCACTCCATTTACATGGATTTGTCTAGTATATGGCATGTGGTAAATTTAACTGTTGCTCTTTGTAACTTTCTTAACTTTTTAAATGTTTTTTTTATGTATTTAATACAGGGTCTACAGGGTCTCACTACACAGATCAGACTCATAGTGATCCTCCTGTTTTCAGCCTCCCAAGTGCAGGGATTACAGGTGCTTGCCACCACACCTGGTCTCAGTTGCTGTCTCAGTGCACCCTGGGGCTGGGGCTGGAAACGTATGCCAGGGATTAAACCCTGGTCCCTGTGTCTGCCTAAGTAGGCACTTTAATCTGCTGAGATATTTTGCTGTCCCTATTTTTATTTTTTAAAGAATACAAAATAGTGAATAAAAACCCCACTAGAAATGATATAAAATTTTATTAAACAAGGTAATAGTAATAGGAAACAAAGTAATAGTAATAGAATTCAACAATGGTTGTTGCATAATGTCTTCTTCAAACTAGTTGTTTAGGTTACCGAGTATAAACCTGAAAAAAAATTCTATTTTTTTCTTCTTTTTAATTTCTTACAAATTTTTTCTTTCTTTTTTTAAAATAAAATGTTTTCCATCTAAAGTTGGTTGAATTCTAGGACATGGAATCTGCAGATACAGAAGGGAAAGTGCACCTACAATTCTAAAGAAGTCTTTGCACAGTACTTCCTGTGGGCCTTCTCCTGAGAAGTGCTCAACACATACAAAAAAAAAAAAAACAAAAAAAAAAAAAAAAAAAAAAAAAAAAAAAAAAAAAAAAAAAAAAGAAATTAAACCCACAACAACTCCGGGAGGAAGGTGCTTTAATTGTTTTCTGTTTTTATAGATAATTAAATTGAGGCCCAGAAAGATTAAGTGACTTTCCCAAGTCACAAATTTAGTAGTGGCCAGACAAGCTTTTAAAATTAGACATTTAGGCTTTGCGGCCTTTGTTCTTCAGTATTAAGCTATGCCAAAGGGTCAGAGATGCAAGGTTTCCCAAATCGTTTTACCATCAATACTCAACTGTCATCCCTAAAACACAGGAATTTTTCTGAATGTATTACAGGTTTTTAAAAAGCATTTTATTGTTTTTACATATGATAGTGGATATTAGATATAATCTCATGGTGTGATCAATATCTTTTCAATGGGAAAAGACCATGACTAAAGAAATGGCAAATAAGAACATATTTATGGAGTAAATCACTTCGAGATGTTCCTCTTTTTACAACTTTGAACATTTTACTAGAATTTATTTGAATATTTGAGCCCATTAGTTAAATGAACTCTAAAAATGACACCATTGTCATCTTTTTGTGATAATACTTCTTAGTAAATTATCTCAAAGAAAAACAGTTTTGTGTCAAAACATACTCTATTGAGTAAATTAATGTGCCTTTACAATTAGTAGGCAGTAATGAATATGCTACTAATTATTAAAATTATTCGGATTGATGCTCAGCAGAACACCACAGATTTCCTATGTAGTTTAATCATTTTCATCTGAAATTGATTTTGCATTTGTATTGTTGGTCCATTTTGTGACATTAATCTTTACTTTTTTTTTTTTTGGACTGGGGATTGAACTCAGGCCCTTGCACTTGTCAGGCAAGCGCTTATTATTCTACTGAGCTATTTCCCCGGCCCCAGCCTTTACCAACTATGCAAAACAGTAGCTTGAGGGGCTGGCAAGATAGCCCAGCGGTCTAAAGCTGCCTGCTTAGGCAAGCTCAGGCAAGCTCAAGGACCGCGATTTGAACCCTAGCACCACATGTCATGCCAGCCCCACTGAAAAAAATAAAATAAAATAAACAAAAAACCCAAATGGCTTGAGACTGGAAGGTACTTTAACTTCCACTTTTATTATATTGAGTAGTAGAAATATGTCACCACTTTTATGATGTCATTTTAATGTGTATATGCTTAAACAACTTATTGAAATATCCTGAGTAATTTCAAGTTGATGTTGACATTAAAAAGGATTGCCAGGAATGACAAGGTCTTGTAGCTTTAAGTAGAAGCCTGAAGTAAATTTAGTCATAATTATGGTTACATCTTGATCACTTGCCTGTTCCTGTTCAGTAACCTTGTAAAAACCATCTTGTTCAAGGAATCTTTGATACATATGAAAAATTAATCCCTTTCCATTCCATCTGAGACCTTGAAACAGAGATGAAGATACAGGGCTTCAGCACTTTTCCTGGAAGGATTCCCACTTGGACAACTGAAGAAAATCTACTAAAAACTAAGCACCTACTCTATCCCTTAGAGCTCAGTGCCTTCTGTTACCCTCTCCTCGAAGGGCCCCCACACATCTGACTAGCCGCCTCATCCCAGGGCCTGCAGGAACCAGCTGGTGCTGGAGCCACCTCAACCAGCCCAGCTGAACAGAAAACACTCAGAGACAAACCTTGCCTGCCAACCTGAACTGCTGATCCCTGGAGGGTACTCACAGGACAGTTTGAAAAGATTATGTAAAATAGTTCTCAGATGTTAGGCAGGAAAAATTACTTATTGCCTCTAAACAAGTAGATTGTAAACTAGGTTGGCTATTTTTGAGAAAGAAAGATTAACTGCATAAAATCAGCTTTGCAAACCCTACTTAGCCCAAGCCATGCCTCAAACATGGCTTTCATAAAGTATCATCAGGTGTAGGCTCACCCACTTGTGTCTAAAGGACAGAGGAAGGAACGGGAGAGGTTTATCTTTCTTATTCTGAGCCCCCTTCTGTGCTGGGCAGAGCCTAAATGCTGAATAGACAGCTCTTTCATCCAAAATCCACACTTGTGCTGTGTCGTCTTAAACACGAAACTAAGCAACTTGGCAGCACAATGGTAAAAAAGGATGATTTTATAGAGAGTTAACACTGAAAATGTGAGCAAATCAGGGTTTCCTCACTGATTCTCCTAATTGTTAAGAATATGGATTATGAGCATCAGTGGAATTGGTGTAATTTTTACCTACCTCATTTTTAAAAATGCTGTTACTGATTTTCATTCTGGATTGTATACTAGAAATGTAAAAATTTACTAGTGTTTTGTTGCAGCTTTGGGTGACTAGAGCTCACAGTTCAATGTATTTTATAAAGGGCCAGAAGATAAGATTTCAGGTTCCCACACAAGAAACTTATAAATGTTTAAGGAGACAGAAATGCTAATAACCCAGATTTGATCATTGGACACTGTACGCCTACATCCAGCCATCACCCAGAAATCTATATAAATATGTAAAGTTAGACAAAGATAACAAAGCAAAAGTGATCTTTATGTGTGATCCATAAGTGATAATTATATACATTTTAAAATAGTTACTAAATATCACATTTCAAAATACCACATTTTAAAATAGTTACTAAATAAGCTGGGTGACTTGAATTTTTCTCTTGTTCTTCCACACCCTGCTTGGCTCATCCTTAGCATGCACCTTTTCCTAATCACTGCAGGCTACAGAAGTATTCTCCTAAGGAACCCTGGGAATGACAGTTCTCAACTTATCAATATAGGGAAAGTGGACCTGCAGCCCTGGAGACCTAATATTTGTAGATTGTACTTACTGCCATCTTATTTTCCTAAGTATTTTTTTTCTGTATTTTAGGGAAGGGTCTACAGGGTGTTCAGGGTGTCACTACTAGATCGGACTAGTAGGGATTCTGCTCCCAAGTGCTGAGATTGTAGGGGCGTGCCACCATGCCCAGTCTCAATTGCTGTTTCAACAAGCCCGGGGGGGGGGGGGGGGGGGGGCTGTCTGCATGGTAGGCCTGCAGATCGAACCCCTGGCCCCTGCACCTTTTCGGCAGGCCCTTTCCTAAGCATTTGTTTCTTCACTTCCTGTCCTTGGAGTAATGTTAACCAACAATAGACAATAATAACATTGATCTGCTAGATTTATTGGAAGGAACCAGGTTAGGTTAGGGGTTTGGACTTAGCCCCGGTGGGCAGATGTGTGGAACATGCAGATGCAGGGCCTCAAGGTTTCCCAGTTTGAGCGGGACAGGTGGAGTAGTATTTGGACACTGTGATGAGACCACTGAGGACTGGAAGGCTGATGGCCAGAAACGATTGATGGCTGCACAAAGCCACTAGTGGGTAGGGAGGTGATCGCCCCACATCAGCATAAGATGTGAGAAGAATTAAGGGAGATTTCATACCTGTTACATATTTCATATAATCCATATATGGTTCCACTCACTAAGAGTACCCCACCTTGCACGCAGAGTGCTGATCCCATGTGAGACTTAAGGAATCTTAAGGAATCATGCACAACTTCAACCATAATCCTAGTTAGCTGTTTTGTCTCTGGTAAATGTATATTAGCTTTTAGTAATATTTAGAATATTGGATGAGCATTTTCCAAGAATCAACTTGTTGCTTCTTTCCTGGGAGGACTGTCCCTCTCAGCCTATTTTACTTGCAGAAGATAGAGAATGATGCCGTGAGAGCTGTTTCTGAGTAAAGGTTTTAAGAGCTCTAGGGTGGCTTCACAGTGCCGTCTTTCCACTTTCTGTATGACCTGTAAAGGGATAGATAGGGAATAGAAAACTTGGAACAGATGTCACAATGAACACCAAGTAGACATGTAAAGGTGAATGAAGTTACTCTAATATTACAGTGACCTGTGCACAGCCATGCTCATGCCCCCCACAGCTTATAATAGTTAAATCTTGGAAGGGGTCTAAATGTACATTAGCAGATAAATAGATAAAGGAAAAGTGGTCCTTTTGCACCACAGAGTACTATTCTGCCATGATGAATGATAAGCTTAAATCATTTCAGGAAAATGGATGCACCTTGAGACTGTAATATTAAAGTGAAATGAATCAAACACATAAATTTAAATATTGCATGGTTTATGGGTTATGGTTATATGAATATAACCATAACCCATATGAATATATGGGTTATATGAATAACCCAGAATATGGTTACACAGCAAAACAAAAGATTGGCTGTAGGAGGTAGAGAAGCTGTTGTTTCTTAAATGAGAAAGGGATCAAGAGATGAAGGGGAGGCAGAGAAAGGGGATAAAGAAGTCAAGGTATGTATGGTGTAGGCATACCAACTTCCCGCAGGATGTGCAAACAGTAGGTGCTGCAAACGTGGACAAATAAAGACAAAAGCCTGTATTTTGTAAGTCACTGTGATCTGAAGAGTTGCTTGTTAACACAGCAATTTTTAGCTTGAGCTGATGGCTATGGCTGCTGTGGAGAGGATCATCTGCACTGGCGGGCAGTAAATATTTGTATTCACAGTGATAGTTCCTCTATGAGTGTCTTCGCTTTTTATGTACATCAGTTATATGTCCTTGAAAAAAAAAAGAACCCAATTGCAGTACAGGCTTTGACATAATCTCAGTACTCTGGGACCCTGAGGCAAAAGAATCACAAGTTCAAGTTAATAATAATGATAATGATAATTATCAATTACCTTATTGACTTATGTTTTTGTTTGATCTACTATATGAGAAATAAACCTCAGAGGTAAAAATATTTTAAAATACATTAAGATAAATCAATGAATGAATAATTAATGCATATTGCTCGATAACGACTATGAATGACACAAACATGTCAAAGAAAGTACAATGAAGATAAATATTTTCATATCCCCTACTCGATCTGTAGTCTCCTGCAGTGTGACCCATGGACCCTAACTCTGAATGACATGGTTAGGGCATCTGTATCTATTTAGCCCAGTTATCCTAAGACATCCACAGTTTCTAAGCCACCCTCACTATGAAGACTTCCAGTGCTCTAAGGGATGCACATCACTGGAGTTGTCTCACTCACTCTCTTGATTGATCATTCGGAAAACCCATGTCTGGGGTAAGGAGATATTTGATGAATGGGACAGTGAACATATTGGTCTTAAAATAAAAGGTAGCCTGGAGGTACCTATTTATTTCTTTTTTTAAAAAAAAATAATTTTGAGAAACAAATAGCAATAAGACAGTTTCAAAACTGATTACTAGCACAGTTTTAATAATTAATACATTGCATGTTGTTGTCTTAGTGACTATTCATTGTACAAGATGTAGAGATGATATCCTATCCATAAACACTATTAGAACAAATCTCTCTGTTCAGTGATCCAAGAGAATGTAACTGTGTATCTATCCTAATTATTTTGAACATACAGATGCAAAATGGTCTTTCATTTGTATTCCCCTTTTTTGTTTAGTCTTGTCAGAGAGGGGTATTCCATTGTCATTTAAATATTGTAGGAGAATGAATTCAGCAAAATATTCCAATATAGTCCATAATAGTAGTGGGCTTTTTCATAAGACTGGCAATGACAGAAGTTCTTGACTTGACCGGGAGGATGGCTCAGTGGAATAAATGTTTGCCTGGCAAGTGCAAGGTCCTGAGTTCAATCCCCAGTTCTGCCAAAAAAAAAGAAAAAAAAGAGAGAAAATAAAACAAAAAACAAACAAAAACAAAACAGAAGTTGTTGACCTGAGCCTTTTACAGCTCAGCATATTAATATGGCTTTACTTCTTATACTTCATTTTTATACATTTCTGCTGGATGGTTAAGACCAAGATAAATCAAGACCTACATAACAAGTAATGTAACTTTTGTATCTGATGATGTCAGTCAAATTCGCTCAAGATTTATCCTGAAACCCTGTACCACATTTTGCAGATCGCTTGTGAGTGTAAGCCATGTAGATGAGTCATGGCCATTGCTTGGCCAATTTGTTCTCTGTGAAAGCCTGAGAGAATATTTTCTATCCATGTGACTTGGAGGTACCTATTTAAATAATTTTTTTTTGTTTTGTCTTTTTTTTTTTTTTTTCGGTGGAACCAGGGACTGAACTCAGGCCCTTGTACTTGCCAGCGAAGCGCTTATTCTACTGAGCCATCTCCCCAGCCCCAATAATCGGTAATATATACCTGTTAAATACAAAAGTTGTTCTTAATTCCCAACAATAAAAAGAGGATGCTGGATGAATTTGGCCATGGTTTTTGGCCTCTGCTCAGTATTTTTTTTTTTTTTTTTTTTTTTTTTTGCTCTGAATGCCTTCAGGGCAAGTTTGGCTGGTTTGAGTTCTGGGGATCTGAACCACAGCAACCTGAGCCTGACTGCTTTGTTGAAGCCAGCACTTAAAGAGCTGAGCTAAGGAGCAGGTCCCCTCTGCTTGGTATTGTTAGCGTCCTCAGAGAACCACCTCTTCACCCCTCTTTTCAGTGATTTCTTGCCTCTCCGGAGCAGGCTCTCTATCTTTTCTAGTTGTGCCTGTCTATCCACTCATAGCCTCAGACCATCACTGCTGGAGGTGTGCTGGGACCTGCCTCTCCTTGCTTCCTTCAGGCTATGAGAGTGCTGCTTCTCTTTTAACAATTTCCTCTTCAGAAATTTAGGTCACTGCATTCCATTCTTCATTGAAATAATCAACTCCAGATTCCTGACACAGTACTCTTTCATCTTAGCAATTAGCAACTCTAAGAAGACACTATCAACTAATTGATCATTTGTGTTTCTGCAGCACAACTGCCATCATAAACCTTGGTGCAGAGATCTCTTTCCAATATTCCAATGGTTCTAATCCTGTACCTCTTCATGTTTCATCAACTTTCTTTTCTCTCTGCCTTAGTCCCTCTTGCCTTGTCTGGATCTTGGTACTAGACATTATTGCAACTCCCATTTGAGAACACTGCCTGCTTGCCCTCCCTGCCTTTTTCCTTTCCACTTTTTTTTTCTTCCTACCTTTTCCTTTCTTCTTTTTTTTGTCACCCTTGCTGTTACATTAACTGCCAAGTTCTTTGCCTTGCAGTCCCTCACTTGTGTACTGTCACTCTACCACACCTACCCACTGTAATCCCCAAGATGACTCTCTTGCTACCCTCAGCTCCCTTGCTTATTTTTTGGGGTCCTAACAAAACCCTAAACCTATTAAATTCACCTCTTTGCCCATTCTTCAGCTGCCCAACAGCTGACTCGAGGGGAAGAAAATCATGCAATAGAACCCATGTCTCTTTCTAACTTCATGATCACTAATCTCAAGTAGGCTCTAAGAACTTGCAATCAGTCTTCTTCTTTCTTTCTTTCTTTCTTTCTTTCTTTCTTTCTTTCTTTCTTTCTCTCTCTCTCTCTCTCTCTCTCTCTCTCTCTCTCTCTCTCTCTCTCTCTCTTTTTTTCTTTCTTTCTTAATGTATTTGGTTGCTTCGGGTTCTCACTATACAGCTCAGACTCATGGCGGTCCTCCTGCTTTCAGCCTCCCCACCGTTGGGATTATAGGCATGCACCACTAAACCCAGACTCTGCCTGGCTTGGCCTGCCCTTGAGGCAGGGCTGGTGAGATATGTGGTGCTGGGGATTGAAACTTGGTCCCTGTTCTTGACTAAGCTTGCCACTGGTGTACTATATGTAAGCAGGATGGTTTGGAGAACTGTACTGTGCATTTTTGCTAGTCTACAGAAATAAGCAATTAATGCTTTAATTTGTTTTGTCTCCTTTTTTCAATTTTTTGTACCTTTTCTTTTCTTAATTTCCTACATTTCTTTCTTTTTTTCTTTCTTCTTCCAATTTTATATGCATATATCTGGTAATACGAATAACTAGTTGGAAGACAACATTCTTATTACAACAAATACTGGAAGTCATATTACTTTGTTAAATTAAATTCTGCATCACTTGTAAATTTTTCCACTTTAATTCTAACTTGTACTCTCCTTAAAAAATAAAAAAAAAGAAAAGAAAAACCAAGCCTTTCATCTTATAGTCCCATATCTAGCACAATTCTGTCTATCTAACTTTGAAATTTAATTTAGAATCTGATCACTTGCTAATTCCACATCCTGATCTTTGTTCCAAAGTGGCATCATCTCTTACCTGGATGAAATTAAGTCTCATTTTGTCACCTTTCTTCCATCAGTTTTCCTATTTATTTGTTACAGAACCTAAGAAATATTTCACTGAAATGCAAGCTTTAATTCGTGTCTCTTCTATTGAAAGCTTGGTGTCTCAGTTACTCTTTTCTCATTGCTGGAACAAAATACCCAACATCCAAAATGAAGGAAGGAAAGATTTATGTTCTTCACTGTTATTGGAGGTTCGGTCCATACTCAGATGACCTCAAAGCAGAGTGGAATGTGGCAGAGAGCAGCCGTTCATGATGGCAACAAACAGTAGAGAGAGAGAGAGAAAAAAAAAAGGAGAGGTAGAAGCTCAGGCAGCCAGCTAGCCTCTCTCTCCTCCTTGCATTGTAATTCAGATTACCTGCCCCAGGGTGGGTATGGCACAAGTTCCACAAGCTACCCCATTGCTACAGGAGACTTTGGGGGCAACTAGACACAATCCATAACAATTGAATAGCTTCACATCTGTCATTTTTTCTGAGTATTTCTTCCCTCCTCTAGGATGCTTCTAAGGTGCTAGAAGTTCTGTGATATTCCTTTATATTTTATTTGTTTTCACTTTTATTAAGTATTTTTGTATTTTTCTTTACTCTTAGGTGTTTTCTTGATATTATTTACATCTCCCTTAAGTCAAATTATTAATTTCAGAGACCATAGATTCACTTCCCACAACCCTTTTGTATTTGTATAATTTCTTTTGGATATATGAATGTATTTATTGTCGTTCTTTGAAGATACTGTTACATTACTGAATTATTTATTCTAAGGTCATTTTGTTTATTTATATGGATTATCTCTTATGCTTCTCTCACTCTTTGGTGAGAATCCTTGACCATCTGTTTATGTTCAGGAAGAAACACAGATTGGCTAGTAGTAAACATTTTCTCAGCTAATAGGTCAATAGGTGTGTTTCGTGTATGTCAGACTTGGAACTCAGTGTTTAGCTGGGTACAGCTGACACATGAACATGTTCAGAGCTAAACTGAATGAGCAAATAGGAAATATTAGGTTTTCTATCTCCATAAGCATTAACAAAGAGGCTGCTATTTCTGGCGATAACATTCACAGTGGAAACATAGATTTAACCAAGCAAGTCCAATCAAACTCTTCTGATAATTCCTCGGGGATTAAGCCTGAGAAGATAAACCCTGCATCAGTGTGGTCAATTGAGAGTACAGGTTGGGGAATTGATCCATATTTATATTTTGTTCAGCACTTCTGTTTTTTATTCTAAGTTCTTGTTTTTGCCATAACTGCAAAAGAATTTCACATGATATATCTGAGCATATTCATGAAACTGTATGTCCTATAGTTTTAGCCAACATTAGCTTTCAGAAATAAATTAAAATATCTTCTGCATTGCTGACTCTGTTTCTCTTCTGTTATTCTTCTAGCTAGGAAATTTTTATTTGTATTCTTTATAATTCATGTCTCAGAATGCAAGGCTGACAAGATAGCTCAGTGCACTAAGCACCTGTTTAGGCAAGCACAGGGACCCGGGTTTGTTCCCCAGGAACAACATGCTGCACTGACTCGGCCCCTGGGCAGGTTGAGCTGGCCACTAAGCCTGGGCATGGTGGTGCATACCTATAATCCCAGCACTGGGGAAGCTGAAAATAGGAGGATCACTATGAGTCTGAGCTACATAGTGAGACCCTGTGCCAAATATATTAAAAAATGCAGAGCTAGCTTGATGGGATGGAATACATAGTTCTACCTGCTCATCTGTTGCAGAGCTTGTGTTATTGTCACTACCAATGTTCTCATATAATTCTCTGTGAATTTATCATTTTAGGGAACACCATGATTTCCTTAAAATATCTCCAAAATTCTAGAAGTCTACTTACTACTTTATCTATACCAAATGTAGGAACTGTGTTCCTTGTGTCTAAATGTAACTCATTTAGATGGAAAATAGCACTTGCTATCATTAGTATTAAAATCTGAGGGGCCAGGGTTATAGCTCAGTAGCATGAACACTTGCCTGGCAAGTGTAAGATCCCAAGTTCGAACCCTGGTGCCAAAAAAAATTATAAAAAAATACTTCCCAAAATAGTTTTTTTAAAAAAACAACTTAAAATAGGACTGGGGAGATAGCTCAGTGGCATAAGTACCTGCCTGGTAAGCCCAAGGTCCTGTGTTCTGTCTCCAATACCACCAAAAAAAAAAAAATTGAAAAATTAAAATCTGTATGAAGGTGAAAATGAATAGGCAAGGTTTCCATTCAATAATATTTGTGCACTTTTCTCTCTCTCTCTCTCTGTGGAACCTGGAAAAATGTGTGAAACAAATGAAAAGGCTTGTTTTCCTTTAGCGGCATCGTGATGATGACTTACTATGGGGCATTTTCATTGCATGCACATGTTTGTTGCTTTTTGATTTGTTAAATGTGTATGATTCAATGTCATTTTCTCTAACACAAGATGACGAGAAAACCCTCAAACCGCAATCGTTTTCCAGGGATGTCCTTTCAAATGATTTGAATTTGTCAGCCAAATGTGGTACGGGGCAAAAAAAGAACACAGGCAATTTCCTATAAGTAGAAAAATAAACAGTCTCAAAAATGAGTATGAAAATTAAATTCCTCTTCAACTTTATGTGAAGTTGAAAGAAATTTCTTCATTTTTTTGTGTTTCATAAGTTTTAAAAAATCTGCACATTTAAATATTTTCATAGGGAACATTATACCTAGTTATTTCACTACCATTATTAATTCATTACACATGTTTCAGCCTCATTATGCATTACTTTTAAAACTCAAACATTAAGAACCACAGCATTCTTAGCATTAGTGAGGCAATGAATCCATGTGAATTTCAATGTTGCCTATATGTCAACATTCTTGGCAAGCCTACCAGGAAGGAGCTGCAGGACAGGCAGCCTGCGGGGCCCAGTAGTCCACTTGAACGGACTTCAGCTGGAAGCAACTGAACACAGCAATCAGACCCAAACCAGGTCTTGCCAGTCCAGTTTCAGTTCAGTATACATAGTTCAGTATATATAGACCCAGTGATCTGAGGCTATTGTGGGGCCAGTGAAACCCAGACCTAGGCCCAGACCTACAGGAGCATCCTTGTGGCATAGAGGTGGTAGCAGGTAACTGGGGTGAGCAAGTCTTCCTGGGTGACTCCAAGTACATGAAGGGGAGGTACCCAGACAGAATTCAGGGGAACTAATTTAAATAAAAAATCACATTTTAAGATCTGTGTTATTATATAGCTATAATATTTGCTCTTATTGTCTAATTAGTTACAAAATTTGTGAATTTCTAAATTCAACTAGCTGTTATTAGTATTGCTAATTGTTCTACTATAAATAGGAAAGCATGTCTGCCTTAACCACAGTTACCCTTGGTTAATAATATTGAGAGGCATTTGGATAATAACCTCACGAAAGCCCTACACTGAAGGATGGAAGACAGTGCCAAATAGAAACCAATATGAGACTCTCAGTCAATAGAGAAGGCAAAATCTTAGGATACACACAAAACAGTTTCTGACACAGGAGAGATACCCAAAAATCAAACTCTTTATAGAAAGGTTCTAACTTCAGTGATATAGCTACCTATTATCAAACTTTTATAAAAATGTATCACAGAAATCAAAATAAAGAGTTCTCTCTGCAATAGAAAATGAAAAAAAGAAGGAGCCAAAGATAATCTCAGTCCCTGAGTCCACCCAGAACAAACTCAGGAAACATCAGCATAGAAGCAATTGAAAGTTAGACATTTGAAGTCTTTGAAATAATAGCAACTTACGTAAAGAAACAACTGCAAAAGTCTATAGAGGAAAGCGGATCGCATATAATCTCACAGGTAAAAAAAGAAATGATAACTACAATGAAAGAAGTACTGAGCCTTTCTAAAGAAGACACTGAAAAAAAATAGAGAATAGAAAAATAATGGAAATCTTGAATGAACAATATAGGAAAGAAATAGAATGCATGAAGCAGATTCAAAGCGATGTACAAGAAATTAAAAACCCCATTAAAAGTTGACAAACCATTTGAATGAAAGTGAAGATAGACTTTCAGACCTTGAAGACACCATTGCAGCTAGTGAAAAGGAAAGGAAAGATCTCTTGGAAACAACTAGAATCCAGGAAATAATAATTAAACAGCTGCAAAACAATGCAAAAATGAGCAACATAAGACTAATAGGCATCAATGAGAAAGAAGAAGGCAAAATAAATAACAGAAAAAGAATATGGGCAGAAGTAATAGCAGAAGACTTACCAAATATGGAGAATCAATCGGATATTCAGGTGACCAAGGCATATAGAACTCCCAATATTATCAACCCCATTAAAACTATACCCAGACATATAATAATCAGATCCTAGCAACTCAGCACAAGAACAACATACTAAAAGCCACTAGTAAAAAGGAACAGATGACATTTAAAGGAAAACACATCAGAATAGCAGAAGATTTCTCTTCACAAACCATTAAGTCAAGAAGAGCATGGAATGAAGTGCTTCAAGTCCTACAAGAAAAAAAAATTCCAACTCAGACTGATATACCCTGAAAAATTCTCTTTCAGGTTTAAAGGAGAAGTGAAATACTTCCATGACAAAGAACAACTGAAGAAATTCATGATGACCAAACCAACCATACACAGATTACTAAAAGATATTCTAGAAAGGTATCAAAATGACCACAATTCCAAGAATGACAACAGAAAGAACCCATCAAATATGGCAAACTATTAAACACAGAAAAAAAGTAGGAATCACGGTAGGAAAATAATGTAATAAATGTAAATCACTACTCTACATATCAATTATAACCACCAGTGTAAATGGACTCAATTTACCAATTAAAACAAATATAATGACAGAGTAGATTAAAAAACAAATCCAAAAATATGCTGTATACAGGAAACAAATTTAACTCGAAAGAAATTCATAGGCTGAAAGTCAAAGGATGGAGAACAATACTACATGCTCCAGGACCTCAGTTAAAGCAAGAATAGGTATTCTGTTTGCAGACAATTTGAACTTCAAACCAAGAATGATCAAAAAAGGTAAAGAAAGTCACTATATACTGGTTAGGGGAAAAATTCAAAGGGAAGAGATATCAGTCATAAATATGTATGCACCAAATGTGGGCACACACAACTATATAAAACAAATTTTAAAGGACATGAAAAATTCAATAACCAACATCACAGTCTTAATAGGAGCTCTTAACACCCTCTTGTCTCAGTAAGATAGGTCAAGAGACAAAAAGTTAGCAAAGAATTAGAACTAAACCAATCTTTGAACAAATGGACTTAGTGGACGTATACAGAGTGTTCCACCTAACAATATCTGAATACTCATTTTTTTCAACAACACATGAGATGTTTTCTAAAATAGACCTCATACTAAGCCATAGAACATACTTAGGTACAAGCAAGAAAACAGGAATTATCCCATGCATATTATCTTACCACTGTGCAATGAAACTGGAAATTATTGAAAAAGAAACCACAAAAAGCATAAACACAAGAAAATTAAATAATACCCTGTTTAGCAAGCAGTGGGTTACAGATGAAATTAAACAAGAAATTGAGCAATATCTACAATTCAATGAAAATTTAAACACTACTTACCAGAATTTGTGGGATGCAATGAAAGCAGTTCTCAGAGGGAAATTTATATCTGTGAACTCACACAATGGGTAGGCAGAACAAGAACGAAATATACCCTAATGCTACACATCAAGCTTCTAGGAAAAGAAGAGCCAGCCAAGCCCAAAGTCCAAAGATGGGAGGAAATTACAAAGAATGAGCAGAAATCAATCAGTTGAAACAAATAAAACAATCCAAAGAATAAAACAAAAGCTGGTATTTTGAAAGGTTAAATAAAATCGATAAACTCCTACATAACCTCATCAAAAATAGGAAAGAAAAAATTCAAATTCAAGCAATAAGGACTGAAAAGATCCTGTGGAAGTTCAGAAGGTCATCAATAGCTATACTGAAAAATCTTTACTCTCGCCAGATTGATGACACAGAAGAAATAGACAGATTCCTAGATAGGTACAAATTGCCAAAACTGAATCAAGAGGCTATAAAAACTCTGGAGAGTCATAGCACAGGTCCGGTGAGTGTGTGGGAGAGCTTCCTGCTACCCTGCGCTGGTGGGAATTACTACTGGTCCCAGCCCAGGCACAGCGTGGGTGAGACCCTCTTATACCCCCTTGGGATGTGCCCCACCACTCTGCAGCACCTCCCCCAACCTGGCCGACCAGTAGGAATTTCTGCCACATTCTGGGAACCCACAGAGCCAGTCCTAGCCCAGAGTAAGTGAGTTTGTGGAAGAGTTGCATCTCCCACCTACTCCAACTTGACCCCTCCAGGCTCAGCTCAGGCCTGGCATACAGGCCTGGGGTGTAACCCTGCAGCTGCACTCCCTGCAGAGAGTGTAGACGATAGGACCACTCAGCTAGTTCAGGAGCAGAACATCTTGCCACAAGGGTACAACAGGTTCACCCCCAAGGGCAGCAGCAGGAAGGAGCTGAGCACAGCAGCCAGACCCCAGCCAGGCACAGCTGGATAAATCCAAACTTTGTAGATCTGCACCTGAACTTCAGTACATGCTAAGGTTATAACTACAATGAAGATCTACAACAAAGGTCAAAAGACAGTGCTACACAAAATGAAAAGAAGGAACAAAATGCAACCTCAGAACACAACAACACCCGTAACAAGTGCAGAGGACACTAACACAGAACAAATTGGGAATTACACATCTGAAAACAATAAATCAATGGCTTCTGAAATAAAGAAAGAGCTGCAGAAAGGTATAGAGGAACTCAGAGTGGAAATAAAAAAAGAAATCCCTGAATTAATAACATCTTCAGTAAAGAATCAAATGCAGAAACACATGGAGGAAACCCAATGCCCAGCCAGAACAAATGCAGAGGACACTAGCTCGGCTCAAATGCATGAATTAAGAGCGTCGATAGCAAATAAGCAGCAACAGAAAGTTATAGAAGAACTCAGAGCACAATACTTTTCCGAAATAAAAAAAGAGTTCTCAGAATTCATAACATCTGAATTAAAGAAGCAACTACAGAAACATAGGGAGGAAACCCAATCTGAAAAAAAAAACACTGCAGTAAAAGAATTCATAACTGCTTCTAAAGAAGACATTGATAAAAAAAAGAGATTAGAAAAATGACGGATTCCTTGAATAAACAATACAGGAAAGAAATAGATCACATGAAGCAGTGTCAAAGAGATATAGAGGAAATTAAAATCTCAATCACAAGCTTGCAAAACCATTTAAGTGAAAGTGAAGACAGAGTTTCAGATACTGAAGACGCTGGTGCAGCTAGTGAAAAGGTAAGAAAGGATCTCTTAAAAACAAC
>NW_004524592.1:19570869-19582138 GCF_000260255.1 Octodon degus | reverse complement strand
AGCAAATCATCAAGAAGATCATACACCATGACCAGGTAGGATTCATCCCAGGGATGCAAGGATGGTTCAATATTCAAAAATCTATAAATGTAATCCACTACATCAATAGAGCGAAAACTAAAACCACATGATCATCTCCATTGATGCAGAAAAGGTTTTGACAAAGTCCAACACTCATTCATGTTTGAAGTCCTACCGAAAATTGGAATAAATGGCCTCTACTTCAATCTGGTAAAAGCCATTTATTAAAACCCAACAGCTAACATAATCCTTAATGGGGAAAAACTGAAATTTTTTACTCTTAGATCTGGTACAAGACAAGGATGTCCTCTATCAGTGCTCCTATTTAATATAGTTCTGGAATCATTAGCTACAGGCATTAGACAAGAGAAGGAAATAAAAGGAATAAAAATAGGCAAAAAAGAACTAAATTATCTTTATTTGGAGATGACATGATACTTTACTTGGAAGACCCAAAAGACTCCACCAAGAAGGTACTAGAATTAATACAGAAATTCAGTAGTGTAGTAGGTTATAAAGTCAATAGCCAAAAGCCAATAGCATTCCTCTACACAGAGAACAAACACACTGAGAGGGAAATTAGAGAAACAAAAGCTTTTACAATTGCATGGAGGAAAATGAAATACCTTGGAATTCATCTAACTAAGGAAATCAAAGATCTATTCAAGGAAAATTACAGTACAATGTAAAAAGAGATTGTAGAGGATTTCAGAAATTTGTAAGATATTCCATGCTCCTGGATAGGAAGAACCAACATCGTGAAGATGGCCATACTCCCAAAGTTGCTGTACACATTTAATGCATTCCCTATCACACTACCACTGACATACCTCACAGACCTAGAGAAATCATTCCTAAAATTTATTTGGAACCAGGAAAGACCTAGAATAGCAAAGGCAACTCAGGGTAACAAAGACAAGGCAGGAGGCATTACAATTCTAGACTTGAAATTATACTACAAGGCTACTGTGGTAAAATCAGCATGGTACTGGCATCAAAATAGACCTGAGGATCAATGGAATAGATTAGAAGATGCTGAAGTCCTACGAACACACTCAGCCACCTTATGTTTGACAAGGGGCCAAACATACTCACTGGAAGAAAGATAGCCTCTTTATCAAATGGTGCTGGAAAAACTGGCTCTCTACATGTCGAAAACTAAAACTTGACGCAGGTCTATCACCATGCACTAAACTAAAGTCAAAATGAATTAAAGATCTAAACATTAAAGCAGATACACTAAAACTCCTGGAAGAGAACGTGTGAGGAACTCTTGAAGACATAGGGGTAGGCAAAGAATTCACGGACAGAAAACAAATCGCATGGGAAACAGTTGTAAGAATTAACAACTGGGACCTGCTCTTGCTGAGAAGTTTTTTCATGTCAAAAGAAATTACCAACAAAGTGAAAAGGCAACCCACAAATTTGGAAAAAATCATGACAAATAAGTACTCAGACAAACGTCTTCTCTCTAAAATCTATAAAGAACTAAAAAACATTAGGGCCCCAAAATTTAAAGATCCAGTCCAGAAACGGACATCTGAGATGAACACACACTTCTCAGTGGAAGAAATTAAAGAAGCAAAGAAACATATGAAAAAATGCTCCACATCTGTAGCCATCCATGAAATGTAAATTAAAACAACATTGAGATATCATCTCACCCCAGAAAGATTGGCTATCGTAAAGAAATCACTCAACAACAAATGTTGGAGAGGCTGTGGGGAAAAAGGAACCCTTCTCCACTGCTGGTGGGAATGTAGACTGCTGCAACCATCATGGAAATCAGTGTGGAGACTCCTTAGGAACGTTGGACTTGAAATCACATTTAAACTAGCTATTCCTCTACTGGGAATTTTCCCAGAGGATCTGAAAACATCATATCATAGTGATATATGTGTGCCTATGTTTATACCAGCACTATTTGTGATAGCCCAATCTTGGAAACAACCAATATGCCCATCACCTGAGGAATGGTTGAAAAAGATGTGGTATTTTTATACAATGGAGTATTATTCAGCTATTAAGAATGAGAAACTCCAAGCCTTTATATCGAAGTGGATGCCACTTGAACATATACTCATAAGTGAAATAAACCAGACACACATGTGTAGATATCGTATAGTCTCCCTTGTATAAGCACTCAAAAGAAGAAATACAAATAGAAAGATATAATACAAGTAAAAGGAAAGCAGGATCTCAAGGACTTAACTAATCAAGAGAGGGAATGGAGAAGAGCTAGGAAACATGACGTCAAGCCGTACAGTTATATGTAGAAGATGAGCAAGGCAATGATCCTGAGAATATTCAGAAGATTCTTTAATCTAGCAGTTAATTGGAAAGATTCTCACCCTGACTATCTATCTATATATACTGATACCTGTGAACTAAGCTACTGCACTGCAGATGGTAATTTGTAATAGTAGTTTCATGTTTGGAGTGCCTGTCATTCTGGTCTACTGAACATGGGTTGCTTGTCTTGTCATGTCAGTTGCTGCTATGATGTCTCTCAGGTAGATTGTTGTTCAAGAAGAATGGGGTGGTGAATGAAAGCAAGAGATAGGGAAAGGAATATTGTGGGACTGTCCTGCTTCAAGGTTGTATATGGTGAGATTTTTGGACTTATGTGCAAACATGAGAAGTATACAATTCTTTATGTCTATTTTTAAAATATATTCTAATTTTTAAATGTTTTTATCATATTCTGTGGGGACTTTAAGTTCAACATATCAATACTTGATGAAAAATACCTGTTCCATATTATGCCTAAGATGTTTGATATGCAGACAGATAGTGAGGTTAAGCTTAACAGTCTAGGTTGTTTGGTAATAACAACAAGCTTGTCTTCAGGATTGTTAACAACCTAAATCTACAGACCAAAATTAGAGAAAATGGAGGGCTGCAAGGAAAGCCAACATTTTGGCCCTAGCCTTCTAAGGCCAATTAAGACTCAGGACATATGAGAACTTATACTGTAACATCATGTAACTTGGTAGTTTCCCAAATTTTCTGATCAAGGAGATAATGGGGCCAAAGAGGAAAGTGATCAATGATGAAGAGTGTGCCTAAGGAGAGTCACATGGAGAGAAAACATTCCCTCAGGGTTTCAAAGAGAGCACATTGGCCAAGCAATGGCTGTGACTCATCCGGATACATGGCTGACACTGACAAAGGTTCTACAATCTGAGGTACAGGATCTCAGGATAAATACTGAGGGGATTTCACTGATCTCATCAGACCCAAAAGCTACAACTCTTGTTGCATAGGTCCTGCTTTACTTTGGTCTTAATCATACAGAAGGAAAGTATAAAAACGAAATTTAAGAAATAAAGCCATGCTGTTATCTTGAGCTGTGGAGGACTCAGGTCAACAATTTCTGCCCGTTAAGCGGAAGACCCAATACTACTATGGAATACTGGACTCTTTTAGAGTATTTTGCTGAGTTTATACACTTATAATATTCAAATAACAGAACTTAACAAAAAAAAAAGGGTATACAGATGAATGTCCATTTTGTATATGTGTATTCAAAGTGGTTGGGATAGATATATAGTTACATTCTGTTAATGAATCGAATGATTTGTTCTCATGGTGTTTGTAAATAGGATATCAAGCCCGCATCTTGTACAGCAATTAACCACTAAGAAGAATTTATGCAATGTGTTAATTATTGAAACTGTCCTGCCGATTTGATTTGAAACTGTCTCATTGTTATTTGTTTATCAATTAAATTATGGCAAAAAACCCCCCCAAAAATGTGAAATGGATGAAAAAGATATGGTATTTTCATACAATGGAGTACTACTCAGCTATAAAGAAAGACAAACTTGAAGCCTTTATAGGTAAGTGATGCAATTAAGGGCTATACTCTTTTTTTTTTTTTTTTTTTTTTTTTTTGTACCAGGAATCAAACTCAGGACCTTGCACTTGCCAGGCAGGCACTTGTGCCACTGAACTATATCGCCGGCCTAGGGGCTATACTCTTGAGTGAAATAATTCAGACCCACATGTGTAAATATTGTAGCATCTCTCTAGTATAAGAACCTCAAAGAATGAATAAAACCTGCAAGGTATAATAGATATAGTAAAATGGAAAGAAACTGAATTTAAGGATTAAGCAATGAAGATGAGAGAAAGGGGAAAAAGTAGGGAAAAAGGAAGGGGAGAAAACATGCAACTATTTATGCAGGATGGCTGAGATGATTGTATTAATAATTTCCATCAGTTTTTGAAAATAGAACTTAATGTTTAGAATTTTCACATTGACTAATTCTATGATGCTATTTGCAATCTTAACAATTATATAGAGGACAGCAATATGAAATATAAAACCCTTATTTGAATACCTCTCTTCTTAGTCTTCTAAATGTGTATTGTTTCTGATGTCTTCTCAATTATTAGACTCTCTTTAAAATAAATTTTAGGGGGTAGGGAGATAGCTCAGTAGAATAAGCACGTGTCTCGCAAGTTCAAGGGCCTGAGTTCAATCCCCAGTTCCGAAAAAAAAAAAGTTAAATAAATTTTAAAAGAAGACAAGGGAAAAATTAAGATTTCTTGAAAGTAAGCATTAATTTTCAATTATTTGTCCAATCTTGCATAAATATACATGTTAATCTGAGCAACAGAATTTCTGATAAAACTGTTTCTGTCTTTTATTCCCTATTTGTTTTTGCTTTGGATTTTATTCTTCAAAATAAAATTGAATTAAGTATAAAAATCATTCTTGGCTTTAATATTATTTACCTGACCAAGACATTTAAATTGTCTTAATTTAACATTTACTTAATGTCCCCTAATTGGTGGTCATACAGTCCAGAGAGAGGACTGTCATATTGTTCAGCTTAAATACTTACATCATATGCTGATTAGTTGTTAAATGTGTACTGTATACACTGTACATACAGGGATGATTTGGAGGTGCAGCTTATTTAGTTATGATACAGAAGAATTTTTTTTTTTTTTTTTTTGCGGTGCTGGGGATTGAACTCAGATACAGAAGAATTTTGAAATATATTGCTTTACTTAATTGAAAATATACTTACAAGGCCTTATGCACACAGGCCAAGTTGGAAGGTCATTTGAACTAAAAAGACTCCTAAAAGCTGTGTCCTAAAGTCATATATTATGCACAGAACAGAAAGGGCTGGATATTGCAAAGGTAGTCTTTTTGAAGGGCAGTCTCTTTTGCTCCTCTTGCAGTCACAGTTTGCTATTTTAAAGTCTCTCTCATCCTTCCTAACCTCAGCCTGGCTGCAGTCTTTTTGCCTGACTGACCCTGCAGGCTCTTTCCTCCTGCCGGTTCTCATCCACTCACAAGACCCAGGATGTTGGCATTGTCAAGGACCGCTAACTAGAAATAATTATTATGTTCTCTTCCTGTTTCCAAAACTTAGTCACCAAGTATTTCACAGCTTTTTGTGTTCATGAAACTCATCAATAAATATTTTGCATATTTAATCTCAAATGTTATTTTTGGTTGCTTGTAAATACATGCATTAGTTTCTGTATATATATATATATATATACATTTAAAAATACATACACATAAAAATAATGATGATTAAAACTAAGTTACTTTATCAACAATGAAACTTTATGCATCAATTCCAATAGAAAATTAGTATCTCTTCATGGATATTTATATATTTTTAGATACTTGCATAACTCATTATATTGAGCATCATTATGCAGATTAACATTGAGTAAAGTGTTTCTTGTAGGGTACTGAGTGGCAATGACTTAATGTGTTTCCTTTTAAAGACCTAGTCATATTTCAGAAAAGTATTCCTACAGAAAAATGAAAATCTACAACATATGACAATTGTGCAGATGAAATTATTTAAAATTTTAACAGACACAAAATTCTACATATTTTAGAGTAGTGTAATACTATGTATACACAGTGTGAAATGATCAGTACAATCAGTAGGTCTTTCACCCTGAATACATAGCATTGTGTGTGTGTGTGTGTGTGTGTGTGTGTGTACATATTTAAAATATTCTTTCTGGATATTTTGAAATGTATGATTAATTGTTGTAAACTATACTGATCTTATATGCTAGAAAACAATGAACTTTATTCTTCCTTTTAAATTCTATCTTACTATCGTTTATGAGCAAGAAAGCTTTGAGAGAAAAGATTACCTTAAAACATATTTTGCATAAGTCTAGATTTGACAGTAGAGATAAATTTTTATAAGGTAAATTTTCCAAATAAGATACTATAAATTATGTTCAAAGATGGGCATTGGAATACATAAACATCTTCAGGGACATGTCTATAATAATGATACTGGGGTTGAAGTGGAAAAGACTAATAATTCTTTAAAATCTTTTATTTATTTATCCATTTTTTTGTACAGGATCTTGCTACACAGCTCAGACTCATAGTGATCCTCCTGTCTCAGCCTCCCCAGTGCTGGGATTACAGATGTGCACCATCATGCCCAGTTTCAGTGACTGGCTCAGTGCAAGGTCAGCACAGTATAAGGTACCAGTGATTAAACCCAAGTCCTTGAGCTTGCCAGACAGGCACTTAGACTGCCAACCTATTTCCCTGGCCAAAAAAATGATTAATAATTTGCATCAAGCATTATTTTGTTTGCTTATTCTCTTTAAATTGCAAACATAAAATATTGCTACAGTATTTAGCTTATTTCAATATGACAGTTATTTGAATATCTATAGATTCATAGACCAGTCCAAGTTGAAAAGAACTTTAATTAGCACTTTAACATAATCTATATTTCCATTGCTTCAAATATCACTTCTATCTTTCTAAATTTCATCTGAACTATTCACTTTGTAGGTAAGGAGCAGGAGCGGAGCAGTCAGGGCCCCTGAGGAAGGAGGTCACAAAAGCAGTGACAGGACCGAGGCTCTGTTATCATGCTGTTCTTACTATGAGGCCAGTGGGCCGTCTGTTCTTGATCAGCAGAAGCCTGAATGCATCCCATCTGAGAAAACACTCCAAAGTTTATGTGCCTCTGCTTGCAGAAGACCTTTTCAACAGTATACCCAAGACTTTAAAATTTTATCCATGATGAAGTTATGATGGCATTCATTAAAACTAACAGAAGAATTTTTCCACTCAGCCACTGTAAGGGCAGTAGAGCAAGACACTCAGAGGAGAGAAAATAAATGACAGGCTATGTAAAGTCCAAATACACTGGAACTCAGGACACTTCAAGTAATCTGTAGAAAAAATGTGTACTGGTTTTCTGAATCTTTCTTATAAAGAGACTTTCAGAGCATACTTAGTCTTCAAGGTTTGTAAGCCAGCCTGGGATTTGAATAAACAATAGTCAAGATACTGTGAGGAGAAAGGAGGCACCCTCATGGCTATATGTACATTTTGTCAATCCCCAAATACAGATTTAGCAATCACAAAGAGAATAACAGATACTGTTTGCTGAATACTTAATGTATATGATGCACTGTGCACTGTGTTTCTGAAAGCACGACTGAGCATCCTTAAAGCTTCTATTTCTTTGGGCTAAACATCGACTCCTTTTCAGCTACAATTATACTTCACAATCTAACCTCACTATGTACTCACTAGCTGCTATTGTCTGTCTCCCAAGAAAGTATAATCAGTCTGTTAGGAACATTCCTAAAAGAAATAAAAGTATTTTTTTCCATACAAATACCTATTCAAAAATGTTATTGGCAGTATTTTCTGTATTGGCCAAAATATTAAAAAGTATCTCAGTCTTTCACCTGATGAGTAGATAAGCTAAATGTTGTATATTAATGTAATGGCATTTTGGTTGGCAATAAAAAGAATGAAGTAGGAATAAGGCACGATTAAACCTTGAAAATATTATGCTAATATACTATATTAACTCAGTCATGAAAGGTAACATGTTTTATGAGTCAAATGTCCTAGTACTCAAAGACTTTCATAACAAAATGTCACAGTGAAATGACTCAAAGAACAGAAGTTTGTTTTCTCATCATTCTGGAGACCAGAAGTTCAGGGTCAGGGTGTGGGTTGTCTTACTTTCTCCTGAGGGTCACCTCTTGGGCCACCTTCTGGCCATGTCTTGGGTGGTGTTTCCCTTATGCACTTATAACCCTGGAGTCTCTTCCATTTCTTATGAGCCACCAGACCCACTGGAGTGAGAGCCACCCTCCTAACCTCAGTTGGCCTCAATTACTTTTTGAAAAATCCTGTCTCCAAATAGGAGAGATTAGGGCTTTTCCATATGAATTTCAGAGAACACAATTCAGTCCAATAATATGCTATTCACATGATATGTCCAGAATTGGCTAATATGTCAAATAAGAAGGCATATTAATGATTACCAGGGCTTAGGGAGAAGGAAAAACAAGGAACCACTATCAATATGTATAATTTTTTTTTGAATGGTGAAAACATACTGGAATTATAAAATACTGTTGGGTAAAAAGCTATGAAAATACTGAGCTTCACTGAACCATCGACTTTCAGTGGGATGGATTATATGATATGTTAACTGCATCTTAATAAAAATTTAAAAATGCAGTCTTCATGTGGCAAAGGCTCATCTGAAGATGGAAACCATATTGATTACTTTAACAAAGGGAATTTAGTGAGCCCTGAAGCATTGAGAAGACAAAATTAGACTAAAGTATAAGAGTGGTAATAAGTGCAAAAAGAGCCACTTCCTTGCATAGGACTGAGATGACAAAGGGGAGAGTCTGAATTTACCCAAATTTAGCAGTTTGGAGGAGATGAAGTTAAGAGTTCTGGGGATGGCTCTTTGGCCAATGCTAGTATCTCTGAATAAGTATGATTGACTTCACAAATCTCAGAAAAACTGAAAACTGGAATCAAGAGCTCACAGTGTTGCTGCTTCTATTAGAGAGAAGAACTATTGTAATGCTGTCAAAAACAGGAGACAAAAAGGAAGCAGGCAGGAAGCAGTACATCCTTTTCCCTTCTTCTGGCCTCCACCTACCTTCTAAAGCCTCCTGTTAGCACATCCCTTATTATGCTTCCCCAGAGAAACACCAACAGTAACCTGTAATGAGGATCACATTCACTAGATTGGTCAGCTGACCAGAGAATAAACAGTCTCACTGTGACTGTTAGTGGGCTGGAGAACCAAGGAGACCAGCAGCTTCTCAGTGTAGGGATATGCAAGCCTCAGGCCAAGAGAAAGAGGTCGATGTCGAAATCCCAGTCTGAGGCCAAAAACCCTCTGAAGAGTCACTGGTGCAAATCTGCTGTCCCACACTGAAGAAACCAAAGTCTGATATCCACGGGTTACAATAGAAGCAAGGGTTGGGTGTGCAGGTGACAACTTTCTCCTCCATCTGGGTCTCCGGGGTGTTTGTGCTGTCCACACATAAGAAGGGTCCTTTCCACTCTGGTCATGACCCTCATGCCAGTCTTTGTGGTAGTGCCTTCACAAGCACAGCTAGAAATGTGCTCAACCAATTTTGCAGGCCGCTCTCAATCCTGAGAGGTAGCAGTCAGCTGGTACCGCTCCAGCCCCAGCTCCAGCCCCAGTATCAAGAAACTGGTCGATAATTTTAATTTGTTTTGTCTTCTTTTTTTCAATTATTTGTACTTTTTCTCTTCTTAATTTCATATACATTGCTTTCTTTTTTTCTTTCTTCTTCCAATTTTGCCTGCATATATTTGGTAATATGAATAATTGGTTGGAAGACAACATTATGCATTACAACAAATACTGTGAAACATATTATTTTGTTAAGCAAAATTATGTGTCACCTGTAATTTTTTTGTTTTAATACTATTTTGTGCTCTCTTTCAAAAAATAAAAAGTGTTAAAAAATCTGATAACACACAGGTTTGTTTAAAACTCTGTGGCAACAGCTTGCTAGTAGAAAAACTAATGGCAGACAACTGTGGTTTACCATAAACTGGGGAATCTTGCTGCCTTTTCCAACCTCAATAATTGCAAAAATCAAAAGAAAGGGCTCATCTGAGGAGAACAGTGGCAGGCACAGGTCCATCTGCAGTGGTGATTATGCTTTCACTCATTCTGAAGAACCCCTCAGACAATTTTTCAGGTAGACCTCTGCTTCTTGCTGGCTGGTCAGTTCCCTGGATGTCTTTGGAGACCAGATGCATATCTAAATGGGCTGTTTTCTACCTCATTGTGCTGGAAGAGGACCTACATACATCAGAGTCCTGGAAGTTGCAGTCTCTTTGATAATCAAATGAAGTAAAATGGTTTCAGACTCCTATTTGGGTGCTTCCAATAACATAGCCATAATATATATATATATATATATATATATATATATTATAATATTATATTTGTTATATATTTTTGACATTGATATAATGAAAAACACTCAAGAAGAAGCTGAACTTTTGAGCTTTATTTTCTATAAACATCATACAAAGTAGACAACAAATTACAGCAAACATTTATGCTGAATACTGTATTAATATATGTATTTATATATTGTCATTTTCCTCTTCTCATATATAAAATGTATCCCTTTTGAAGGAAAGAGGCTTTATGTCCTCTTTGGGTAGTGAGCTGTATTCTGGTATGCTTTGTAAATGGCAGAGCTGGCTTCTTTTTTTTTTTTTTTTTCAATTAAACTTTGAGAGTTTAATCAACTTAAATATAAAGTAAATTAGATTTGTGTATTTTTCTCAGTGTATACAGTTGCCTTTTTTGCTTTAAAAAGTAAAGTGTTTCAAAGTTTAGTTATAGACTTTAAAACAACTGGACATGTGAATGTATTTGTAGGGGGGAGCTGGTATCTGTAATCAAACTCAAGACCTTATGCTTGCCAGGTAGGTGCTTATGCCACTGAACTAGCTCCCCAGCTCTTTAATATATTTTATTTTATTCATTTTATTTTTTATTTAATACAGGGTCTCCCTCTACAGCTTGGACTCCTAGTGATACTCCTGTCTCAGCCTCTCCAGTGGTGGGATTACAGGTATGTGCCACCATGTCTGGTTTCTTTTTTCTTTTGTTTTTTAATGATATTATTTTTTCCATAATTTAATTGATAAACAAATAGTGATGAGACAGTTTCAAACCAAATTTGTAGGACAATTTCAATAATTAACACATTGCGTACCTTCTTCCTAGTTGTTATTTGCTGTACAAGATGCGGACATGATATACTATTTACAAACACTATTAGAACAAATCCCTCTATTCGTTAAGAGAATGTAACTATATATCTATCCTAACCATTTTGAATACGCAGATACAAAATGGACATTCATCTGTATCCCATATTTTATTTAGTTCCATCATTTGAATAT
>NW_004524592.1:19554607-19565966 GCF_000260255.1 Octodon degus | reverse complement strand
GCAGGGTAGCAGGAAGCTCCTATCCTAACCACTTTGAATACACAGATACAAAATGGACATTCATCTGTATCCCCTTTTTTTTGGTTAAGTTCCATTATTTGAATATTATAGGTGTGTAAACTCATCAAAATATTCTAAAAGAGTCCAGTAGCCCATAATAGTATTAGGTCTTCTGCTTAACGGGCAATGCCAGAAATTGTTGACCTGAGTCCCCTACAGCGCAGAGCTGGATTCTAAAGAATCCTAATGTTCTTTTTATAACTCGGGGAGTTGAAATGTCAAAATCTTGGGGGGCCTGCTCATTAGCTCAGGTGTTTAAGTGCCTGATGAAACAAAGCAGTCAGGTTCAGGATGCTGTGGTTTGATCCCCTCATCCTCAAGCCAGATTTACGCTGAAGGCATCCTGGCATTTGGGGCCAGGGAGATAGCTCAGTGGAATAAGTCCTTGCCTGGCAAACACAAAGGCCTGAGTTCAATCCCTGATTCTGCCAAAAAGAAAAAAGAGGTGAAAACCTCATTTACTTATAAAAGTAAATGAGAGTACATGGTAGTTTCTAGCTGCATTTATTATAACACTATTATTATAATACTTTAGTATCACAGTATTAAAATGGCAACTCCTTAGCAATCTTCTTGTGATTTCATTTGTCACTTGCATGCATGAAAAAATAGTCAAACTTCAAGGGACTTGTCCAGTGCTCTGAGGATCCCTACCTTCCAATGATTTTTCTTCTCCAGGATAAAAGGGTTGATTTAAAGTTCTACTGTACTATTTCTGAGTGCTTTTGTGGGTCACTGAATCTGTGCATCTCACCCAGTGCTACAGTCACTGCAATATGGTGGAGGGGAGAGATAGGGAGCATTGGGAACTGTAGGGCTGATTCTGTTTTTTTTTTAAGTAATTCTGCATTTCCCTTGTTTATGCTGCCCTTACTAGATTGTCCTTCTCTTCTGTTCCTTTTTATGTCTAGGGGCTCGATGGCAATAGGAAATAGTTTTCATTCTTTCATAGGGTTGGCTTTCTACTCAAGTTTTATTTTTATTTTTTTCTAGTTGGATCACTACTGCATACCTAGGTGTCAAAGTTAATTCCTACAAGCATGCAGCACTTAGTAATGAAAGTCTCATTTTCATTTTGGATAATTTCATTAATATAAAAAGTAATTATTGTATTCAAATTCAAAGTTACCCAAACATGAACATGCAAAAATTTTATCAAACTTCACATTTGCAAATTATTGGACTAATTATGAGATCATGGGACAGAATTTTGGCTGTAGTTCAAAATCTGTGTGTGTCTGGAACTCTTATGCTACCAGATCTGCTCTGAAGTCTTTGACATAAGACTCTGGGCTTTAATTGTGTCCTCTGTGTTGTTGCATTTTGCACAAGTGGAAGCTTCTGGGAGTTCACACAAAGGTAATGCAGACAAAGTTCCAATATTAGTCATCTAGTCTGGAGGTCCTTAGGATACAGGGAACTGAGGCTAAGGTCCATAGACAAAAATGTTTTCCTTGTAACATGATTGCAAAAAGACTCCCCCAAAAATTAGTCATCGATGCCTTGAAAATCAATGGCATCCAGTGATGCAAGAAAAAAATATCTATTGTGCAATACTCAATGTAAAGAGAAAACCAGTTCTTTTCACCTAGTAAGACACTCTAATCCTTTGATGTCTGCCCAACATTTGGCAGTTCCTCACCCCAGAAACTAAGCAAAGTTTGTATTATTAAACTGATAGTCTACAGAAATAGCGGACAGCATGTTATCAACTTGCATACACTTTACTCAGTTGGTCTTTCTGTTACCACCAAATACATAATAGGCAGCTTCCCCGATCTCCCGCAGATCCAGCCACAGAAGCTAGCATCTTCATGGCGGGTGTTGCAGCACTCTCCCGGGCCTTCTCCCGCTGGTGTACAATGGCAGCTCTTAAGGAGAAGCTCATTGCCTCTGCTGCAGAAGAGGATGCTGGACTGCCAAACAAGATCACCGTAGTGGGTGTGGGACAAGTTGGTACCGGATGTGCTATCAGCATTCTGGGAAATTCTCTGGCTGACGAAAGTGCCCCTTGTGGACGTTTTGGAAGATACACTCAAAGGAGAAATGATGGATTTGCAGCATGGAAGCTTGTTTCTTCAGACGTCTAAAATTGTGGCAGATCAAGATTACTCTGTAAATGCCAACTCAAAGATTGTGGTCCTGTCTGCCAGAGTCCGTCAGCAAGAAAAGGAGAGTCGCCTCACTTTGGCGCAGAGAAATGTGAATGTCTTCAAGTTTGTTGTCCCTCGATCGTCAATACCGCCCTGACTGTATCATGATTGTGATTTCCAACTCAGTGAATGCTACCTGAAAACCCATGTTACCTGAAAACTAAGTGGATTGCCCAAGCACCATGTGACTGGAGGAGGATGCAATCTGCATTCTGCTCCATTTCGCTATTTTATGGCTGAAAAGCTTGGCATTCATCCCAGCAGCTGCCATGGGTGGATTCTAGATGAGCATGGCGACTCGAGTGTGGCCGTCTGGAGTGGTGGAGTGAATGTAGGGAGTGCTTCCCTCCAGGATCTGAATCCGGAAATGGGCACTGACAATGATAGTGAGAGCTTGAATGAAGTGCATAAGATAGTGGTTGAAGTGCCCACGAAGTCGTCAAGCTAAAAGGGTACACCAGCTGTGCCATTGGCTTCAGGGTGGCTGATCTTACTGAGTCCATCCTGAAGAATCTATCCAGAATTCACCCAGTGTCAACCATGCTCAAGGGCATGCACAGCATTCAGAAGGAAGTCTTCCTGAGCCTTCCATTCATCCTGAATGCTCAGGAATTGACAAGCGTTATTAACCAGAAGCTGAAGGCTGAAGAGGTTGCTCAGCTCAAGAATAGTGCTTATACCCTGGGGGACATCCAGAAGGATCTAAAGGACCTGTGACTACTGTGTTCTAGGCTGTAGAAGTATAAAAACTACCTTGTGATTAATCCTGAGCTTTAGCCTTCATCCACATCCATGGGTCACAGTTTGCTTCTTCCTTATTATCTGACAGGAGCCCACAGAATCAAAGCCCAGGCTTGGGTTAATACTCGAAGTTTGAGCTCTTGAAAAAATAAAATTAACTATTGCAAAAAAAGTAGGAAAATTAAAGCATAAATCTTGGGGGGAAGCAATAATTACTACTCAAACAAAGTGGTTGCTTTTAAAAAAATAGTTTCTCTTCTAGCATTTAAGAAAAATTGCTTATCTATGTTTTTCATGGAGGTGATAAATTTCTGAGGATTTTCCAAGGTAAAGTATACAATTTGAGACAAGTATTAGACTTCCATGTGTGATGCTGCTATAGATTTACCAGTCATTTCTCCTTGTATTTAAGGGAAAGTTTTATATTAAGTGTCTGCTGAAAAAGTCATAGTTTCAATTTTTTTTCAAGCAAGGTAGTATCTGCAGCTCAGTGCTCTGACTTAAGTGTAAGCAATAAAGATAGCAGCTAATGCCTTATGACTGTTCCAGTCTTTTAAGTGAGATACATCATCAAAGGCGAGGAGAGGATTTGAGCACCAAGAAATCAAATGCTCCACGTTTTCAGAGATCCAAAATGTAGATGCCTTTTGGTGCTTGACGTGTTTATTTTTAAAATGAACCAGGTTATCCAAAATAAGTTCCTGGTCTGGATGGCCTCTGGTAATCTTTCCAGGCCCTCCACTTTATGTGCTCCTAGGCTTATGGATTTCTCTTTGCCTTTGTTATGAGATCATCTTGTTAAGGTTGTGACTATTTTAAAAGCCATGTGTTTGCTCCGGAGAGGTCAGAACCATTTTTTAAATAAACCATCCAGTAACCAAAATTTACATTTCCTTGGTAAACTTGCAAGGAAGACAATTTTACTGTTTATGCTATGGCACAGTTCTTGTTTCTGCTTATTCACAGCTTAGTAAAAAAAAATGAAACTTAAGAGTCTTGTACGTGGTGCCGGAATCAGCAGGCTATTATCGTGTAGGACTAAGACTTGCAGCCCCTCTGCCAGACTTTGGAAATCAATGTTCATTTCACACCATGTCCCCATCCCCCAATGCTGCTCGACAAATACCAGTGCCAGGAGAGACGACCCCTTTTAATTCCTTAATATAGGCCACAGTTCTCTTTGATTTATAGAAGAGTGGTAGACTATTTGTAAAATATGTATCTGCAAGATGCAGTTTATGAGAAACTTGGCTTTTGGGACACATTAATTCTAACTGCAGATGCAACTTTCATGTTTTATAATATAACCCTGACAGCTGTAATTTCAGATTAAAGATTTTTCATTCACATTCCCATCCTGATTGCTCTGCATGGTCCTTATATTACCTTATTGTCAATAGCAAGTGTTCACCCTACTGGGAGTCATTTAATAACCAGCTGCCATTTAAAGTGTGGACAGAACATTTGTCTCAGCCAGGCCATCTCAAGTCAAGATCCTCTGCACCCGGAGCTGGGACCTCCTCAAGAAAAACAACAGCTGGTCTCCACTATTGTCCTGGCTGCTCCCTTTCTGCGGTGGCTAGTTAAAATAAACATGGACACTCTTGGTGAATTTTCTGAATGCATTTGTGAGTTTGTTATTTTAGTAATCAAATCGTTCCTTCTTTCAGCTCCTCATCCCCAATCCTTTATCCCACTCTGACCCCCATCTACTTTATGGTTCAGGCTTATATTCTTTTCTGATTTCCTTAAATGCCTGCTTCTCTTAAAGTCATTTATATTGGTTACTTAGAATAAAGAAATGTGAAAATTGTAGAGTAAGAAGATATCCTAAAACATCTGTGTTTTGGGGAAGCTAATATGTCAGTTTGTATAGCCTATGTTTGCAAATGATCAGATTGTGTAATTAAAAATACTATTAATTATAACAGTAAGCCAATCTTCTAGAAATGGAATTACAAATCCCAGTTTGTTTCTAAAATCTTTGGGATCCACAGTGGATATATGAAAATGCATTCATGATTGGCAATGTTTTTATTTAAGGTCTCCCTTTAAATTTCCTTAACTTGACAGCAAGGGATTATCTTCTACTGCAGGCAGTGGTAAGAGGAAATAAAAATGAAAAGCAAAAGAAAGCTTTAAAAAACGAACACTTTCATGGCTAATTAAACCAGAATATCAATCAATCATTGTAAATAAGTGATGAATTTATTATGGCTGCAAGCTTCCTGTAGCCTGTAGTGATTGCCATACAGTGAAATTACAATTCCCATCAGCGTATAGGGTAATCGTTTACCTTAAGCCTTATCTTTATCTATCATATTGATTCAAGCTCTTAGGCAAAGAATGGAAAGTTGGTGGTCCAAAGAAGTGTGGAGGAAACTGTCTCTGCTGAGAAACACAGGGACTTCTGCTTCATGGGCTGAGGTTTTATTTTTTTCCTCCTTTCATTACAAATGCTGGGAAAGAACCTTGGTTCTAAATCCTCAGGCATGCCTAATCCTGATAAATAGCAGGGAAGCGCAGGACTTAGAGGAATCACCACGTGGTGGCTTCCCAATTGACTATGTCACACTGACTCTCCTTCAGTGTGGAGGACCCTTTGGATTGTTTTGTCTCCGTTATTAAGAAAATATCATAATGTTAGGTTTATGTCACATCGTTGAAACCATAATTTACAATTGAATTTTTTTCTGATCACTATTTTCTGACACCTGATTTCACAGTTAGCCACTCCTACATGTAATTTGTCCTCTGGATAGACTATAATAATAAACTTTCTCCTGGAGAGTCAGGCATGCTTTTCACATAATGACAGGGTTTTTATTTTACAAATGTTAAGAGCACAATATTTACAAAATAAAAAGTCGCGCTCATATATATTTGTACCGATGTTTGAAAATGTCTAAAAACTCTGCAAAATGAATACTGTGTCCTCTTTAATAGATTCCAAGTGAGGTAGAAGGATGTGATTCACCGAAATCCAAAGAATGGCGAGCAGGCCCAGTGCTTGATCGCTACTACTTTGCAAAACACAACTGCTGACCTTTTGATCTGCCCTCTTGCCCACATGAATTTCAGAGACTGCCTCCCACAAGTCAATGTGATCTCTTCTCTGGGAATGACTCCATAACTAAGCAGATGAACTCTCAACCCTGCGCAGTCCGCAGTGCTTTGGGTCCAGCTTGTCGAGCCTGTTGAAGGCGCCACCCACTCCTCCTGGCTGTCTTGACACACCTCATGCATTAGCTTCTCACAGAGCAAAAGAGCATCGCACGCTTGGCCCTGCTTTTCTGAGTGTCATCGTCTGGGGACGGTGTAAAGAATTAGGGCAGCTGCATCCCCGAGAAGACCCTGGAGCTTGAAACACCTGCAGTTCAAGTTCAGCTCTAGATGAATAATAAATCGAGATGTCTCTGCCTTCCAGAGAAAAGAGGTCCCATGACTAATTGTGCCCAGAAGAACTCAGACGTTAGAGTTTAGGGGAAAAAAAAAATTAAGCCATCTTCATTTTCTGCCTCTGCACTTCAGTCCTTACCTGTACTTGTGAAATGCATTGAGACAGTTGTTTCAAGAAAGGCCATGGATGTTTACATGCAAGATTTTTTCCCCTTGCTCTACTAAATAGAGACCAGTAAAACAAGTTTGCACTTTAAAAGACAAAGTACAGGAGGTCCGATGTAGTAAAATGCTACAAAAACACAGATCTTTGGCATTTTAATGAAATAAAATCCTTAAGTGTCAGGTCTTCAGGGGGTACTGCTGTCTCACTATTTACTATAAACAAAGTCCCCAGACTCTGGAGCCTAATGGGGCCCTTGCGTGGTGTTTCCTCATCTCCTGGGCAGGATTTGGTTTCTGATAATCCGGCACTCCTGTGTATAGAGAAGTATAGGCTGATGGTAAGTAGTAGAGCTCACTGACCTCCCCTAGAGGTAGGGGAGAGGGGTGTGTAAGCTCTTCATGGCTAGGTTAAGCTGAAGGACTTTGTTTATTTAGAATTCCTCCCAAGTCCTCTAGGACCCAGACAGGGTTGCTGAAGTCAAATTCCCCTATGTCCTGTGTATCTTTGTACAAGTGGCTGGTTGGTGAAAGACTAAATAAGAAATCTACAACACTTCTTAAAGGGACCCAGGATAGTTTATCTGTCATTTATTGTTTTTCCTTTTATGCCTTGAAATTTTGACGGAACATCACTTAAATAATAAGCTATTTTAATCTAAATATGGATAAGAAAAAGATTAACATTTTCTCTAATAGGACTTTTCATTTTGTTTTGTTTTGGGAAAACAAAAATAATCCACATTATAGTGACCTGGTGTTTTTCTACTTTGTGGGCCTTTTAGCTTGGGTGAAAGCAGATCCCAAGACTCTTTTGAGAAGTTGTGCCATAACAACCAGAGCTTAGCTATAAGTAAGCTCTCAAGAGAAAGTTTATTGTACCATGGTGGTTGTCTTGGGTCAGAAATGTCACTTCTGCTTGCTCAGTTCAGTGATCATTCTAACCTGCTGTGGTCTCCCAACTGCTGACTATGTGATTGATGCCTTAGGAACTTAGAGGTAGTGGATGGAGTAATGGCTTTGTGTCAACCCAGTGCCACTGCACTTAAACCATACCTAGAGGTGGGACATCAGAGCTACTTGATTTGCCAGCATTGTTTCTTTTTTGCTTTGACTGAATTATCATAGTTTTGCTTTGCCACCAAAAGAAAAAACGTACTGCTTTCCATTTATTCAATGAAACTTTGCTGAGTATTATGCTTTCATTGAAATATGAAGTTTGAAAACACACTGATTCAGTTACATTTCTTGCTATATAGATCTTGCTTTATCTTGGTGTTAACCGTCCAGCAGAAAAGTATAAACATGAAGTATAAAAAGTAAAGCCATATTAATATGCTGAGCTGTAAAAGGCTCAAGTCAATAACTTCTGACATTGCCAGTCTTACAGAAAACTCACTACTATTACGGACTACTAGACCATATTGGATTATTTTGCTGAATTCACACACCTACAATATTTAAATAGCAGTGGAATGCCTATCTCTGACAAAACTAAACAAAAAAGGGGATACAAATGAAGGACCACTTTGTATCTGTATGTGCAAAATAGGATAGATATACAGCTACTTTCTCTCAACTCAATGACAAGAAAGATTTGTACTAACAGTGTTTGGGCAAGATATTGTGTCTACATCTTGTATTATGAATAACCACTACAAAGACAATAATGTGCAATGTATTAATTATTGAAACTGTCCTATTAATCAGTTTGGAAACTGTCTCATTGCTATTTGTTTCTCAATAAAATTAATTTAAAAAAGAAAATACACTGATTGGTTAAAATTTGAGTCACTTCAAAGCATACATATCATTTGACACTTGCTGTGCTTTAGATCAATATGGCTCACACTCCTTTTAGATCTTTATCGTTCACTGGTAAGATCCTTGGTGCAGCTTACAACATCATTCCACTTCTGGAACTCCTGCTTAAAACTATCACAGCTTAGAAGATAAGAATTAGCAGTGTAAAAATGCAATGCAAACCTCAATCTATTTCTAAATCTTCATGCCACGTTATTTCAAGACTTCAAATGGGTGGACCACAGCCCTTTTTAGTCACTACTAGGTTGTTTCACATTGATAGAAGTGGGCACAGGCAGACCAGTGTTCTTAAAAACACATTTACTGATAGTGTAAGAAAGCATAAATCTCACATCAGTCTATCAAGAAGCGTCTACTGAATTCCTGTCATTAACCTAGCACTGTGAAAGACACTGTAGAACATATGGAAAATGGAATGCTCTGCTTTTGTTTTTTTCCAGGTTGTTATAATCACACAGGATGAAGGAGAAGTGAAACACTGGAAGTACTTGGACAGTGCAGCCAAACATAAAAGTGGGTGTGAAATGAAGGCAGAAATTTGGTGATGAGCTTGGGCTAAAGAACTTGCTTGAGGGCCAACGAGATGTCTCAGTGGACTAAAGTGCCCACTTAGGCAGACACAGGGACCAGGGTTCGATCATCAGAGTGCCGTGCTGACCCCGCCCCTGGGGTGCGCTGAGACAAATGAGGCAAATGAGACTGGGCGTGGTGGCACGCACCTGTAATCCCAGAGTTTGGGAGGAGAATCACTAGGAGTCTGATCTATGTAGTGGGTTTAAATATAAACACAATAGTAATTTAAGTTTGTTTTTAAAAGCAGGTTAATAATTGTCCTATCTCTTATATTTCTAGGTGTCATGTAAAATGAGAAGTTATGAAAGATGAAGCCTGTAGCATTTTGCCCAAGATAAGAGAACCTCACTTCATGTACTGAGAGTGGGCAATTTGGGTTTTAAGTAGCACTAGGAAGGGAGCTGGGAAGTTAGTTTGGGGCCAGATAATGGAGGTGTGAAATACAAACTGAGGATTTTACACACAATCCAAAACAACTAAAAACTTTTGAAAACACACCTCTGACACATTTAAAACGCTTTCAGGTGAGAACACAGAGGGTTATGGTTCAATGTAAAAGGAAGAATGTGCATATGATTCTCAGACTAATTGCTCACTTATCCGACACCTGAGCACTTGCTAGCCTCTCACTGGTCTCTTCAGTGCTCCGTCTTTTCTGACCTAACTTCCATGGCCTTCCCCACGTAGTGCAGGTTCAACTTTACACCCTACTGTCATGCTGTGGGATCACTCTCGAGGCTTCCTTTTATTTATCTGTTCATATTTATTTTGCTGTTATTTTAATAGATAAGATTCATTCCAGTCAAATTATTTTGTTAAGGATTCTTCATGCTTATTAATGTACCAAGTATCTGTTATCCAGTCTGTGTAAAAATCTTGTCTTAATCTGTCTATGGTGATTCAAAGAGATTGAATAAAATAGCCTTCCTGCAAAAAAAAATGTGCATACATAGGGAGACGAGATGGAGGTTACTGCGGTTCTCCTGGTCTTTGTAGGGTGGAGATTATGGGCTGAGGCAGAGATGCAGGCTTCAGGGTAGCATGAGCAGGCAGATGTGTGCTGGGCTCACTGCAGCCTTTCTCTGTACGGAGGAATCTCCCAGGTGCTGACAGTGCCAAATATTGCCACTTTCTATACTTTTCTCTCAGCAGTCACCGCACATTACAGGACTGGTGAAAGATCTATGTAAGCATATCCACCTTCCTTTTTTAAATAAAGATGGGGTAATAAACTTCTTATCCTAACATAAACCCCATTTTTTTTTAAAAGAAGTTTTTGTTAATGAAGCTCTCAGTTGTTTGTTTTGTTTTGTGACCTAGTAGGCCTGGAGCCAAAGATATAATTATTCACAACAGCAGCAAAAACAGAGGCTTCGTGGACTGGGGAGAGCCTGCGGTTCCACGTTTCCGTTGAGATTTAGAGTAGGGTGAAGTATATGAACATAGCCTTTGTAAGATGCTGAAAATAACTCAAATTAGACAAAAATTGTAATAAAGGGTAAAAATAAGACAGGGAAGAAGACCTGAGCATGTTGGCCAGTGAGGCTGCAAGGCGGTCATTTCTGTTTGATTTGCATGCCCTGCTTTGAATCCTGCTCTGAAACACAAATTTATTTCACAATGAGTATTTACATCATCTTTTCTGGTAGCCTAGCAGATACCAAATCCAAAATACTCTCTGCCAATAAAAAGTATTTTTAAGTACACTATTCTGGGGTATTTTTCTATAAAGTAATGCAAACTGTCCTTTTTCTGCCAAGTTGATCCTGTCTTTATATTACAAAATAAAAGTTAAATTTGTACTGGGCATCTATTATGTGCTATACAGGTGCAAAATATTTTGCTGGAGAGGTCATCTCATTTATATTTTGTGTCATGGGACTTTTCTTAGAGAAATGCTTTGTCTTTGACAATACTGCTACTAACAATAGACTATACACATCATGTTATGACACAGTCTCAAAACCTTGTTGGATATGAATATCCTCTGGAATCCATTTAACCTGTCTTTCTGGATTTAAAGGTTATGCCACTGAATTTGTACCAAAAATGTTTTATAATAGCATTTGAAGACTTTATTATAGGCTTTTATTATTGCCTTTTAAAAATACCTGTAATACTATATATGTGATATTATCATTTCACTTCTGATAATAAAGAAAATTGAAATCCATCATCCATTTGCAAATCTAAGCAGACAACATAATAAAGATTGTACATAACTCAACATACAGAATATGAATTCTGCGCAGGTTCCAGGGTTCCATCCTTGACAACGCATGCCATGCTGGCCCTGCCATGGGCGCGCTGAGCTGCCGATGGAGTTGGTGTGGTGGTGCACACCTGTAAACCCAGCACTAGGGAGGCAGAGATCAGGGGGATCACTGTGAGTCCGAACTGTGTAGTGAGACCCTGCACAAACACACACACACAAATATATATATACA
>NW_004524592.1:19533732-19554507 GCF_000260255.1 Octodon degus | reverse complement strand
GCTCTTAGAGCAAAGTTTATCAAGACCTAAAAATGCTTCTGTGTTCCAAGTGGAGTGCTCATACTGTCTTCCTCTGCCTCCTGTCAGCGAGTTTCCCTTCCCATGCCTGCTTTTCCTCTCTCCAGCAGAAAATTTGGCTGTAAAAGGTGTGCATGCAAATGGCCACAGGTGCTCAGCCCAGACCACACCAGACATGCAAATGAGCAATGGCAGGCAGCACAGCAAGCCTCCTGCGCATCTGCAAATGATTGCGCACGGCTGCCTACAGGAGGCCCACAGTTGTTTTAAGCTGCATGTATTCTGCTCTTAATTTGCTGCGGATTTAGTTTCTAATCTGCACAATTTCTAAAGGTTCAAAGAAGAACCAGGCCAACTATAGAATATTTCATGTAACACCGGCCCTTAAAGAGACAAACTATGTAAGACCTCCAGGTATCATGTTTTCATATGGGCCTTAAGAGAGCATACAGGAAAAAGACTGAAGAATATTTTCAGAATTCTGAAAAAAAGCTTTAAGACTATTCATTCTGTAGCTCAAATCTCCCCAATTAAAGAGCAACATAATATATTTCCTTTAGAATTTAGCAGCAGTAGAAAAAATTTGCCTCTGAAAAACTAACAGCCATGTTTACTGTTCTTGTTCAAGGAGATCTAAACATTTCATTTTTCCTAATCTATGGCCAGGTTTAACAATAAGCTTGTTGTAATGCAGATAATTCATACGATCTCTCTCTCTGTGTGTGTCTCTCTCTCTCTCAATATATATTTAAATTACATTTTAATCATTTATTTTGGGTTAATACAAAGTGATGTAGCTACATAATTGGACAACACATATCTACTGGAAAGACTGAGCAGTCTATGTTATGGTGGACACTTAGTACTCATATTAATACCTGAGCACAGTTCAAGTGATCAAACATGAAATAATCATGTCCCCTCCTTTCTCTGATCATTGCTATCTCTTAGTTCAGGTATCCAGTGGGTTTTTCTTTAAACTACCTTAATTACTCGTCTTCATTTCACTTGTATTCCTTTTAAAGTCATCCAGATATTACTAGAATATTTTTTCTATAATGAAAATACTAGTATCTCTCTCAATTGCTTTTGAGCCATAAAGGGCTTCGTATGGATGTTTCATAGAAGTGTAGAAAGATAATTTGTGGCTGCTGTATCAAAAAATTCTCTATTCACATATTGGAATGTTTTTTGGAGCTAAGTGGATGTCTTTCCTGCAAGGGAACTACTTAGAGATGTATGAAAAGGGAGTATAGCACCCCAGACTTTCAGAATGATATCATCTATTTGTATAGGAGCCTTGGGGCAAAATCATGAAGGGACCACCCTTTAGTAAGCAGATGCCAGTGAGCAGAAAACCTGGGTCCCTTCTTTCTGACAGGAAATATCCTCCATGAATCCACGTTCTCTTATCTCGCCAGCCCTGTGTTGCGCTAGTGTATGCTGAGGTTTAGCTGGAGTCCTTGCTCCACCTGGGCCAAGGCATGTGCTTTCCTGTCTCTGCTATTCCTTCTGCTTAGAAACACATTCCTCCTTTCTTTATGTAAAATTCAGTCACTTTTCAAGACCACATTTGGATTTCTCCATTCCTTTGAAGGAATCCCTTTCTTTTATATGAAGGTAGAATTCGTTTCTTCTTCCTTTATGTTGCCTTTGAATATTTCTCAAGCTTCTATTATAGAACTTATCACTGAAGATCATTTATTTATTTCTTTAAACAAATATCTTACTGGTATGAAAACAGCATGCATATGATGTAGACTTCTGGTAAAAGTTAAAGATGATTGCAGTAATTAGTCTCCATCATAGATATTTCTCTTGCTCAATGAAACACACTGTAAGCACTCAGGTCATTGAATGTTTCTATCTGGGCTAGCTTGGTCCCTCACTTCCTTGCTTTTAGTCACTAGACTTTTGTGGAAAAAATACTAGGTGATTTCCATGCCTAGGTTATAGGAATGCTCATTTTAGGGAAAACTAACTGCCATGTAAAAAGGATAAAAAGGATGAGCCCTTTTTTTTTTTTTTTTTTTTTTTTTTTTTTTTTTGTGGAACTGGGGATTGAACTCAGGCCCTTAAGCTTGCCAGGGAAGTGCTTATTCTACTGAGCCATCTCCATGGTCCTGAGCCAATTGTTTTATAAGAAAGGAAGCTAGGCTAGTTGTGTAGTTGGAGGAGAAAGGAGGCAAGAGTGAGGGCGAGAGCAGGAGCAAAGGCGAGGGCGAGAGGGAGAGATCTGTGTAGCCAGAATCTGTTTTTTTTTGCAGACATTGCTGATAAGGTATCAGACTTAAGAGATTTTATCTTGTAGCCCCAGCCCACATACTACCTGATTGTAACTTCAGACTCTTCTGACAATCTGTCCCGTTGAGTTTGGTCAACTTGGAAGTAGAGAAGGGGCATCTGCCTGGAGACCAGCTGTGGGTAGAAGTTGCAAAGACCTTAAAGAGACCACTAGTGACCTCTGTGATTAAAAAGAAAAATATATCTGCTGATCTCTTTTAGTTGTGTATTTTACTCCTAGAAAAAGAAGTATGAACAAAGCAAATACATTTCATTTTTTAAGTAACGTGTAAAAGAAGCACACCTAACATAGTACTTTCTAGATAAAATGTAAAACTGTTTCTTATGCTCAGCTTTATCAGCCAGTGTAAGGTTCAAAAGAAGAAATATCTGAGGAAAGGACAAAACTCAAGTGCTAAAAGAAAATGCATCACAGGGTCACCATTTCAAGTTCCTTTGATAAGACATACAAATGTTTGTGAAGTTCTGGGTAAATCCTTAAAGGCAGACTATGAGTTGATAAAGGAATAGATAATAAATATTTATTTTCCATAAAGGGATAGATAATAACTATTTTAGATTCATTGGGCTACATAAAATCCTTGCTCTATACTCTTTGTTTATTGTGGTATCATGCACCTATCAGTTTAGCATTAATGACATTTAGCATACTTGTAGTTGTGTAACCATCACCATTCTCTAGGTACACAACATTTTTGTCACCCCAAAAGGAAAACCTTGACCCATTCAGGGTTGCACTCCATTTCACATCCCCTCCGCCTCCCAGAAAACCACTAGTCAGCTTTCTAACACGACAGATTTTCCTTTTTTTTTTTGAGTATTGTACATCAGTGGAACTAGAGTGTCTACAGGGTGCTACCACAATAATTTAAGCATCATCCTTGTCATAACATATATGAGTATTTCACTTCTTTTTATCAGTAAGTGATAAACACTTATTTTTTTCTTTATCTATTATCAGCTCAAGTATATTTGGTTATTTCCATCTTTTGGCTATAATGAAGAAAGCTGTTAGGAACACGTAGGCACAGATTTTCTGTCTGTCTGTCTATTTTTGTTTTTAATTTTTTTTTTAGAGAAGGGTCTCACTACTAGAGTGGATTCACAGTGATCCATCAGTTTCCATCCTCCCAAGAGCTGGGATTATAGGCGCACGACACCACGCTCAGTCTCAATTGCCATCTCAGTGCACCTTGAAGGCAGGGCCTGCATGGCAGGTCCAGGAATCGAACCCCTGGCCCTTGCACCTGCTTGCAGACATTTTAATCTGCTGGACTATTTCTCTGTCCCCAGATTTTCTTTTTGTATGTTCAGCACTATACTCAGTTTATACCAATTAGTGGAATTACTTTTGTTCAACTTACTGAGGAACTACTTGTTTTCTATAAAGACTGCACAACATTACATCCTCTCTAGCAAATAAATTTCTAATTTTTTCATGTCTTTGACAGTACTTCTTACTTGTTTTTAAATTTTATTTTGCTGGACAGGCCAGATAGCTCGGCAGATTAAAGTGCCTGCTTAGGCAGATGCAGAGGCTGGGGTTCGATCTGCGACATGCCATGCAGTCCTCTCCCCAGCTCCTCTCCCATGCACTGCAATGGCGAATGAGACTGGGCATGGTGGAGTACACCTGTAATTCTGGTACTTGGGAGGCTGAAAACAGGAGGATCACTAGGAGTCTGATCTGTGTAGTGAGACCCTGTAGACCCTGTACTAAATACATAAAAAACTTTTGTTTTTAATTATAGCTAGCCTAGAGAGTGGTATCTCATTGCAGTTTTTGGTTTATACTTCCTTAATTTCCTTATGACTATCTGTGCTGTCCTTCTTTCCATATAACCACTAATTGTATATTTTCTTTAATATAGTATTTAGGAAGAGACATTCATATGACTACTTTCATTTACATGTAAACTCAATTCAGTGAAGTAATCTTAGATGTTAAGTCCAGTTCCCTCAGGAGACGAGAACTGTGTTGGCCCAGTGTGGAGGCATACATATTTTGCAATTGGGAGAAATGTAAAGGATTTGTGGTCAGTGATGTAAGATGGCCATGAATTATCTGTCACAAGAGCCATCATCCCACCATTAAATATAAGTTATTCCTAGTCTATTTAACAAATAGTAGGGATGAAAGTGGTGCTATTCTAATTTTAGTCTTAAGCCTTAGGAAGGCCTAGCAGCTTCAGCTTCTAAGGAGAACTTGATGCCATGGACAGTGGAAAGGCTCAGCCAGCCTAGGATCAAGTGGAGCAGCTCTAGCACCTCTAGCCAAGTTCATTCTGACTGCAATTGCACAAGGCATAGAATGTGCTGCCTGGAATCAAACTCTAGCCCCTGTGCTTGCCAGGCAGGTGCTTAGTCTGCTGACCTTGTGCTTACCTGGTTTCTGTAACATTGATATATTTATATCTTAGACACTGAGCAGTAGAATGAATTCCAACCTCTCACAGGCCCTGTCCTTTTGACATTAGCTAAAGAACAAGTAAAATCAAGTTATCCCATACTTCTGGCATCATCTGAGGGCTTATGCATTAGATGATTTTGTATGGAAAAGCAAATTGATACTATAGACAGGGAGGGAATTTTCCTTTCAATTTAGAAAGTCCCACGTTTTATTATCATTATTGTTGCTTGTTATTGGTGATGGTAGTAGTTATACTAGAGTTTTATACTTAGCAATTATTTTGGCCCCTCTATCATACAGAAGCACTACTTCATGAAGCAAACAGCCTTTAGTTAAAGACTAATAATTAGTGAATGCTCTACTCCATGGTTGGTGCCCAGGTATGCCCAGGAAGGTTGAGTGTCTGCCCAGTGGCTTTGGTAGGTCTGTGATGACATCATACTTGCTTAGAAGTTTCTTCCATGAATTTCTTAATCAGTGAAAGCCATCCTTGGTTCTGCATGCAGACACTTCTGTCAGGCAGGGAAGAGGCAACATAGCATGGGAATTGGCATTTGGAGTGTGCAGGGGGAAAGAAAGGGACAGAGAACATTAATCCAAGACGTGCTTTTGTTAGCTTAATTTTATCAGAAATTATATGTAGATAACTGCCTGTCTAGTTTTACTCTGAGCTACTCAAAAACAACTGTATCTCAGTTACTTTTGAGTGTCAACATATAAGGAACAGTCTTGTTAAGTTATTTGAACCAAGAAGCAGTAATAGATTATATTGGTTAATATATGGACCCTGTAATCAGGCTGCCTGAGTTCAATTCCCTGCTATTCTCAGCCTTATCTGTGTGATTTCAGACTACTTACTTGAGATATACGAGGCCTTTTTTTTTCTCTCATAAAATGAGGATTATGAATTTATTTCTCAAGTTTATGAAAATTAACTGAATTCCTATCTATTTCTCTATCTCATTCTCTACTTCTATCTCTATCTACCAGCTACTTAGAGAAATGGATCACAGGAAAAACACTATGAACTGTTACATATTATTATTGTTAACATGAAGTATGTATGTTGACCTCAGAACTTGTCTGTGATACACAGGCACAATAATGTCAAGAAGACAAAGCACTATCAATCATTGAACTCAACGGCTCTTGACATACTTGTTTTTACAAGGTGGGCATTATTATTCCTATCTTAGGTGTGAGAAAATGTTGACTTAATTTAAATAACTTGTTCAAGATTACATAGCTGGTAAGTGGCACAGCCAAGATTTGTCACCACATGGTCTAATTTCAGATGTTATCCTCCTTCCCCTATGCTATCAGAAGGACGAAAAAAATGACTCACTTTCCTGCTTAGTTGAACAAGATTCTCAAGGAGGTAAGATTGAAAATAACCAAATGGATCTGAAGATAAGATTTTCTATGCAATCTTTTCTATTTTTTATTTTAAAGAGTAAAAACAAAAACAAAAGAAAAGTGAAAGATTATGTGTGTAATTGTGAAGAGCTATTTTTCTTCCAAGATGAGGGAAAGAAGAAAAGTTAGGAGAAAAACCAGGGAGAAGATCATGCAACTATATATACAGGATAGCTGAGATAATTGTACTACTAATTCCATCAGTTTTTTATTTTAAAGTTGCAATTACTGATTAAAATTTTCACTTTGGTTAACTCTATATGCTAATACCTATATTCTGAGCAACTACATAAAAGACATTAATGTGCAGTACAAAAACCACAGTTCAATGCCATTCCTCTTCTTCTAATTGTGTACTGATCCTAATGTCTTATCAATTATTATTTTACTTTCTTTAAAATAAATTAAAAAGTAAAATGTAAAAATGAAAAGAAAAACATTTAAGGTTTACTGATAGGAAGACTTAATGTTCAATTATTTGACCAATCTTATATACCTATATCTGATAATCTGAGCAATAGATTTGATGATAGAAATACATAATATAATAACTATTGTTAATTTTCTATTCTTATTTTGAAATTCTGCACCATCTATATGTTGTTGTATATTGCCTTGTTTCTGTCTTTGTTATTTATTTTTTTCTTCTGTTAATCTTTCATATTGAACCATTTAATTTTACATAAGACTTTAAGCTCAGATTTATAAATCATTTTAATTGCTGTTTACCACTCATTTAGATAATTAAACAAAAGTGTTCAAGATAAGGAGAATAAAGGGTTCTGACTCCTTTATCATTCATACTACCATAAATTAATTTTCCACATATTATGTGCACATAAACTTTAGAAAGTCATCAAGGATTAAAAGTAGCAATGCAGAAATGAGTGGAATAATAATAATTTTTATTATGTGTAGAATAAGATAAAATTCTGAATACTACCCATAATAGTTTATATAATTTTGGATTGTTAGATTATTAACAATAATTGATTTATTAAGTTTAAGAAGAGGGCAGAAAAACAAAATACAGGGAAAAAATCAGCTTTTTAAAGAAGAAACCAAATGCATAAATAGATTAATATGATGATTTGGCTAATGGAATTGCTCTGACGGGACAGTGGAAAATGATAGAATCCCTTGATTGCAACTTCATCTTCTTTAAGGAAAGGGAGTCACTCTTTGGCACTGAGAAAAGAGGAAAGGAGTTATTTTGATAATACTGGATAATAGCTTGAAATCCAAGAGTTACTGAATGAATGCAGGGGACTAAGCTGTCTTACTTTAATGCGGGGATGTGTGCATCTTTGAATCTCTGGTAGAAAAATAACTCTTGGGTTTTCTTTATCTGTTTTATCCTCTTTTTGTTTGCTCAATGAATCACTGTATTATCTTTTCATTTTTTTCCCTCACACCTATGCTCTAGTTCAAGTTTACCAGTGATTTTCTAATGTTCTTTCTTTCCCCAGGTAAGCAGAATGCCAGCAAAGGCCTACATCTGTGTGGGAATTGCATTCAGGGTCCCCAGTGAGGGCCAGAGTCTTTCACAGGGACCTGCTGCTTCTGAGGCTGTGCCAGTCCCTGACCTCTTTGGATATTGATTCTGTGAGTGTGGTAGAACATATATGATATTTCTGAGCATATTTCATAAATTCTGAAACCTTAATTTTCCCCAAGGTAGTTTGGCATTAAAGATTTTTCCCCTGTATTTGAGTTCAGAGAATATGAACATGCTGAAACAGATTTTTCTGTCTCAAAACTTATAAAGCTCTCGCAGTTAGAACCATGAAGATGGAAAATGTACAATTAGGAAAGTCCCTGAAAGTGAAAGCCATGCCTATGTAACCCATCTTGCTCATAGTCCCTCAAACAGGGTCATACACACAGGGTTTAATGAAATGACCAAGAATGGGAGAGGAAAATCAAATTCTACTGTGTGTCTGCTTTTGCTACTATGTATTGTTTGGCTTCAGCATATATAACACAAAGGTCAAAATACATATAAAACTTAGTAAGTGTGTTGTATTGAATGTAAGATTATATAATACTTATGAATATGAGATGAATAAAATACAGATCTTTTTCATATTTTAGAATAAGTTATGAGTATTTATTTCCACCATAATGTGAAATTCATGAACATATAAGATAGAATGACTTAGAAAATTTGAGAAATGAGAATTCCTAGAATTAATTAATTTTTCATTATTCTTTAGCTGTGATTTGAACATGTATTAAATCTAAATTTAAGTTCAGATTATTAAGCCCAAGCCTCTCAATTACTTCTAATTTGTTTTTTTCTAAAAAAGATTTTCTTATATAAACCAGATGCTTAATCACTTTGACTTTTTATCACTGTTCTTATCTTTGTAGCAATTTCTGTAACACAGATAAGAAAGACTGCTAGAAGAAAGTCTAAAGAGAAACAGTCATTGTAATAAGACAGCAAAACTGTTTTCCATCTGCCACGGTGGTTTCCTATTCTTGTTCTCCACTGGTTTTGTAACATGAAGAAGAGTCCTGAAGATCTTTTATGATGCCTGGGTAGTTGCATATGCCCATATGGTCATGCCACTCTGGCTTATTCTTAATTTGGGTCATTTAGGGGACCACATTTAGTAAACAAGTGATTTGTAATGCGGATTACATGTTTTTATGAGAGGTATCCATATTCAACAAACAAAATTTCCAGTATGATTGAAAATTTCCCTATTGACTAGAGAAAGTGGCATATAGAAATGTAGTACTATTCTGGCTGTTGTATTTGTTTTTGTTCTTTAATTATTCCCTTTGCACAATAATTTCAGAAAATAAATACCAAAAGGGGTAAAAAGTAGCATTTTCCCATATTCTACAGGCCTTAAAATATTCTTCAGAAAGTATAATAGTAGTCAAATTTTTTTCAAAGTGTTTTAGGTTATAGAAGTTTAACCCTAGCTCATAGACTATTTTCCACAGTATTATCAATAGTGCAATAAAGGATAGCTACATTTATGACTTTTAGTAAGCTCCTTCTATCCCTATTGGAGGGTATCCCTCTCTTTCTTCTCTTTGTTATCTGCATAACAATAGTACTCATGCATTTAAAGCAACTCAGTGGCTTTATGTTTAACCTATCATATTGCTCGGCGAATACATGGACATGTATTATTTAGTATTTATTACTTGGTGCAAGAGACTCACCTCCTTTAGAAGTAGGAAGAGTTCAGAGAAAAGGTCCTTAAGAAATGGCTTATGCATTAATGATGATTCTTTGCTATCTTCATTCAAATTGTTTTGAACTTATTTGGGTAGGGTTGTGTAATAGACTTACTACTTAATTAATAGAATGAGCTAACACATTTTTGATAGCTGTGTCAGTAGGTCAGGGCAAAGGAAATTACTAATCTTTGTAAGCCAGTAAGAAGCATTCAGACTTCAAAGTAGGTATTATTGAAACCCACTGGAACCCCAAATCCAGGTTATTGGCATTAATTTGATTCATTTATTCTATCTTTTTTTTTTAACATGAGCCAATATGGAAGAAGTATCAAATCTCTTAGGCAAATGGAAATCAGGAGTATAATTTGACCATGTAATGCTCTTGGACTTGAAGTTATATCAACACAATGGAGCATTAAAAATATAGCAGCTTCTACTTTTTCTGACTACATATATAGAACAATAGCATTAGTCTGAAATCCCTGATTTACCAAGTTTTTTTTTTTTAAAAAAGGTTTTGGCTATGTCTTTCACACTTTTGTTGTTAGTGATAATTTGAACAAATGGTACAGACACATAGTTGCAATGCCACAGATAAAGATTATAAAAGTGGGAAGTGACAATAGGAAAATGAAATCAATCTGTTATTGGAGAGAGTTTAGAAAAGTAAATACTTCAGTATTCATCCAACTTCCATTAATGTAATGGAAGAGGTTATGTTTATGCACATGTGTGTGTGTGTGTGTGTGTGTGTGTGTACACGCATGTGCATGTGTGTGATTTTGATCTGTTCACATTCGGTTCAAGGTAGATTGGCAGTAACAGCTGCCACCAAGTGTCAACAGTCAAGTCCAATGAAGTGTGGCAACCCCCCAACTGTTTTCCATTCAAAGAGTTATGAGTTCTCACCATTCAGAATCACTCTCATTTTTTAAAAAAAATCGTAAGTTGAGTTGTGAGAATTGGGGAATATCCACCTGGCAGGGATATTTTCATACTTTGGGAAAAGGAGATTATATTAAATCGATCAAAGTCACTAGAAAATGTTAATGTGAGGACAAAAAAACCAGCAGTGAGAAATAACAAAAAAGTAATTGGGGAGGCCCCATTAATGGGGATGAGTGTCAGTTTTTCTTCATTCAAGTACTTGGCTACAATGGAGCAGAACTGGGAGACTCATATCAGAAATGCACAGAGAGGCCAGGGGCCTACTGGACCCTCGACATCAAAGCCTTCTTGCAGGAAAAAAGGCTTGGTTACTTGTAGCTTAATCCAACATTACACACTTCTTTCAAAGATCAAAAATGCTGCTCAGCCTTGGATAGCTGGGCATTCTCACTACTAATCCAGCCTTAATTATAAAAATTTTATACTCCCTCGGTTTCTTGCTGCTTGGACCAACAAATCCCTGCTGGGAGGGAGAGGCCTGGAAAATAGGCAAGCAGAAATGAAGGCATGCTGTCTGGTAAAAGGGACTTGTGGCTTCCTTAGGAGTCACAGTTAACAGCATGTTACAGACACATCTGTACAAAATATTTCTTTTCTTTCTTTCTTTTTTTTTTTTTTTGTACAACTACTCAGCCATCTTCAAGTAGTTTCTAGGATTTTTGAGAAATATTTTTTATTCTTCCTTAACTTTTTCTAATAGCCTGAAACTTATCCTTCCTCAAGTATCTTAAATGACACTGGAGTCCCACAAACCACTTCAGGCTACTCATATCAAAAGGTGAAGACCACATATTTCTTTTCAACTAGCTTTTACCTACAAACACTGATTTGTGGTCTTTTCATGCCTTCAGGTCTAAAAGTGCATGCCATTGGTGCCTATCTACCTGAACTTCAATGATGTCAAGTCACAAATTTCCATAAATTACTTCAGAGTAAAATAAATAAATTATTCCAGGCAATTCTCACAAATATTGTGAGTTGAGAGTTTCTTACTCCCCAGTGATTAACATTTCTCTTTCCACCGTTTCTCTTCCTAGAGCATCTCGCTAATGCTTGGAGACAATTAGCATGTCTCTCTTCAGTGGTCTCTCCTCTAGCCTGGGCATGTCCCTTTCTCACAGGTCTGTCTTATTTCCAAAGCTTTTATCAGTTTAGTTGCTTTCCTTTGAACTTTCCCCAGTCTGTTTTTTCAAATGAATGATATCCAAAACAGAGCATGCTGCTTCAGGAGGCCTAGGAGGCTTTGGAACATCTCAAAGCTGTACAAGTGAGCTCTTAGTTTTTGCATTCCACTTACAATCTAGGTGCATTAAAGTCTTCGCCCTTAGTGGGAATAGATTTCTTTAAATCTTGGGAAGTTTATTGCTCACAGACTGGGCCATCAGAGACTCTTGTACTATCAAATTCTCTCTTCTGTTAATATTAACAGATGATTCTTTCGCCTGAGACTTTTATATAATTTCCAAGCAATTTTTACAATGCATTAAAAGTTATTCTATATTAATGTCTCTCTTCAATGGTAATTAAAATCCTGAACATGTTTAATAATTTTTTGATTATCCTATGGATTTTGTTTCCAATTTGTAACACACTATCGAATGATATGGTGGAGAAGGCAGTAGAGAATTCACATTTTCTTCAAACATGACATGGATCTATTAGCAATTGTTCTGGTGTCCAAAGATCAGAAACAATAGGCTATCCATCTTTTGGCAGTTTTCTCTAATCCATATTTCTCTGGTTTCTCTATAAGAATGCCACCCCCTGCTTTTAAAGAAAGGACAGGTGCTAAAAGACAGCTGCACTAGGTTTCTTCCGGCAGTCTTCCAGCCGCGAGGCATCTCTCCTGGCTTCTGTTCCCTAGCTCTGTCCCCAGTTCTCATTTCCTCATTTCCTTTCATTTGGAAGCTGAAAAACCATTGCCAAAAATTTTGGAAAATATAATTGTGAATTATCATCAGAATTTTTTGTCATTTTGTGGAGGACAGATGATAACTTTAGCATATGTATTCTTCCAGAGAAGTACCAAATCTCAAAAATGCTCATTTACATTATTAAGAAAATGTAAATACTTGCAAGCAATACAGCTTTCACAAATCACTCATTTTTTATAAAGTCGTAATTGATTTTAAGCTGATCTGATATTGCAAATAAATATCCTGGGAGTAAACCTAGTAGCATTTAACATTATTTTAGAATTATGTTATGGTCTTAAACATAACATAAAAATGGTCTTTGACTAAACCAATAAAAGACATTTTTTGGGAAGAAAACACATATTTATAATATGAAAATTGTCATAAATTACATCTAAAAGCCATTTAACTGCCAGTGATCTCCACTCATGCATGAAGGTCCATTACTTTTTTTTTTGGCAGAACCGGAAATTAATCTCAGACCCTTGTACTTGCAGGCAAGTGCTTATTCTACTGAGCCATCTCCCTGGCCCAATTCCTATTACTTTTTATAACAATGTATCTCCAATAGCAGAAAGAGAATCTAAGACTGGGTATGGTGGTGCACACCAGTAATCCCAGGGTTTGGGAGGCTGAAAACAGGAGGATTCATACAAGTCCAATCTGTGTAGTGAGGGCTTGTAGTCCCTGTACTAAAATACATAAAAAAGAAAGCAAATCTAATTAGCAGAGTACTGAGATATTCACTGATACTAAATTATTTTGAAATTGTATGTTGGTTTCAGTTCTACTCCATAGTATATTTGTGGTTGTTTTCTATGCAAAAAGCAAATTAAATTTTTATTTACTAAAAATGTGGCTCTTATAATATGAGCCTTTTTGTCCTGGTGTTATAGGGTATAATACATGTACTTAGTGATGGTTTAGCACCCTGTTCCTACCCAACATCTAAGCTCTTCTGCTCTTCTTGTGCTTAGGAAAGACCCACCCAAAATAGGACAGACAGCAGCACATAGTGGTACCAGACACATTTGTAGTGTTACTTAGCCTTTTGTAGCTCATTATGCAACTTTTACTCTAAAAAAACTCATAGAAAGGCAGGAATTTAGAGCACACTGTCGTTCATCCTTGAAACGTGCAATTCCACTAATATCTATCATTCTGAACAAATGAACCGCAACCTTCTGCTCTGCATACTTCACACATACAGCTGAGCATGTTGCACTTGCTGTTTGCCTGTTTCCCTAGTCAAATGGCTGGGGAGGGAAGGACCAAGTCCAAGGGCAGAAATTGCCAATGGTTTGATTTCTGTGCCCAATTAAGAGATGAGTTCACGGAAGGGTGAATGCACAAATCCGGCCTACGAAGCAGGCGAGAGTTATTCTTATGTGATGCTTGACATGGTCCCAATATTTTCAAGACCCTCTCCAACCTAACCATTTTCAACCTTAATTTTTATTTTATCATAAACTTCCAAACAGACTCAGTGCTGGGTACACAGAAAGAGCATACTATATCCTGATCAGACTTGTGTGGCAACTAGTAGTGTTCACTAAAGGCCAGCTGCCGTTCCATGGTCCTATTCGGTAACAAAAGCAGAGAACTTTATTTATTCCCCTCTGCACTCACATGAGCCTCTTTGACTCTTTCCCCTGAGACTTTCTTTTCTTTTCTTTTACAGAGTGGAAATTTTACTTTTACTTTTACTTTTTAAAAAATCTTATTTATTTTATTTTTATTAATTTTATTGAGAAATAGCAATGAGACAGTTTCAAAACCGATTAGTAGGACAGTTTCAATAATTAATACATTGCATATTGTTGACTTCTTAGTGATTATTCATTACACAAGACGCAGACATGATATCCTGCCCAAACACTATATACAAATATTTCTTCTTATTGAATTAAGAGAAAGTAGCTGTATATCTGTCTTAACTATTTTGTATATACAGATACAAAATGGTCCTTCATTTATATCCCCTTTTTTGTTTAGCTTTGTCAGAGATGAGTATTCCATTGCCATTTAAATATTGTAGGTGCATGGATTCAGCAAAATAATCCAGGATAGTCCAGTAGTCCATAATAGCTTCCTACCTGGGGAGAACTCCATTCTTTCACTACCTGTTCCCACCTGAGAGCAGTCTAGATTCTACCAGTTGGCTCCCAACCTCTGTTCAACCTCTTTTATTTTGTCCTACAGGAATAACTGTAATTGTCCTAAATGAGGACATTTAGGAAGATACTATTGTGCATTATTCATAAATCACCACTGAGGGTACTGTCTCTCTAATTTTTCCCATATCTTAGGACTTAGGGTTTGTGTAGACATCGAGAAAGTATTCAAATATATTTTTAACACATTTATAAATAGCTATCTTTAATGACTTCTTTTGGTTCTTTCTTTTAGAGTTGCACAGTTCAAAAGCTAATGAAAACATGGCAGAAATGATTTGTTCAAAAGTTGCTCCCGTGAAAAATTATTTAAAATTCCTCTAGCTTCCAAACAGCCATTTGGCTGCTTATTGGAATGAAATACATTGTGATTTAGTTAAAGATTGAAATGTTCTCATATTTATTTGATCTGTGGGATCAGTTTTGCAGTTCTGGATGACTTTAAACTTCATGGAAGTCATTTTGCAGGAAATTGCAAATTATTCTGCATCAATTTTCTTTGTCTCTTATTCTCCACTGCCCTAACTTAAAAGGCAACAAGATTTCTTTTTTGTCCCGAGGGCTGTAGTAAATTGATTTGGGAGTGGGGGTGGCTGGGACCAGGGAAAATGCTTCTCACCATCACATTTAAATTCACCTTTTCTGCTTGAATATTAGTCTAATAATAAATGCTTTGAGGGAAAGAAATTACTTTTATTTTAGAGTGTATTTTCTTTATTTAGCATGTATTTAGACACATTGAAAGCATTCAGATGTTCTCTTTTAATATAATCATCATATCATTTATGTATTAGTTATACTGCACAAATACTTTGCAGAAGTTATAGCAATATCTTCTACTGTTTACTTAGTACTTGTTTCAAAAGAAGATTGAATTAATCTTCTAAAAAGAACCTCAAGTACCTGTGTTTCTTCTCTCTTATTATACTTCTGGCAGATTATCAATGTCCTGGAAAGACAAAGGTCCAAACTCAAAAAGAAGAGCTCAGTGAGCTCTTTCACGTTTGGCCAGTAAGCATAGCTGAAGGCTGCAGAAGCCTGTGCAGGTTCCATTTATTTTTTTTTTCCAAAGCTTTGTTGGAGGCATGGAAGAAATGGTCTAGACATGATACTGGATTAAGAACTAACAACAAGAAGTTAGTGGATTATAATAGCAGGAAAGAATAATCTCCTGCCTACTTTGTTGGGCTTACCTTGCATGTCAAATGTCAGCTTTTTTTTTCTGCACATGTTCAAAAGACAATAGCATTGTTGATAGTTTGGCCTGTGCATTTGCAAGGCTGCTTTGTTGGAACCAGTCTGCCTTTGGCACATGCAGACAGGACTGAAGTTGAAAAGCAGAAAGGAAATGCCAGGGAAGTTTCTCCAAAACTATAATATCTGTTTACATTTTTGTGTGGGTGAGAGAAAAAAACCACTTGTTGAGTTAAGAGACAGAACTGGAAACATAGGTCACAAGATTGTTACTCTCACAAATACTTTGAGGTTTTCTACCTTGTGGAAGCTGGCACAGGTGCTTACTCAAGTGTCCCCTTCTCCTTTCCAGTTAGTCATCCAAAGGTCTTCCTCATGGCAGAGGGTTTTTAATGGATTGTGTGACAAAGAGGAGAAAAAGGAAGAGGCTGAGGGCCATCCTTTCTAGGTTTGTGTTTCACAACACTTTGGACAAGTCTCCAGGCTCCTTAGAGTTATAACCCTTTCTCACACACTTTTGTGCTTATTTATTTATTTTTTAAAATTAATTTTATTGAGAAACAAATAATAATGAGACAGTTTCAAAACAGGTTAGTAAGACAGTTACAATAATTAATACATTGCATATTGTTGTCTTTAGAGTAGTTATTCATAGTACAAGATGCAGACATGATATCCTGTCCAAACACTATTAGTACAAATCTTACTTTTTATTGAATTAGGAGAAAGTAGCTGTATATCTATCCTATTTTGTATATACAGATCCAAAATGGTCCTTCATTTATATCTCCCTTTTTCATTTAGTTTTGTCAGATATGGGTATTCCATTGCCATTTAAATATTGTAGGTGCGTGAATTCAGCAAAATAATCCAATATAGTCCATTAGTCATAGTGGGTAATCCATAGGACTGTGAAGACCTCAAAAGTCATCTCTGAAATTGCTAGGCTCCATACCTTGTTGCCTGCTCTAGCTGTGCTTTCTACTACCCTTTTTTCTTCCCCTATAATTTTATTGAGAAACAAATAGCAACAGTTAGAGGGATTTGTTCTAATAGTGTTAGTAAATAGGATATCATGTCTGCATCTTGTACGACAAATAACCACTAGGAAGAAAGTATGCAATGTGTTAATTATTGAAACTGTTCTACTAACTTGATTTGAAACTGTATTGTGCTTTCTAAAATGCTGTCTTTTTGCCATTTCCACAGCACAGGTTCAGGGAAGCGAGGGAGCACAGGTTTCTTCTAAGAACCCTGATAAGACCAGGTGTGATGTTGCAAACAAAGTGTGGTTTGGGCAGTTTCACTTGTGTGATACCAGCATGCTACCTATAGACCTTGCAAGATTTGCTGCATGTCTTTCAGAGCAAAGAGGAACACCAAACAGTTAATATTGATTCCCACTGGGACTGTATTTCCATTTTTAAAATCTTTTTACATTGGTTGAAATGGTTAATTTTAATGTGACCAGAACCAGTTTCTAACCATAACTAGTCCTTATGTATCATATAATCTTTTAAGATGAAGATGAAAGACAAGGTCTTGTGGCATTGGCTTGGTAATTCAATGGTTCCCTTTGCAAATTGTCCATAAACGACAAGTAAATTTAGTGTGTGAGTGGACTTTGCCTGACCTGAGTTCTCTCTGATATGATCATTTTACCTACCTATGTGCTTGTGGAATTTCAGCATTTAAAGGTTATTCTCTCTGTCATAGTGACATACAGCCAGGTTGTACTTTATTTTTAAAAAGCCACTTTTTAGTGAAAAGCTATTTGCATTCCTATAGTAGGAATGATTTTGATATCATTATTTATGACTATATAGGTGATACCATAAATAAAGACCAAAATGATTGTAGCTTTTCTCTTTCATAGTTCAGCTAGTCATAATTTCATCCACAGCTGTTCTACTGAAGCAAAATTCATGCCAGGTACTTGCTTTGTTCCACTTTTACACAGTTGAGCTAAATTACCTCAGCCATTTGAAATTATCAAATGTAAGACCGGTACAACCACTCCCCTCAAGAAAATGATTTTGAACTTTGAATCACTCCTCTAGCTTACAGCCACTCAAAGCTATAACTTCTGCCTCTGGGTGATCATTGTCCTCCCTAAGGACAGTGTAGAGAGTAACAAACAAATGATTTTAACCATGTAAAGATTAGAAAATCCCAAATATTACTGTTTTGTGGCTTTGAGTATTTTTTCATCTCTATTCTTAAATATTTTACTAACTTTATAATTTATTTTCTACTTTGAAGGATACAAATAGGCTTGAGCAAGGTAAATTCAATTAACTGTATTGTAAATGCATGAAAAAAACTGTAAGCATTTCCAGACTTAAAGGTATTTTGTTGGGACTCATAGAAGCCAGGTAAAAATGTTGTTCTTTTTTTTTTTTTTTTTTTTTTTTTGTGTGTGTGTGTGTGTGGTACCAGGGATCAAACTCAGAACTTGTGATTTCCAGGGATCAAACTCAGGACTTGTGATTTCCAGGTCGGTGCTCATGCTTCTGGGCTGTATCCTCAGCCCCTCTCAGGAAAAGATGTTATTCTTTATGATGTGCATGTGTTGTTCTGTTAATGCCAGCTGTATTCTTTGGAATGGGTTGGGGAAAAAGAGAACGGTCATAGAAATATCTGATCAGTTGTAATCAAGTTACATCAATTACTAAAATGGGATAAGACATAAAGGAATGAATGAGGTATTCTTCGTAATACAAAAGCATAGGTCATAGATACTGAACTTTGGAAACAAAGGTCAAAGAAGAACTGAAGAATGTTTGCAATGTGAAAACCTCTAGACATAGCAGTATATTTCATCTCTGTGAGACACAGGAAGGGGAATAGGTCTGGTGGGGTATGTGGTGTGGCCATGACTAAAAATAGAGGTTAGGACAGAGGCCAAAAAAAAAATCTGATGAATGATATAGCTGAATGCAGTTATTGATTGGAAGGTGCTCAGGGAAGTAGATTGAGAGGAAGACTTCCAAGGGAAGCTTGTGGTGTAAAAGCAAACAATTAACTCTGCTTGTTACCCTGCTGTATCTTTCCCGAAGAAATTTGAAATTTGAAATTAGACAGCAACATGGTGTTTTGGAAAGGGGAAATCTAAGTTAGCATGAAATTAAGATACAGTGTTCTACCTGCCTCTTCCTCCATCTTTGACCTTGCTTTGCTTTCCCATCTAGCATTTCCCCTCACTGTTTTCCAGTACACATACTCACCTTGTAGCTCTTCCTGACTAGGAAGCATAATTGATGAGGTGCAAGATTTCCCTCCTTCTATCATTACGGTATCTTCTGTTCCCCAAATTGGGTAGTGAGTAGAACCTCTACATGATACAATTCATGAAATTTTGAGGTGATATAGATTTGCATAAAGAAATGGGAAATAGAGACAGTGAAAATCTCCATGAAATTTTTCGTACTTTAGCAAAGCAGCATTCATAAATACAGTGGAGGACATATTAGTAAAGGTCAGTTTATCTTCTTACTTTTAGTGATGACAAAATAAGAGCACAAACAGAGGTAACAGATAAGAATCTGTGTCCCTGGTGAAGGCACAGGACACAGCAGACATCCACAGCTAATGGAGAACTGGCATAGGGTGGGGGTTTCCGCCTGAAGAACAGATGGAAGCACTGAAAACTCCGGTACCAGGGTTCCCCTGAGCAGTGGACTCTGCCCCAACTGAAATCTGTCAGACTTTCTAGGAAGGACACAGTAAAAGCTCATCAGAAATTCTGTATTGTAAGACTCTATTCTCCAAGGGTCAAGCATGAAATAGGCAGCAATAATCACAACAACAGGGAAAAAGCTATGCAACCTATCAAAAGATAGTGGAGCTCAAAATCACACACCTAAATTTTAAGTGCAGGCACCACAGTTCTGAAATAGAACCTGATAAACAATGAAAGAACAATGCATGGTCAGTAAGGGTGATGGTAATAAAACATGTTGGGAATTAAAAATCACAGTAATGAACTAGATAGATAGATAAATAACTAGATAGGCAGATAAGTTCTTCCATATAAGGGGGAGGGAGGAAGAGAGGGAAGGAAAGAGAGAGAGAGAGAGAGAGAGAGAGAGAGAGAGAGAGAGAGAGAGAGAGAGAATATTCTGAATATACAATGTTTATATAATGTGAATTGAAAAAGAAAAGTAAATAATCTGAAAAAAGATAAAATATACTATGTAGTTCATTAGTATGTCAAGAAAAATACAAAGAAGGAAATGAAAACTAAAAGGAACAGAGAAAACATAAACCAATAAGTAATAAGAGAAATTTTCCTCAAGAAAAATCTGTATAAAAAGTATAGTTTTTGTTTTTTGCTGTTCATGTAAAAAGAAAATATAAATAATTCTGCTAATGTAAAATGCTAGCATTGGTGGTTTGAAAAAATTACTCAAAGACATACTATAATTGCTTGAGTTATAAACTAAAATTTTAAAAGTGGAATATAAGAATTAGATATAAAAGATGACACAAGCAACAGTAAAACCATTAAAATAAAGTGAGGTTTTATAAATTATTTTAATGAGGTTATAAATATTAAGAGTAAAAATAATTGTGTCAAAAGGAAAATATATGTCAGAACTATATTATAATGGGGGAAAATCTAAATTATATGAATGATATTGAGAAACGTTTGGGAAGAAGACAGTTTGGACAGACAAAAATTTTCATGCTTTCAGTCGTTTTGCCATTCTTATTTTCTAGCAGTTGTGTTCCCGGAAAACATATTTTGCAATCTAAAGGAAACCGTATATGAAAATAAACTTTTAATTTCACACGAATAGTGCAAAGGAAGTATTTACTAAGGAAGAAATAGTTTAGAAGACATAAAAATAGACAGAAGAAAGTTCAAATGTAAAACACGGATACCAGCAAATAGGGAACCTCTAAAACTTGAGTGATACAGTGGTTGTGGCAAGCAGAAAGGCTGTGGAGTGGGATCAGCTAGCAGTCAACTCATGCCAATGCCTCTCTGGCCAAGGACTCAACAAAGAGCCAGAACACCCTGGCCAAGACCTAGAGATGCCATCACTAATGTACAATCATTCCTCTGGTCCACAGGTTTGTTTTCTCCACTGCCGGTTGCCTATGGTCAGCTGAAAATTAAATGGAAACCTCTCAAAGCAAATATTTTATACTTAAATAAGATTTTATAATTTATTTTGTAACTATTCCT
>NW_004524592.1:19529062-19533632 GCF_000260255.1 Octodon degus | reverse complement strand
AAAATATATATATATGAAAAAAATAAGGTTCGGTGCCATCCACTGATTCAGGTAACCAGTGGAGGTCTAGGGAAATATCCTCACAATAAGGAGGCAGTATAAAAACTGCACATCTTTTTCATGCATTCCTCAGGTGGCGGGCACTTTGGTTGTTTCCAAGATTTGGCTATCACAAATTGTGTTGCTATACACATAGACGCACATGTATCCCTATGATAAGATGTTTTCAGTTTTTTGGGGAGAATTCCCAGAAGGGGGATAGCTGCATTGAATGTGATTTCCAGACCTAGTGTTTTTAGGAGTCTCCACACTGATTTCCGTAATGGTTGCACCAGTCTACATTCCCACCAGCAGTGGAGAAGGGGTCCTTTCCACCCCCATCCCCCGCAGCCTCACCAACATTTGTTGTTGGTTGATTTCTTTATGATAGCCATTCTTTCTGGGGTGAGATGGTATGTCATTGTTGTTTTAATTTGCATTTCATGGATGGCTAGTGATGTAGAGTGTTTTTTTTATGTGTTTATTAGCTTCTTGTATTTCTTCCTCTGAGAAGTGTGTGTTCATCTTGGATGCACATTTTTGGATTGGGTCTTTAAATTTTGGGGCCCTGGACCTCAGTGCCTAAAGCAAACAAGATACCTCACTCCTGACATAAACATCCTGTCTGGGTAAAGTCAGCTATTAGTCACTAGGAAACCTTGTGTCATGTGTTACTAACTTTGCAAAAGTATAAATAAAATACCTGTTTGCTGTAAAAAAATATATATGTATAGAGAAGATAGGATAGATATATAGCTACTTTCTCTTAGTTCATTGAGAAGAAAGGTTTGTACTAATATTATTTAGACAAAGATATCATGTCTCCATCTTGTCCTCTGAATAACTACTAGGAAGACAACTATATGCATTGTATTAATTATTGTAACTATCCTACTAATCTATTTTTAAACTGTTCCATTGCTATTGTATTTTTTTCTCATTACAACGAATAAAAAATAAAACCTGAAAAAAAATAAGGAGGCAGTAATTCCTCTATTCTTCATCAAAAAGTTAGATGGCCATGTACCAAAATAACTCTGTTCTCTAGAGAAATATATTGTGAAGGAGACGTGCTAAGTAAGATAAGATTAAAGCCGAAGATGAAGACATGTCATGAAGATGGAGAAAAGTACACAGGAAAGTCATACAAGAAGTGAACCCTGTGTCTGAAACCTTACATGGCAGAGTCCTGGCCAAAGCAAGAAGATGAATTCTGTGGGAAAATCTGTAGGAATTAAGTAAATAAATTTGAGCAACCAATTAAATCAGGAATAAAAGAAGTATGACAGTTGTGATAGGACATCTAAAAATACATATGTTTTAGAAATAAAAATACCTAAAAGGTTGCATATTATAACTTCAAACTCTAGAAATTTGTTATGCAAAGGAGACAGATTATCATTGTCTATTCCATAGGGCTATATGAAAAGCTTTTATATTGTAATAAAATTTTTTAAAAATACTTTAAAGTTGAAATATAAATATACTTAGTATGTGAAGTGAAGTATTGTGGAGCAAGCTATCTAAATTCTTTTAAATCATGTAAAAAGTCATATGTTTAGGAAATAGTTATTTCAGATATCTTAAATCAAATTTTGAAATATATATATATATATATATATATATATATATATTACAATGTACAGTCGGGGAGATAGCTCAATAGAATAAGCCCCTGCCTGGTAAGCGCAAGGTCCTAAATTCAATCTCTAGTGCCACAAAAAAGTACATATATTTCAATTGTATATTTTAGTATGACTAGATAGTTTTCAATGCATCTGCACATGATTTTGTTTTATAATCAAAGATAAACTGTGACAAATGTAAGTTCCCATGAAAGTAATATAAATTTAGAAATTAATAAGAAAAACCACTGCAAATAAATGCTTTCCTGTGTGAAATATTAAAACCATAAACTATTATATAAAAGGGAAAAGAAAAATAATTTTGTTTCAACATACTAAGTGAAATATTTCAAATATAAAAACCAATATTCAAAACATTGAAAGAAAGGATGAGGTCTTTTAAAGCTTACAACATAGAAGAATCTTGAACATACCATAAAACCATGAAGTCATAAAAGTGAAAGATTAAAAGATTTACCCACATAAAAATAAAATATTTCTGCATCCTGAAAAGTAACAATCAACAAAATTAGATGTCAAACTTCTATAAGTTTTCCTTTCTGCTTATGATTGTTATATAAAAGGGTTTCCAAGTGCCTATGAAAAGTACCAAATATCCAATGTAAAGGACCAAAAACAAAGAAAATAAAAGAAGCTTAATATATACTTTAATATTTGAAAAATACTCAGTTCTACATAGTAATTGTAGTTCCAGAAAAAAACAAAAAAATTCTTTTAAGAACAATTAGATTCAACAGAGCAACAGAACTCAACAGTACAATACCCAAGCTATCCTGTGTATATACATATATATTTATTTTTCCCTTCCCTCTTTCTTTCTTTTCTCCTTTCTCTCATTCCTTGGAACAATTTCTCTCCTTTTCACAGTATCTATTGTACCTTTCAAATTTTCTTTACTTTCTCGGGTTGTTACACTAGGAAGACAATATGATGTTTACATATGTGGGTCTGATTTATTTCACTTAGGAGTATGGTCTCTAGCTATATCCATTTACCCATAAATGCCTTGAATTTATCTTTTTTACAACTGGGTAATTCTAGTCTATTGAAAGGAGCAGCTAATGCTTAAATATTTTTCTTTCTCTTTTCAATTTTCTTATAATTTTTCACCAATATTGCATGCTTATGTCTGGTAATCTGAACAACTAATTTGAAGATGACAAAATGCAGTGTCACAACCATTGTTGATATCATTTTGTTTAGTAAAATTCTGTATTGTTTCTAATCTTTTTTCTTTTTTACCATTTTTATTCTCTTAAATAATTAAAAATTAGGGCTGTCAAGATAGCTCAGCAGAGGAAGCACCTGCTTCGGCAAGCACCGAGACCCGGGTTCAGTTCCTCAGCACCACAGGCCGTGCCATCCCTGGGTGAGCTGAGAAGGTCACTGAGTCTGGGGGCGGTGGTGCACACCTATAATGCCATGCCAGGGAAGCCCTTACTCTATTGAGCTATCTCCCCTGCCCCCTGCTGAGCTATTTGGCCAGCCCTTGGATCAGTTCTATTTATGAGATTTTTTTCCATGTATCTTTTCTGCATATGCACAAAAGACTTAACATGAAAAGCAACTACTGTCTTCACTGAATTGTTGATTTTAAAACACAAAGCTAAGAAAAAAGATAAATGTTGGTAGAATCATACATCAAACTCCTATAATTAAAATAAAAGCAAAAACGATGAATGCAAATGAGAACCAACCAAACAAAAGCAGGTAAATTCATGTTTATTCCTTTGGAAAAACTCCTGGGATATTACATTTTGAAACATTAAGATATAAACAATGTATATAATGTGTTTTAATTATAACAAAGCTCCTTGTTATAAGGAGTTCACACATATACACACACACAAAACACATTTTTAAGGACACACTCATGTTTGTATCATAAATGTATACATGATACATTTGGCATATATAGTCAGTGCTTGTATTTGTACAACTATAGTGTACAGGTATATACACATACAGTTGACTATAATATAAACTTATGAAATAGACAAGATTACACCTTGTTATTAAGTAATTATCTCTTTGAAGAAATGAAGATTACACAAGGTGAAAGATGAATTAACTTTCTTTTCTGTATACTTCTATGTGGTTTAAACTTCTAATTGATCTAAAATTTAAAGAAGTGTTAAAAGTACTACTTGTTAATTAACAAGTAGCAAATGAACAAATAGTAAATTAATAAATAGCACAGAAAAATCCTTATGTTAAAATTGGCAAGGACTTTGGAACACACCCTCAAGAAAACTAAGTCATTCCTGACTCAGATTTCCAGCACAGGGTTGGGTGGAATCAAATATAGCGCAAGACTCAGAGATTGGGAGATGTGGATAACAAACCTTGAACATTACATCACTATTTTTTACAACTCAAATGTTATTTTTTGTGGGGTGGGGAGACAGGGTCCAACTATGTAGTTCAGGCTGGCCTCAAAGGGTGGCAATCCTCCTGCCTCAGCTTCCTGAATGCTAGGATTATAGGTGTGTGCCACCGTGCCAGGATAATGGTTTTTTTTATTGGCTAAAAAGGTTATTGATTTATTTCTTAGTTAAATCTAAATATTTGTAATACAAACAATTCTAAGCAAGTGAGCAAATAAGCCCATCAGGCATCTTAAATTGTGAACATGTATTTGAGAAGTGAGGGTTCATAAAGAAAAACCAGAAAGAACATTTGCTGCAATACAGTCTATGAAAAAAAAATTGTAGAATGCACATTTTAATTATCCTACTTTCTTATCTCTTCAGATTCAAAGTTATATTAGGTTTAAAATAATTCATGTTTGGAAATATTTATTCCAATAAAGAAAGTACTCCATAAAGTAATATTTAGGTATGTTAATTCTATTGCTCTTTATCAACAACTAGCAATATATTTTT
>NW_004524592.1:19510389-19528962 GCF_000260255.1 Octodon degus | reverse complement strand
ATTAGTAGGACAGTTTCAATAATTAATACATTGCATATTGTTGTCTTTGTAGTGGTTATTCCTAGTACAAGACGCAGACATGATATCCTGTCCACAAACAATATTAGAACAAATGTTTCTATTCATTGAATTAAGAGAAAGTAGCTGTATATCTATCCTAACTATTTTGTATATACAGATACAAAAATGGTCCTTCATTTATACCTCCTTTTTTGTTTAGTTTTGTTGGAGATAGGTATTCCATTGTCATTTCAATATTGTAGGTGCCTGAATTCAGCAAGATAATCCAATATAGTCCAGTAGTCCATAATTGTAGTGGGTTATCCGTAGGACTAGCAATGTCAGAAGTTGTTGACTTGAGCCCTTTACAGCTCAGCATATTAATATGGCTTTACTTTTCATACCTCATTTTTATACTTTCCTGCTGGATGGTTAAGACCAAGGTAAAGCAAGACCTACATAACATGAAATGTAACTTTTTTATCTGACAAGTTCAGTCAAATCCCCTCAGGATTTAACCTGAAACCCTGTACTGCAGTTTGTAGATCCTTTGTCAGTGTATTCAAAGTTCTTAGGATAGATATATAGTTGCATTCTCTTAATGAATAGAATGATTTGTTCTAATGGTGTTTGTAAATAGGATCTCAAGTCCGCACCTTGTACCGCAATTAACCACTAAGAAGAATATATGCAGTGTGTTATTTGTTGAAACTGTACTTCTGATTTGATTTGAAACTGTCTCATTGCTGTTTATCAATAAAATTTTGAAAAAAAATACTGGAAAAAAATGTATCAAGTAGAGGACTTGAGATGTTATTCTGTTTTCAACATTAAGAAGTTAGCCTGTCTTTCACAGAGAGCAAATTGATCAAGCAATGGCCGTGACTCATCCACATGGCTGACACTGACAAAGGGCTGTCCTTTTTAACACTGTTCTTATACAGTCTTAAATGATTAATGTAGTCATAGCATTGTTTGTATATGTCCTGTAGTTTTTTAAAAAATGAATAATATTTTATATGATTGTAATAATTGTGTGCTGATAGTCTAGTTTCATATTCTGTATATCAGTCACCTTCCAGATATTAGACAATTATTCCTTTCCTCAACAAATACTAGTTGGCTCCTGGCATAAGTTCTGTAGGTGCACAACCGAAGTTGCCCAGGTAACTGCAATCTTGCAGTTTGGGATTAATTAGTGGATTTTTATTGCAGTTTGGGCACTGGATCTCTAAAAGGTTCACCATCACTATTTAGGTGGAGAAGGAAAAGCAGAACAGAATGAAAAGAAATGATTTGGTGGGTATAGAGAGCTCCCAGGACAGTCAGCTACAGTGGCCAACAATGGGGTCAGAGAGGACAGAAAGGAAGTGAAAGTTCCCACCAACAAAGATTTTAGGAAGGACTTAAAGTCTGAACCTGAACATCCATGCTTCCTTTCCTTTTCATTTTCCAGCAGTTTAGTAGGTACCTCTGAGCCTTCTGAGGCCTGAGTCTCATTAAACAAATACTCTCTTTTGCCACGTTGCTCCAATATTGATTCTTAATCTAGCCTTCTGGTTATTGTATAATGATTTCTTCCACAGACAAGACCCTTTGTCCCTGCCCTTCCTAAACAGCCAGGTTCCTTAGTGTCCACTCATAGGTCACCTTTCCACCCAGGCTTGTGCTGGGGGCCATCTCCTCCGTACATGAGGTCAGGGTAGGTGGCTCCCAAGTACCTATTTCTAAAACAGACCTCCTTCCTAGATTCCAAAATCATTTTAAAAAGTCAATGAGAGGCTGGTATTGTATATTTTCCATATGGGTTCTTCTGCCTCTAACTTGCTGACATCTCCACCCCTGCTTTCTCCTTCTTATAGTTTCCTCATTTAGAGTCTAAACCTTCAGTGTAGGTATGGAACCATTCCTCTCACCAAGCAGGAGGAGAGCCATCTTTTGTCCTTTTTTGTCTTTCTTCTTTGTCACTCCACCCCCATCTCTAATTACCCATCAGTACCATTTCCTGACTACTTCCCAGGCATGCAGTTGTCCACACAACTCTCTTCACATTCCATGTCGGCCTGTCTTGTGGCCCCTTTGGTTCAGGGCTCTCGTCAATCCTGGCCAACATGCTAACTGATTGCTCTTGGTAACTGCTGATGCATCTTCCAGATTAATGTCTCCTTAGTCCCTATGCAATGCCCCTTGAGACAACTCATGCCAATTTCTCCAAAGCTGCCTGGACATCCTTTCATCCATTGCTCTATTTCATCTCCCTACAAGTGCTCATTATCCTATTCCTGCTCTGATTCATCCTTTCATATTTTACACCTTCAGTGTAATAACACACGTTTGCTTGTGAGCGCACTGATCCCAGGTGACATATCTTAAGTGGATGTACTGAGACTCTCCTATGAGGCAATGACCTCTTTAAATAATTGACACAAATACCTTTGGGTTGAGGATGTAGCTCATTTGTAGAATGTATGCTTAGCTTTTGCAAGAACCTAAGTCAATCACCATAACAGCAATTTTTTTTTAAAAAAGTAGATATGTCTTAACTGCTTCCTATATGCATAAACAGAGCTAAACTATGACACTTACACTAACTTAATGCAACACATCTATGAAGAGAACATTAGTACTACCTTTACTCCACAGTGAAGAATATGAGGTACAGAAATCCAAGTATAGGAAGCTAGCATGTGGGAAACATAAATGACTTTCACAAACGAGACTGAGAAACTATCTTTTTAAAGTTTTTAAACTAAACTGATATATGGTTCTATGTGCTCAGTTCTGATAGCCGCAGGAAAATGAAAACAAAACAAAAAACAAACAATGAAATAAATCAGTAAATCCTCCAAGTGCAATAAGCCAAGAATCATCTGGATCTCTCCTTCTGCACTGCCATCCATTTCCTAGATGCAGCCACCCTTATGGGCTTGAAGCACGGAAGAGCTCCTTCTGCCCAAGCAAAGCCTCAGTGACTAATGGGAAGACAATGGATCCATTGAAGACAACATCACACAAGGAAGCCAATAGATATGGAAGACAATGTCCCTAGCTCATACTAGATGCTTGATTGCTTGATGCTGTCCTCAGCCTACGTGCTGATTCATACCGAGCCCTGGGTGTGCAGTCACAGTGTGCTTCACAAAGGGACAGAGGCCAGGGTGGAGAAGGCTGTGGACACAAGGGACCTGCTCATGCGGACAACACCAAAGCAAATGGAGCCATATGTAGAGAAGAGGATGGAGTTGTTTTCATTGGATCTGATTAGGAGAGGAAGTATGATAAAGAAAGGGGCCGGGAGAAGAATGCTTTGAACAAATTGGGTCAAAGAAGGTAAAAACAAGAAAACCTGGGCTTCTCCCTGAGCCTTCTAGATATGAAGCCCTGGAAAGGCAAGTTGGTGGAAGTGAGGTCAAAAGTTGTATGCCAGAGCCTTTAGCTGGCTCCTTGCACTCAATTGTTCTACACCAGAGAGCAGGATCTCTGGGAGTAGAGATGAGCTGAAACAGCAAATTTGGAACAATGTCTTAGAGGAGCAGATAACTTATTTTATCTGTCAATAAACAATAGCTTGTGTTCATCATGGTCAAAACCAAAGAAAAGATCTTAGTCTTGTCTATTAAAAATTAATTTGGGGTCCACGGAGATAACTCAGCAGCATAAACAACTGCCTGGCAAGTGCAAGGTCCTGAGTTTGATCCCCAGTACCAAAAAAAAAAAATTAATTTGGTCATTGCCAGTTTGTACAGGTACTCACAAGTTAGCTAGATATCCTTTTGCAAAATACTTCCAGACATTTTCTTTGTGGGCCTTCTCCCATCTCCCAATCTCTTTGACAAGGAGAACCCTCTGAGAAGCCTTGGGGTGATTCCCAAGCAGGCCTCTAGGACTGACCTCCACCCTTGTGGGGCTGCTTGTGTCATTGTCAGTTCTGATGAGATGATATGGTTTGAGGTCTCTTCCTGCTCACCTACAGCAGGCAGATTTCACTGTGTTTCAGTCTGAGTGATGTCATCCATCTCTGCCTGTGTATTCCAGGAGGTAAAGCCTTCCATTCTCAGCCCTCAGAATGTTCTGGTTTACTTTCCTTGGCCAACTGCCTATGCCCTCTCCTGGGATACTCTTTATTTTCTAGCTCCCTTGACATGGAGTTTTCTCCATGAAAAGTCTAACTTCATGCCAAGTGTGACTCACATTTTTCGATAAGGCATGGCCTTCCCAACATTTGATAGGGAAAGTGGGACATGGTGGTAGACATGAGTCTAGAAGTCTAAGTTAATCACCATTGTGAGCATGGGCTGCGTATGGTGGTTAATTCATAGTCATTTTTAACACATATCACTTTTTCCATCTTATTTATGCTTTCTCAAAGTTACAGATGATGGAGGACAGAATGAGTGGTTTATGACTGAGGTTGAATACTTTATGGGAGCACTGGTTTGGAATTTGAGCTTTGAAAGCTGTCTTGACATTTTCCTGATGTGTTTATTGTCTGCTTGGTCAGTCTTAATTTGAATTCTACCTTCATTTCCCCACTTCTTTCCCCCTTTTCTCACCACTGGCAAAATAGTACCAATAATTCAATAAAGGAACGTTTACCTAACAAGAGATCTTTTCAGGTAGATATCATATTCTAATGGAAAATTATTGCACAATATATATTGTCATAGCTAAGGCAGAGCCAGTTTAAAGATAAATGTCTCAAAGCTTTTTCTGTCTACATGTTTTTCTAGATATAGGAAAAATCAGTTCAACTAGCAGTAAACCTACTACTCTATAGTCAATAGAAAAAATAAGAATGCAATTAGGCAATATAGTTAGAAAAATTCCTGTTGAGCTAATATTCTATTGTATCTCATTATTGAAACTTTAGTCTGATAAGAAATCCATAAAATATGATTTAACTAAAGTTCTAAAAAATGAAAAAAATATGTCAAACATGTTAAAAGTTGTACTCTTCCTCCTTCTCCTCTTTTCCTCCTCCTCCTCCTCCTCCTCCTTGGTTCCAGGGTGGATCCTCCACTTTTTCAGACCCCACAAATGTGATATTCACAGCATATAGTTCTCTCACTGCAGGCCACACAAGTCAGCATCTTGATTCCCCCACTTCCTCTGTGACTGTCACACAAGTAAATTGTCTATTCTGTCAAGACCCCAGTTTCTACATTTATAAAATGTAGAAAATATGGCACCATTACTTTGTAAATCAGGTTTGTGTAAATTAATGAGAAAATTCATATTATGGGATTAGTCCATCACCCCAAAGTAAGTACACTCTATACATTAACTATTATTAAATCTATTTGACTCATGGTCAAATTTTTTTTTTTTTTTCAGAACCGGGGATTGAACTCAGGCCCTTGAGCTTTCCAGGCAAGTGCTTATTCTACTGAGCCATCTCCCCGGCCCCTCTCATGGTCAAACATTGACAAGCATTAGAATCATTGAGAAATCTCTATATAATTTAATGGTTCAAAGTTTGATAGTCACAGTGGATACCAACCTGAAGTTACAATGGAGAAAGGTAACAGCTTTATTTCTCTAAATGCTGTACAGATATTCCCAGAGAGGTGGGGGGAGTTGTAAACACTGAATCAATCCCTCACTTTCCCAGTTATATAAGTGTTTCTTATCCTCCTGGAAGGTCTGATCTTTAGGGATAAGTTACATTCTTAACTTCCTTTTCTTTTCAATCCACAAGCAAACTGCCTGCATCAAGGGAGTCTGGAGGTCTTTTGTATTTAATTTTAACAAATGGAAAGGGGATCTTTCTACACTTCTTTTTACTCAGTGGGCCATAATGTCTAGGTACCCTCTGATGTATATCATATCATCACATAAGACTCACATTAACTTCAAAGAAGGTGACATACAATGGCACACGAAGTGGTAAGCAACATTTCCAGGACATAATGAAGTATGATCTGAAGCAGTACTGAAGCAGATGTCTTGGGAGAGGAAACAGTAGCAGCAAACCAAGCGAGTGGCTGTCAAAGGCAGGCCTGGGTCACTCACTCAGACTTAACGAGATCATGCTGACAGCCAACCAGAAAGGAGAGCTGGGGAATCAAAAGCATGTTGGAAGCATTGAAGCCACTGTTGGTAAGTAAAAGCCAGCTTTGTTGCACTGTAACTTTCCAGAAAGTGCTGGTCAATTATAAATTTTCCTAGACTCAGAGACCTGGAGGTGCTGAGGGGGCAAGATCCACATAGTTGTGAAATATCGCCAGAACCCAGGAAGGAATGTGGGATTGTGGAAGAGCAGCCAGGTCCACCTCTTACAGTTTGCTTTTCTGCTTTTGGTGAAGGTGTGCTGTCCCAAGTCTGCTCATCTGTGACTCTGCGGTGTTGCAGTTCTGGGCTTGTGCTTGGAGGGAGCATCTTAAAGAAAGACATTCAGCAACATGGAGCACATTCTGAAACCAGCAGAGTTGTACTGTGATTCATCTCCACTGTCTCCTGAAAAACTTCAAAGCTTCATATTGTGGTAAATGTATAGAAGGAGACAAAGAAGAACCTTGCACAAGAGGACCGAGTGTTTAGCTTCTCAAATGTCCTGCTATGGAGGTTTCTTCTACCATAAAACAATCCCTGGACTGGATGAAAATCCTGGCTTGGCCTTCTGGTGAGAAAGGCAAGAGTTGTCAGAAGAGCTGTGCACAAAGAGAAGTGGTTCTTCAGACAAAAGGGCATGGGAAGGGTAAAAAGATTAACAGCCATTGTTCAAAAATCTCACTGGTTTTCTCTTCTGTGACTGTAAAACTTTAGTAGAGCAAAGACAAACTGTAGTGGAAAAATACAACTTTGGGGAGAAAACACACTCATTGTCCACTACACAGCGCTCTCTGGAGTGGTTCATGTGAGCTTGCACTGCGTGATTACCCCTGCCCACTGCCTTCTCTGAAGAGTTGTTAAGGAAGCTGATTAATGGAGCAAATGTGGTTTTGGCATAACAATCAAGATGGGCTCTTTAGACAAAGCAGGATTTGTCTACTTTGCCCAATGCCCATTCAAGATGGACAAGTCGACATTTTAAAAATGGAAAACAGATGTTTGGTACAAAGCATTAAAAGTGTCAGGTATAGATGAAGGACCTCAGATGAATGGGATCCAAGAAAGGAATGTGGAGCAACCTGACATTTCATGCAACAGCCATACGTGTATTCTAAAGGATTGTAGTCTACCTTTATATATGGGGAAGTTAACCATATTCAGTAAATTAAGAAAGAATGACTTCTGAGTGATCGAACAGTTGTCACAATAATTGATAATAAGTATAGACCATTGGCTTGTAAGATCATTAACTTTAAATCTTTTATAATTTACAAAAAATTAAAAATTTAAATATGAATAATCGGATATTAAACATTTAAGTTCAATCCATGAAGCACAGTGTAGAAAGTAAAATTAGAATGTTTAATAAATTTACCTTTATTCATTTTTTAAGTGAATTTAGGACAGAGTGTATAGGATATACAGGGTCTCACTACGTAGATCAGACTCCTAGTGATTCTCCTGTTTACAGTCTCCCAAATGCTGGGATTACAGGCATATGCCACCACACCCAGTCTCAATCACTATCTCAACAGGCTCCATGGTCAGGGCCAGCATGGCATGCTTGGGACTGAACCTCACCTGCTGCGCTCTGCCAAAACAGGTGCTTTAGTCCGCTGAGCTATCTGGCTGGACTTTTTTTTCCTTCTTTCTTTAAACAGTACAAAAGGGAAGTATTTGTAAAATCAATTGCATATTTTTAAATTTCATTTTTTTCTGTTTTGGAGCTGTACACTGGTATTTAAAAAGCTCCTTGCATTATTTTATTATATAACTATATTAGAAAGTACTGGTATCAATGTGGTTGCATGTCCAACATTCATGACTACATTATGACTTTTCTAACCTGATATTTACTGGCATGTATCTTAAGCTATGTAGAGGATCACCCCAAGAGTTTATTTTTTATCTTGTTTTATGTAGACAAGGTCTACATGGTCTCACTAGGTAGATTAGATTTGTGGTGATTCTCCTGTTTTCAGCCTCCCAAGTGCTGGGATTACAGGTGCACACCACCACACCCAGTCTCAATCACCATCTCAGTGAGCCCCCATGGGTGGGGCCGGCAAGGCACACCAGGGATGGAACCTCAGCTACTGTGCTCTGCCTAAGCAGGCTCTTTAGTCTACTGAGCTATCAGGCCAGCCCTCCAAATGCTTATTTCCTGAATGCTACTCCATTTAGATCTTGTTAATCTCACAGAACCATGAATAAAACATGGAATCTACAGTAGAGAAACTCAGATCTCCACACACTAGCTATACAGTCATGGATAAATGGAGCATTTTCTCCGTTTCTCAGTTCATTCATGCATTAATGGCATAATGATGACACCTATCACTTGAGTTATTGTAAAGATTGAATTAAACATTATAAGTAAATGAGACACATATAAAACCTTTAGAAAAATTTCTACAGAGATCATTCCTTACATGAAAATGGCTGTTGTATGTAAATCTCATCTCCTTCTTTCCTAGTCAAAAGCAGTCGATATTCTCACCAACAGAAGGGTTCCTTTTTCCCTGCAGCCTTTCCAGCATTTGACATTAATTGATTTCTTTATGATAGTCGTTCTTTCTGGAGTGAGGTGGCATCTCAGAGTTGTTTTTATTTTCATTTCATGAATGACCAGTGCTATGGAATATATTTTTCATGTATTTATCTTCCATTTGTATTTCTTCCTCTGAGAAATGTGTGTTCATCTCAGATGCCCATTTTTGTTTTTTGTCTTTGAATTGTGGAGGTCTAACTTTTTAAAAAAATATATTATGGACAGAAGACCTTTGTGTGAGTGACTGTTGGTTAAGATTTTTCCCCCAATTTTTGAGTTTTCCTTTCTTTCTTTCTTTCTTTCTTTCTTTCTTTCTTTCTTTCTTTCTTTCTTTCTTTCTTCTTTCTTTCTTTCTTTCTTTTTTGTATTTTAGGGAAGGGTCTACAGGTTGTTCAGGGTATCACTACTAGATTGGACTTGTAGTGATCCCCCTGTTTACAGCTGGGATTACAGGTGCATGCCAACACTCCCAGTCTCACTGTCTCAGTGTGCCCTGAGGGTGGAGGATCCAGGGATCGAACCCCAACTCCTGTGTCTGCTTGTGGGTACTTTGATCTACTGCGCTATGTGGCCGGCCCTTGAACAAGTACATTAAGGACAACAATGTGCAATGCAAAAACCACAGTTGAATACCTTTTATCTTGTTCTTTTAAGTATGTATCATCTTTAATGTCTTATATATTATTATTATACTTTTTTAAAGAATAAAAGATTAAAATTAAAAGGGACAAGGGGAAAATTAAGGTTTATTGAAAAGAATAGTGAATATTTAATTGTTTAATCAGTCTCACATATCTACATCTGGTATTGTGAGCAACAAATTTGACAATAACAATATATAACAACCAGTGTTAATATTCCATTCTCGTTCTGAAATTCTGCTCCATTTGTACTGTCTTATATTGCTTTGTTTCTGCCTTTATTATTGCTATTTTTCTAGTTTTTGTTTTTGTTTTCTCTCTTTAAAATAAAAAAAATTCAAAGCAGTCAATAATATGAATTAAAAACTATCATTATATTTTTAAATTGAGCAACCCCAGTACATCATTTTGCCATCTCATTAAAGGGTTTATATTAAAAGAGATAAAGGTGATTATATGGATCTGCTTCTAGTTCTGTTTTCTGTAGGAGTGATCCATAGAAATCACCTGACATGTTTCTCAGAAGTAGAGCTACTTGGACATTGTTGCCAGGTGGGCTGGGTGTGGTTCTTACATGCATGATAAAATATTAGATAAACTGGCCCAACTCCTGCTATTGGAATGTGCATTGATTAGAGATTTATTACTTCTTTTTCCTTTCATCTGCAGTTTTTCCTCAGGGGGGAAAAACTTTTAAAATATATGTTTAGTTGTCTCTTAGAAGACATGGAGATGCTATTTTCAATGTGCTGATGTCAGAACTTAGTCAAGTTCATAGATTTGAACTTGTATGACAAAGCAGATTATCTCTAAAGGTGCACTTACCTTCATGTAAATTTCAAGTGGATTTCTTCTGCTGGATGATTATCTTAAGAGTGTGGGCCTCTTTTATTATTTTTGTGAATATAAGAAAGAGTTGGGGTGCTTTCTGCAGTACACTTACTTCCTTCTCATTGGTGGGACTGGCCGGAGCTGTTAGTTTCCAGGAGAAAGAGTGCTGCCTGCCAGACCTGGATGAATGTGCTCCGTGATTTTGTTTTCTTTTATTTCTTTCCTTGGACCTACTTTCCAACTGCTAACACTCTCCTGTCTGCCACACAAGATACTTGGAGTCTTAGACAGTCTTTAAGCCTCAAAGAATCATCAGCTACTGCATAGTCAAGGTGATTTCCTACTAGGTTGATGCTCCTACTGGTTGGCATGAAATTTATTGCATGAGATTGTACAGGTCTGGGCTTCCAGGATAATGCTGACATGCTGATGGAAGAAGATTCTCACTTATTTCCAGATAAAGAAATTATTAATTGAACAGAGTGGAAGATGGTATATGTGACTTTTTCTCTACCATTATTCTAAATCTGCATACATAAAGCATCATACCTTACCTCACATCAGACATTTTTCTAAATATAGAAACCCTATAAAATTATTTTTCACCCTTTGACTATAGTGTTTAGTTTATTTTTATCAATCACTAAGGTAAAAACCACCAGAAATATTCATCCTTTACTTTACATTCTTCATTACTGCTTTCAAAGGATTATTTATTGAGGAAGAAAGTGAAAGGATCAAACTTGAATAAACTACAAGTTAGTATAGCAAAAGCTCAAAAGACAGATGTGAAATAACTAGAATAACTAGGACATGCTGCCATAATCACTCTATAATCCTTTGTGAATTACAAGTGCAAAACTTTGCTTCTTTCCTGTCCATCTGGTCTGTCTGTGTGAGTGGTGGGATCTTCTTCAAGTGTCTTCATTTCAGGGACACAGGGTGACAAAGCAGCAACATCAGAAACTTAGCTGGTTCCAGTGATGGGGGAGAGACTCTCAAAGGCATTGCTCAGATTGGATCTGCATCATCTGCTTACAACTTACTGACCATAACTGGGCACAGGAAGTGAAATTCATCTGCTCAGAAAAGGAGTACTGGGAGAACAGCACTAATGACCACGACAGATGCAGGCAAAGTAGTTAGCTAATACGCTGTCTTTGAAGTTACAATAGGAAATGCATAGTTTTACTCCTTTTCTTATCAGGAACCTATTTCATAAAAGTACAGAGAATGAGAAAGACTCATAGATAAGAGGTCTTATGAAAAGTAGAAAATTAAAAGCCACTTTTTATTAATAATTTGTAAATAAGTCAATTACTTCATTTTATTTTCTTCAAAGACAGAGTAATGCAGTGTGGAATTTATGCTGGAATTCAAATGGAAAGAAATTGAGCAGAGGAAAACACTGAGAGACAACATATCCAGCCTTAAGAATGCTATTTCTAGGTCAGAATAATTTCTATATCTTTTTTACCTCTCTGGTTCAAACTTCTCATGTTAAGTACATATTGTTTTTATAATGGAAAATTTTGCTACATTAAGTAGGAGACAATGTTTTTGAGAAGAGAAAACTGAAGGGTTTTTAGTAGTATGCATAAACCAGGTTATTAACTAGTAGGTTAGTTAGCTGAGAAAAATCGTCTTTCCTGAAGGTTTAAAAATAATGTTGACACTTGAATTTGGAGGGTGAGACCTAATTAAGGAACAAAAGGGGCTAACAGAACTCTGGGTTGGGCTTTTCATTCTACTTAAGACAATGAGAGGGATGCACAGCTGCTTGTCAAAGAGAAAATTTCTGTTTAATTTCAGCTTTTATTACCTTGTAGTGTATTTTGTCTTCCTTTCAAGTACTGGATTTTTCATGTAATCTAGTACATTAATTAGAAACATAATGATGTATTTTAACTTGAATCTTAAGCCATGGACTGTACAAGTTTTAAAAGGACAATGTTTTCATGGTTTTAATAAGTAATTCGATGTAATTGTGAATTGTGATAGGTACAGATCAGTGGCCAGGAGGCAAGGAAGGATTCCTGATAGTAAGGAGGAGACTTTTAGGGTGATGAGTGAGTTAATACTGAACTTATGATTGAACTAATGACTTCATAACATATATGTTGTAACTTACTGTTATATAATTTACATATGTGCAGTTGTACCTGAATGAAACTGTATAGTTCAGTGTACCCTGTGAATAGTGTATCTCAAAGGGATTTCTTCACATTAAGCCACCAAACTACAAAGTTAGGAATAGATGTAGACCTAATGTGTCATATTTTTCACCAACATGAGGAATGGAATGTGAAATTTTCAAATGAATTCAAGCTAGAGAAAATGAAAATAAAGAGTTGATACCTGTATGAAGCAAGGATATGAAATTAACATAGTGAAATTTGGTAGGTAATCCATCCTGTTCCTGTAAGTTACAAGTGTACATCTGACTTGCATGGCTGAGATTTTAGCTAACTAGACAGAATCCATATTTGATACTAAGTTTGGGGAACTGGTTACCATGATTGAATTTTACAAACATTATTATGTTTGGTAGTTATACAGAGACTTTATCATTAAGACTGATTGATGTCTTTCAGGCATAATTGGAATATGGCTAAAGAAAAGTTAATATAAATCTACACTGCTTTGGAGATTCTGGAGACAGTGATAGATAAGTGGTTCTGTAAATAACAAGTAATTCATGATAATAAGTGAAATTTAAAATTCCCATGTAAATGCCAACAAGTGGGTGCTATTGTAGCTTCAAGGGAAACAAACTGAGCCATTATCATAACATTTAGAAATGGTGTGCTTTTAACATAATGTGATATTTTTCTTGCACGTTTTCAGTACATTGAACTTTTGGATCCTAACTTAATTTTTAACAATTCAGGCTAATCACCATGATGATATTAAACCTCTAGTAATAACCAAAGCTATTTCTATAGGAAGAAATAAGAGCTGAGGTGAAAATATTCTTTTGATCCACCAGATCAGCTGTGGCTATTATGTTCTACAAAGACAGAGACATATGAGTCACTTTGATCTTCCCATCATTTATAAGGGCCACAGCTGATTGGATTAAGTTGCACATGCTCTCAAGTCTGAGCTATCATTGATATGTAGAAATAATTTAAGTCTAGCAAATGAAATACTTTCAAATTCTCAAATTTTACTTGTATATTGAAGGATGATCCAATTGTGAAAAAAAAGAGCATTCATTAACATTTGCATGTTCAGTTGCTAAGACTGTAAATAATACTTGCTAACTAAGTAAAAAAAATGCTTTCGTGTACAGAACCCTCAGAATAATTTGTATCTTGGTGTGAATAAGCAGAAAAGGCTTTTTAATAGTCTTGAAAATATTTTTTCTAGGCCTTTCAAGTAGAGCTGAGGAAGTCATAGTAAAAATTTTTGGAATTTAGGTTCTCAGCGGTGAATGCTATAATCATTTTGCTTAGCATCTAGCTAAACAATCCTGTTGTTAGGAAGAATGATAAAATTATTTGGATTCTAAAGATGAATAGGATGGCACATTAAGATGATGAATATTTCAAATCTGAAATTCAGAAATATATTGTTATAATTACAGAGTAATTGTGATAAGGTTTACTACAGACAGTTCTCTTTCTTAGGAAGAGTATGGGATATGGGAAGGACAATGGAACTTTAAATATTCAAAAGCTCTCAACTGCCCATGCTATAGGGTAATAATATCATTAAGCTTCTCTTCTGGAGGGTTAACAACTTAAGTTTGCAGACCAAAAATTAGAGAAAAAGAAGGGCTACAAGGACAGCCAACATTTTGGCCCTAGCCTTTCAAGGTCAGTGAGGACTCAGGAGATAAGAGAACCAGTACTGTAACATCCTGTAACTCAATGATGTCCCAAATTTTCTGATCAAAGAGATTATGGGGTCACAGAGGAAAGTGACTGACTATGTAAAGTGTGCCTAAGGAGAGTCACATGGAGAGAAAATATTCTCTCAGGCTTTCACAGAGAGCAAATGGGTCAAGCAATGGCTGTGACTCATCCACATGGCTGACATTGAAAAAAGATCTTCAAACTGTGGTACAGGGCTTCAGGATAAATCCTGAGAGGATTTGATTGATTTTGTCAGATATAAAAGCTACATTTTTTGTTGTTGAGGTCTTGCTTTTTCTTGGTTTTAACTATTCAGCTGAAAAGTATAGTAACAAGGCATGAAAAGTAAAGCCCATATGCTGAGCTGTAAAGGGCTCAAGTCAGCAACTTCTGACATTGCCAGTCCTGTGGATAATCCACTACTATTATGGACTACTGGACTATAGTGGAATATTTTGTTGAATTCACGCACCTACAATATTTCAATGACAATGGAATACCCTTCTCTGACAAAAACTAACCAAAAAAGGGGATACAAATGAACTACCATTTTGTATCTGTATATTCAAAACAGTTAGGATAGATATACAGCTACTTTCATTTAATTCAATGAGAAGAAAGGTTTGTACAAAAAGTGTTTGGACAGGATATCACGCCTGAATCTTATACAATGAATAACCACTACAAAGACAATAATGTGCAATGTATTAATTATTGAAACTGTCCTATTAATCAGTTTTGAAACTGTCTCTTTGTTATTTGTTTCTCAGTAAAATTAATAAAAAATAATCAAAAGCTCAGTTCTACAAAACAAAAACATCTTATAGGAAAGAATGTGTGGATCCTTGATAAGCCATTAGCTCACTGACTCATCCCTTAAATATTAACTACAATGTGGCAGAGATAATTTGCTCCTCTTGCCAAGTCTGTCTTAGATTTTGATGTCATGTGGCTGACTGCTAGGTAATGCACAAAATAAACTTTGTAGGCATGACTCATAAGAGCTTTCCATACCTGAAGCTCCTGGTTCCTTTCCTTTCCAGATGTTTGCAATTGACATAATTCCTTTTTTTCCCCATGGAAATATTATTTTTTATTTTTAAATATAAAAATAGTAGAGAAAAATTTAGAAAAAATGTAGAATTACACTAAATAAAATGATATAATTTCAACAATGGTTGTTATACTATATATTATTGTCTTCAAGTTAGTTGTTTAGATTAGCAGATATAAGCATGTAAAACTGGTCAAAAATTGGGAAAAAAGCCAAAATTGTTCCTTTCAACAGAACAGTAGAAATCATGAGTCCAGTCATCTGGAATTGAGATAATTCTTAGCTACAGTTTAGGGGATGAATATTAAAGAACACAATGGAACATAGTTGAATGTCTGAATTGGGCTTTTTAAAAAAATAATTTTATTGAGAAACAAATAGCAATGAGACAGTTTCAAAACTGATTAGTAGCACAGTTTCATTAATTATTACATTTCATATTGTTATTTTAGTGGTTATTCATTGTAAAAGATGCAGACATAATATCCTGTCCACAAATACTATTCAAACAAATCTGTTTTCACTGAATCAAGAGAATGCAGCTGTATACCTATCCTAACTATTTTGAATATACAGATACAAAATGACAATTTATTTGTATCCTCCTTTTTGTCTAGTTTTGTTAGAGAAGCATATACCATTATCACTTAAATATTGTAGGTATGTGAATTCAGCAAAATATTCCAATATAGTCCAGTAGTCCATAATAGTAGTGGGTTTTCTATAGGACTGGCAATGTCAGAAGTTATTGACTTGAGCCTTTTACAACTCAGCATATTAAAATGGCTTTACTGTTTATACTTTGTTTTTATACTTTTTTATACTTTTCTGCTGGGTGGTTAAGACCAAGAAAAAGAAAGACCTCTACAACAAGAAATGTAACTTTTGTATCTGATAAGGTTAGTCAAATCCCCTCAGGATTTAACCTGCAATCCTTCATCGCAGTCTGTAGATTCTTTGTTAGTGTCAGCCATGTGAATGAGTCATGGCCATTGCTTGACTAGTTTTCTCTCTGTGAAAGCCTGAGAGAATGTTTTCTCTCCATGTGATTCTCCTTAGGCACACTCTACACCATCGGTCACTTTCCTCTGTGACCCCATAATTTTCTTAATCAGAAAATCTGAGACACAACTGAGTTACATGATGTTACAGTACAGGTTCTCCTATGTCCTGATTCTTCACTGACCTTGAAAGGCTAGGGCCAAAATGTTGGCTGTCCTTGCAGCTCTTCTTTTTCTCTAATTTTTGTTTTGCAAATTTAGGTCATTAACCCTCCAGAAAAGAAGCCTATTATAACCTCACTATTGAATTTGTCTTTAAAGAACTTCGTACTGATCAGGACCATCTGGTATTTCACGTGCATGACAGGTATACTTTCATTGATTTCAGGCCCTGTGATACTGGGCTTATAATTTTAGCTAGCATCATTGCATTTAAGTAATTGAAAAAGGTTTTTAATCACATTGTATATAAAAAAACAGGATATTTAGGACATGTCCAAGATACACAGAAAGACCATTAGCAAGGGAGATGCTGTTACTTTTCAAAAAATAGGATAATCCTCCAGGAGGAGAGAACCAATAAAGGTAGGAAGATAGACAGACAGACAGACAGACACAGACAGACAGACAGACACAGACAGACAGACAGACACAGACAGACAGACAGACAGACAGACAGACAGACAGACAGACAGACAGACAGACAGATAGAACAGAGATAGATAGAGTACGATTCATCATGGAAATTGGGGTACATGATTTTGTAGACCAAATTTTTTCTTTTGTTCTTTCTGGGTCTTTATTGGGTTGGGTACATGCCTGCATTGGGCAGGCAGCTCTGCTTTACTCAGCCCTCTAAATCAAATGCTCACCTCTATCAGAAATATCCTCACAGACATAATCAGAAATGACCTTGGCCTTGCTGTCTTGTTATTTCTTAACCTGGTCAAGTCTATGCATAAAAGTACAATTACACAAAATTATACAATAGCCGCTTCTTTCTTCAGTTTCACTTCCCATAATTTCAGTTACCTGTAGACAATCCTGGTGAATAAAAGTTTCTGAATTAAGTAATTCATACTTAAAAAAACCTTTTATTATGGTACATCATAGTATTTCATTTTATAATTCATTATTATTGGCTAAGTCTTACTGTGCCTAATTTTATTTTAAAAAATCACAGTTATGGATCCATAGTAAAATGTAGTCTGTAAGGGGTTTGGTTCTATCAGAATTGCAACCATCAGTAGAGGTCTTGTAGTGCACCACCCACAGTAAGGAAGTATTAGTCTGCTAGGATTGTGTTACCTCAGGACTTGGGACATACAACTCTTGCTACTCAGTTGCTTCATAAGCTAAATCAAAAACAATCTCTCTGTGCTTAGAAATATTGTACAGCTTAAGCATATCTTCGTCATGGCATTTATTACCTTTCAACATACCAATTAGGACACATTTTATTTCTCCTCCTAGGCATTCTACTCCTAAAGCTTGTAGACTATTATTTCATAGCCTGACGTAAGTTGTGTTTTGTTGAATATTTTAGAAGTTCAATAATTGTTTATTGATGCTTGTGATATCAATCAATATTTATTTATATAGATTAGAAATCAGAGATCATCTATATGTACATACAGATTATTTTAAAAAATCTCCATTTGTGTTTAACATGTAATTTAAAACTAAGGTCAGAGTAGGTGAAAAAGAAGGATCTTTTCTATGCCTCAAACATTTCATCAGACCTTCTTATCCATGGGCTAAATAAAATGGTTGTTGTTAACACTAAGTATAGATTTTTGTAAGTTTAAGGGGTAAGTTTAATGCATAGATTTTTATAACAGGGTGAAATTTGTTATATATATATTTCACCCTGTTAAATTTGTTATATATATATATATATATAGTTTTGTAAGTTGTTCACTTTTTGAAAAAGTGTGCAGCAAAAGACTTTTGTGTGTGTGTGTGTGCTGCATACAAATCATGAAAACAAGTAGAATATTGTAAGAAGCTCATATAAATGTAAAGCCTTATAATTTAGCTGTCACAAAAAGATACTGATTTAGTTCTAATAGTTGCGTCATAAAAATGCAACTCATAGTTTATTTCTTTTCATGTTTCTGTACTTCATTCTTTTCTTATTCATAGCTCCGAAATTTTGTACCATTAGATACTGAGTTTCCTTTTTATTTATTTTCACTAATAATTCCCCCTACATTTGCTAAATCACCATTTAACTCAGGGATGAACATGTAACAAAATCATAAACTGCTTATGTTTGATTTTGGTATGTCATTTCTTACTTATTTATTTATTTTTGTGTAACAGGGGATTGAGCTCAGGCCCTTGCATTTGCCAGGCATGCACTTTTTCTATTGAGCCATCTTCCCGGCCCCTTCATATTTATTTTAAAAAAATAACCATACTTTCTATTTCTCTATGAACCTAAAAATATAAAATGAAATTCTATTAAAAGTAAACAGTTGAAATGCCCCTACTGAAATAATTAAAGTGCGGGGGAGATAGCTCAGTGGAATAAGTGCTTGCCTGGCAAATACAAGGCCCTCAGTTTGATACCTGGTACCCC
>NW_004524592.1:19509113-19509785 GCF_000260255.1 Octodon degus | reverse complement strand
TTGAACTCAGGCCCTTGCACTTTCTAGGTAAGCACTTATTCTACTGAGCTATCTCCCCAGCCCCCAGAATAAATTTTAAAAAGCAAATCAGAATATACAATTTGGGGCTGGTAAGATAGCTCAGTGGACTAAGCGCCTGCTCAGGCAAGCTCAGGGACCAGGGTTTGACCCCCAGTGCTGCATGCCATGTTGGTCCTGCCCTCGGGTGTGCTGAGCTGGTGACTGAGTCCAGGCGTGGTGGCACATGCCTGTAACCCCAATGCTGGGGAGGCTGAAAACAGAAGGATCACTATGAGTCCTAGCTGTGTAGTGAGACCCTGTACCAAATACATAAAATTAAAAAAAAATTAAAAATGTACAATTTGACTGGAAAGATAAAGACCCAGTCCTTTCATACAATTACTGAAAGGTAGGTGAAGTCTGAAAGAGTGCTTAAAATTTCTCTTTTCTTTATTATTTTTTTAAAGAAAATACAAAATAGTTAAAAAGAAAAAAAGAAAAGAAAAGAAAGCCACATTAGAAAAGGTACCGAATTTCACAAACTGAATAATAAGAATTTGACAATGGTTGCTGTATTGCATAATGTTATCATCAAATTAGTTGTTTAGATTACCAGTTATAAGCATTCAGTATTGGTTTTAAAAATGTTATAAATTAAAAGAGAGATCAAAA
>NW_004524592.1:19501686-19509001 GCF_000260255.1 Octodon degus | reverse complement strand
ATAGAAATGCGGAAGTAAAGAAGTAAAGCAAACTAGCTGAAAATTGTATGAAGATAAACTAGACTAGAAACATGCATGTGGGCCCATCTGAGGAGCTGGCGTCATCTGAGGAGCTTAAAACCCACACTCCAGATCAGGGGTGGTGAGGCTAAGGCATGCTGCCTATCCAGCTGTTATCACTGAAAGCTCTGAAAAGTCTGCCAGCACTACCAAAACCTAAAGAATTTCTATGCCTGGGATCAAGAGTTTCCCAGGTGACACATTCCAGAAGTTTCCAAAGCTTCCCAGGAGAGGTATTCCAAAGGGAAGTAAGTCAAGGCTGAGAACTGCAGGAAAGCCCCTGGGCTTTTAGCAGGAGAGGCTCCAAGTAGCCATTTCAAACCATGTTGGAGTAGTTTGCTCTTCAGAAAGCCTGTCCTCAAGAGAAAATGCTCTAACACAGTCTGACATGCTGGAAATTTGTCCCAGTCCAACTGAACTGGGGAAGGGAAATCCTCCTCAATTCTGCCCTACTCAAGGGGGAAATCCTTAGGAGCACTTGTGAATCTCGAAGTCTTCAGGCATGGACTCAAACCTAAATGTGGGCCCCAGAATGCTCCTGGGCTGCGCACCTCCCTACCATCCCATTCAATGATTAAGAGCTACAGCTCCTCTAGCCTAGACAATCTGGTAAAGAGTTACAAAGCACAGTCTTATGTTTAGAATTGGAAATACTCCCCCCACCACACACGTATCATAGGTCTCTGTGCTCACAGGTGGGGCTTTGGAAGTGACTGGATCACAGAACGATATAGCCCACCTGCTGTCAGGAGGACTGCTGTCTGCTCAGAGGAGTGTGGTGCTTACCAGGTCATGATCTGGAAGCATATATCTCTCCCTATCCTGGGGAATACATTTTGAGGTATACTTTCACTTGGTAAAATTGTCATATGTGTTGCATGATTTTGGCCTGTTAGCCAAATCTGTATTATTATAATTAAACTTATAAGAGCATATAAAACAAATGAATTAATCTGATGCCAGATAAAACAAAAATTTGTGAAAAAGAAAGATGGAGGGAAAAAGGAACTGAGATGCTTTATGTTCATGGAGGAATTCCTCACAATGAATTTAATCATGTTTTATACCTGTATACTAATAAAAATTAAAAATTTTTAAAAGTCCCTTATGGCCACACAATTGATAACTTAAAGGACATGAACCAATTCTTTAAAAAACACACTATTTCCCCAAACTCAGACAGGAAAAAAATAGATAGTTAAAATAGGCATTTATCAAAGAAATTGAATCACTAAATAATTGTTTCAAACAGAAAGTACCAAGTTTAGATGGGTTCACCAATGAATTTTACTAAACATTTAAGAAAGAAGTTGCACCCATTCTCTACAACATCTTCCAGAATATTGAATTAGAAGGCTTACTTTCTGAATTGTTTTGTGAATCGAACATTACCCTAATATCTAAACCAAAGTATTACAATAAAATGAAATTTCGGGGTAATATCACTCATGCGGATGCAAAAATTTTCAGCAAAACATGTGTAAACTGAATGAAAAAATATATGCAAAGAATTATACATTGTGATGAAATTGCTCTTTGGTCTCTATCTAGAAGTAGAATTGTTGGTTAAATAGTAGACTTAAATTTAATTTTTGAAGAGGCTACCAAATTGTTTTCCATAGCAGCTGTAACATTACATAGCTCACATTCCTACTGGCTGTGTATGAGAAAGATGTTTTCCACACTCTTACCAACACTAGGCCTTACAAGCATTTATGGGTTTCAATGGTTCTGATGAAAGTGTAGCAATATCTCCCTGTAGTTTTGATTCATAATTTTCAGTACAGTATAAATTTGAACATTTCAATTTGAATTAATTTACAAGTAGTTTGTATAATCATATCAGTAGTGATAGAATTCTAATCTTCAGAAAGTCTTATATATTTAGTCATTTGATTTGAACATCATAGAAATATCTGATACATTTTGCATGGTGGGAGTCCCAGGCTTCCTCCCCCTCCCAGTTCTCCACTCCTTCCCCTAACTTCACTCCATGGGTGGCAGGCAGTTCTCCCCAGATGTCAGGGACACTAGCTCCTCTCAGCTCTACAGGGGCCCCTGGCTTCTGAGACAGATGCTCTGATGGGTGTGCTCTGGCAGAGTTCTCTGACTCTGCTTTTCATGTTGGGCAGGAAGAGTGGAGCAGCCAGATCCTGCTTCAAAGAAGCTTCAGGGGGACCTTGGTGCAGAGCCTGTTTCTGATGCTGAAGAGGGTGCCACTGGCCACCATGTCCCTCTTTGCCTGCCCTACGGGCTCCTTTGCAGAGTTTTGGGCAGAACTGTTTGCTGTCTGAGTAAAGTGAGTGCACTAGCCCACTGCCGAGGTGCAATCAACTGGGCTTGTTTTACCTGGGCTCTATCCACATGAAGTGTACTATGGATTTCACAAAATTTTCCAAAAGGAATTTTTCATAGGATCCATCTGATTAGGGATTTGAGACTCTAAGAATAGAATTTGAGTTAATTATAAAAGTGTTCTGTACATGAGTATGGATAGGATAAATTGCGTACAATGCAAATGCCAAACCTGGAAGAAAATTGCATGTTTCAATCTACAGAAATGTTCTCAGAATTCAGATTCTAATGGTTGAAATTAGAAAATGAGGCACCATAACTGATAGGCTTGGAGCATGCTATGCTTACCTTTGTGATGTGTGATTGAAAAATGGATCAGCTTGCCTTTTGATTTTCTTTTCCATCTGGTTTTTACATTTAGCAACCCAATAGCTGTATCATTTATCCCTCATAATGGTCTCCTTTTTTATTTGCTTCAAGGATTCTTCCCCCTGAAGGCTGGGGCCCATCTTGAGCTCTATGGAGCCATATTCCACACATCAACTGTTCCCTCAGCTCATATTAGAAGGGTAAAAGCTTTTTAGCTTTAAGGTCTCTGAGTTAAAACAAGACCCCAAAAAGTCATTTCCCACAAAGTTCCTAGTAATATTAATGGTTCAGACCTCACAGTTGGTGAATTAGAACTTGTTTGTGGTCAGTTCAGTGAAACCTGTGTTTTATAAACAAAATTGGAGTTTCATTTACTTTACAGAATAAGGGAATCATCATACATTAATCACAATTACTTATTAAAGGGCCATGTTATATAGTTGAAAAAATAAACAATAGATCCACTGTTCTAAGAAACATTTCATCTAAGAAAAATTGATTTTGTAATTCAAACCAGAAATTGCTCTGAATATTCTGCCTAGATGGGCTCATTTTGTGTGCCATTTTATCTGGGCGACTTGTTGACATTTTTCGTGTTTGTAACTTCATAGGCTGTGGTCATTTGTTACCCCGACATCACCCATCTGGGCATTTATCATTCTCCCACTGATCTGGGCTCCAGTTGGGCAATGGAAATTTAGGGCTCGAGGAGTACTACTGTTATGTGAAGGATATCATTAGAGGGGAAAAACTGTACTTCAAAGCACACGCACATATGGTTTTGACTTTTATAAAGATGGCAGGTGGACATGAAGAAAAGGTTGATTTCAAGTTTATTCCCATGATAGGAGGAACTTCTTAAAACTCTGAGGAAGATTAATTTTCAATTTGGAATTCCTAATAACTGAAACATGATCAGAATTTTACAACTTCCTGTGGTATATACTCTAGATGACCAAGTTATCTTCGTGGAAACCTGTGGGACGATTTAATATAAGAGTCAAAATGATAGACTACTGACAAATGTTTGCTAAGAGAAAGCCAGCACATGTTGGCTGAAACCTATTTGAAAATATTTAACTAGAGGATTTATAACATAGGGGAACTGAAAAATAAATTGACTTTAAATGTGATCCAAATAAAATCAAGCATAGTTTCAAAACTGAGTATTTATTTTGAAAGACCAATTTATTATGTAACCTATTTATTTTTAATGTTTCTCAGCATGTGAGTCATCCTGAATGCTGAAGTTTCTTTAATAATGGTAGCAGTTGGATTTTTCTAAAAGCACTTTTTCCTTTGGTGACAGTGATACTTCCAGGCAAATAAGAGGCTAAGATTGGATTAAACACAAGTTAAAATTCGGATGTTATCTATTACCCTACAGACTTTTGTACATATAGTATATTCATGTTCATCAACAATATTCATATTTATATGAAAAATACAAGAAATCATTTTTTTTAAATTTTTTTATTTATGAGAGAGAGAGAGAGAGAGAGAGAGAGAGAGAGAGAGAGAGAGAGTGGTGTGTGTGTGTGGCCAGCTCAGCCCACCAGGGGGCGGGGCTGGCTGGCATGTGGTGCTGGGGGATTGAACCGTGGTCCCTGATGCTTTGCTAAGCTTGTTCTAAGTAGGTGCTCTAGACCACTGAGCCATCTCTCCAGCCCAAGAAATCATTTAAACATCTATTTTTGGGAGATTTTAAATGAGCCCTGTTACAAATGTACAACAAATGCTACATGCCATTTCACATGTCTAATACCGATTCGATTCATATATCGTAACATGAAATTTCTTCCCAGATGTAGTGATAAAATAAAAAAACAGAGTTCAAAACAGTGTAGAGAATATAGTAGTACTCTTATGGAAAGAATTTGTCATATAAGTATTCTTCATGTACATAATTTAAGAATTAAAACAACTGACTCAAAGTTTTTAGATAAGATATTGCATGCCCCCTGCTAATATTATACATCAAAAAAGAAAACACTTTTCCTCTCCCTGGGGTGACTGTGTCATTCCCTCATGTTCTACATCCCTTGAAGTTACAAATGCCTTCTCTACATCCTTTATAGAAATAATTTATTAGTTAGCATAAACTACTAGGGATCCTTTAATTATTGTTTCTGTGTTTTTTTCTGTTTCTGAGCCCTCTTTTGGAGAATCTTTTGGAGCTTTCCTAGAGTAGTGAAGCTGTTCCACAGGGGCACCTCTTCATTCAAAGAAGGTCTGTATGGAAGAAATATATAAGACAGAAGGTTTGTGGGCATTTTGGGCAAGGGAACTGGGACTGGGACCAGGACTTTGGTCCAATTTTCATCTTTGTGACAAGAAAGAATCATGTAGTTCAAAGTTTTTCTTTTTCTTTAAGTAGCCTTTAATGTGACTCTCATGCACTTTATTGTGGTATACTGAGTTCATGAAAAGCTTGTTAGGCTGATTTTGGAATGTCAGATAAAGACTGGAGTGGAAAGGCAGACGATGACAGGCATCTTCTCTGAGCCTGAAGATCACTTTTTTGGGGGTGAGTGGGAAATGTTTCCCAGCAGGTATTATTAGCATGGTAAGAATCCCAGACAACAGTGCTACTTTAATTCCTAAGCCCTGAACCTACGCTAGGTATTTACTAGCTCATATGCAGAAGTAGGAAGAGTTCCAGGTAGGATGTTTCTTCCCCTAGCTGAGCCAGGGTTAGGCAGAAGCAGTAGAGGCAGAGCCCAGGAGTCAGTCTCTCTTACACTTCTTAGGTTCAACATCTCCCACCTTTACCACCCCCTTCTCAGTGTGACTTGAGCAAGAGCTAGGCATTATTAAGAGATCGAGCAACAGCTGAAGCAACAGCAGGTGAACCTGATTGGTAAGGGGGGGTGAGAAGAAAGGGAGCGGGTGCTTGGCTGAGATGAGATGCCCCACAGTGTGCTAGGTAGAAGCTGGAGACCCAGGGAAATCCATGGTGTAACTCAGGTCAGTTCCATAGCTCTGAAAACCAACACTGGAGAAATGATATAAATTCCAGAACAGTTGAAGATGAGATGAGGTGTTTCAGCCCAACCAATAAGGAAGAATAAAAGGAATAAAGTCTTCCTTCCCCTGACTTTTTCTTTCTCTTTCTTTCTTTCTTTCTTTCTTTCTTTCTTTCTTTCTTTCTTTCTTTCTTTCTTTCTTTCTTTCTTTCTTTCTTTTCTTTCTTTCTTTCTCTTTCTTTCTTTCTTTCTTTCTTTCTTTCTTTCTTTCTTTCTTTCTTTCTTTTTTCTTCTTTCTTCTTTCATGTGTTTGGTACATGATTTCTCTACATAGCTCATACTTGTGGTGATTCTTCTGCTTTTAGCCTCCCCAGCACTAGCATTATAGGTGTGTGCCACCATGCCTGGATTCTGGCCAGCTCAGACCACCCTGAGGGTGGAGCTAATGAGGCATGTGGTGGCAGGGATGGAACCATGGTCCCTGAGCTTGGCTAAGCAGTCGCTTTAGTCTGCTGAGCTATCTTGCTGGCCCTTCCCCTGACTTTTGTTCTATTTATACCTTCAGTAGATGGAGCAAACAACCATAGCAAAGAAAGCAATTCAGTTTAATAAGTCCACTGATTCAAGTCCTAACTTCTCCCACTATTGATCTTACAGAAACATACAGAAGCAATGTTTAATCTATGTATCTTGGGCTCTCTCAAACTGACACTTAATATTAACCATTACATGGAGAAAGTAGAATGACGCAAAGCAATTGTCCTTGAAACCAAAATCCACAAAGATAGGTAGATTCTATGCATTAAACTTAAGCAGGTAATTATTCACTTAAACAGATTGAAATAAAATCATAATGTATTAACATAATATCCAAAATATCAGAATAAAATTGAAATTATTCATCATACCAAGAACCATTGAAATCACAGTTTGAATAAATAAAAGGCAATCTATAGATATCGACAGTGAGATAACTCACTTTCAGTAAACACCAGAGTTTTCTTTCTTTCTTTTTTCTTTTCTTTTTGATGTTGTGTGGCTGTAACACTTTATTTTATTTTATTTATTTATTTATTTTTTGTTGCTGGCTCAGCCTGCCCTGGGGGTGGAGCTGGCGCAATATGTGGTGCCAGGAATCGAACCGTGGTCCCTGCACTTTGCCTAAGTTTGCCTAATCAGGTGCTTTAGACTACTGAACTATCTAGTAGGCCCATGAAAATAGTTTTAATGAAGACATACTAATGCTTCACTAAGTGTCCTAGAAATAAATGGAAAAGTATAACATACTAACAAAGATATCAAACATATATATTCCAAAGGACTTTGAAAAAGGGAATTTCTCCAAACATTTTAAGGAAATAAATAAGTAACCTTACTCAAAAATTTCTGGAGATTTTTGTAAAAAGAGGAATTAAATCCCTGTTCTTTTTATAAGATATAAATTTTTGATGCTGAACAGTGATGAATTCATTATGAAAAGAAAAAAATAATGAGTATTTGATATAAAATAAAAAAATTGTATTAAGGAGATTTTCTTCTTCTCCTTCTTCTTCTTCCTCTTCTTCTTCTTCTTCTTCTTCTTCTTCTTCTTCTTCTTCTTCTTCTTCTTCTTCTTCTTCTTCTTC
>NW_004524592.1:19481319-19501586 GCF_000260255.1 Octodon degus | reverse complement strand
CTTCTTCTTCTTCTTCTTCTTCTTCTTCTTCTTCTTCTTCTTCTTCTTCTTCTTCTTCTTCTTCTTCTTTCTTCCTCTTTCTTTTTCTTTCTTTTTTGGTGCTGGGAATCGAACTCAGAATCTCTTGCTTGCCATGCAGGTGCTTATGCTGCTGAACTATCTCCCCAGCCCTAGGGAGATTTCTAATTTCCATAGTGACATGCAAGGAACAAAAACATCATACTCTCAGCCTTATAACATGAAGGTTAACAAACAATTCAATGACCTTTCTTGTGTCTGACATACAACTGCAGGTGTATGGAAAACTATCATTCAAAACATAGCAAGACAGTTATCTAGATAGGTAGAGGAACCAAGATCTACTTACCTGGAGTGGAAGCTGCTCAAACCAAGTGGACAAGGACTCTTCAATGATAATTTGGGGACTTATAGGAGGCTAACTATGGGTCAGCAGAAGGCATGATCCTCTTTAGACCCATTGCTTCAGTAGTGGCTCATGACTTTTAAGACCTTCCCTCCTAGAACCCTTTCAAGTTCTTACAGTGGGAACTCCAAAAAGACCACTCATGACACTAGCAGTGTGGCGAGTGTCAGAGTTAGACTACCATACTCAAGAGAGGCTCCCAACACTATTTCATTCCAAAACTGACAGTATGAGGAAGAAGACTTGGCCAGAATGCAGTTCATAAATCAAGCAGAGCAAAGTGAACTCGTGCATTCCAGCCACCTCCAGCCTTCCAATGTAATGGTGGCCTAAGCTAGGGTCAAAAAGGGAGGGAACTTTGAGGAAATACACTGGGGACACTATAGCCAAGGCAGGTAATGTGCAGTAAGATATTATACTACTGTGGAAGGATCAGAAGCATTTGTGAATACTACAACCCTGAGGCACAGGACTGCTGGAACTGAAAATAAATTGGAAGATGAAAAATACTCCTCTTTTGAGCATGTCATCCCACCAACAAGGCAGAGATATAACTGTTATTTGATGCTAGAAGTTCTTTAAGATAGGGTTTACCTCATAAGAGTCCTTAGTGTGCACAAAATCAAGAAAGGTGACAAGACATAAACACCAGAGGAATTTAGAACCTCTCGTAGGTATGGTAGTAATCACTAAACACCACACAAGTACTAATCAGATTAACAAATACGCTTTCACTAAAGACCTACTTGCCTACTCTTCTTTATCCAGTACAACATAGCTGACTTTTTCAAACAGATGTGCTGCAAAATACACCAGAATACATTTTTAAAAGTCTTAAGGAAGAAAATAAACATGTGGTCCAGTCTCAGATACGATACAGACATTAGGTTTATGATACATGGATTTAAAATAACTATGATCAATATATTAAGGATTTTTCTTGAATAATAGACAATATGCAATAAATATGAATAACACAAGAAAAGTAGGGGGGAAATATCAAAGGAATTACTAAATGTCATAACTTTAAACAGAAATGACAAATGTTTTGGACAAGTGCATCAGAAGATTGCATGCAGATGAATACACAACTGGTGATAATGAGTAGGTCAGAAGAAACTTTTCAAGTTAAAATGCAAAGAACAGAAGGTATTAAGAGAAAGAATAGAACATCCTGTAATCCTGGGCTAATTTTGAAGGATGTAATTTATGAATAGAGTACCAGAGAAAGAAAAGAATGGAGCAAAATAACTGAAATAATATTGGCCAATAATGTTTTAAAATCCACTTTAAACATCTCTAATCTAGAATTATATATTCAGTGAAATTTTCCAGCCAAAGTAAAGGGGTAGAAAGACTTCCTGGAAGAGACAAAAATTGGGGGTGTTGTTAATAGTCAGGCACTGCAAGAAATGGCAGAAAAGATTTTCCTAAAGGAAGAAAATTACATGTGAGAAATTTGATCTAAAGACTGATAAAGTACTGAAGAGTACGGGGAAAAATAAATGAAGATATAACAACACAATTGATTTAACATGTAACTTTATTTATTGCTGTCCATGGAATTAATCCTAGAAACTCACACATGCTGGACAAGTGCTTTGCCACTCAGATGCATCCCCAGCCCTGAAACTACATATTTAGAACCTTCAGTAGTACCAAAGGAGTAGATAATTATAAAACATATTCATCTAATATGAATCACAGTGATGTCACAGCAGATAGGAAAAAGACTTTGGGAATACTCTAACATTCCTACATTACACATGAATGGTAAAAATGTTTTATCATACTGTACTTTGATTATTTAATATCAGAGGAAGGATGAAGAGAAGCAGGAGGAGGAACGAGGGGAGAAAGAAGTAAATGCAGAGCCAATAAAGCAAATGGAATGATTTCATGTTTAACTTAATGTAGATAAAGATGCATGCCTACAGAAATACTTACAGATTCATGCATTTAACCCAAAAGAAAAGACATTATACAAATACCTGCTTAGATACATGTATCTCAGTACATCACTATCCATAAATATTTTATAGAAGAAATCATTGGCTCTGAACTGTGATTTATTATAAACTGAAAGTACACACAGAAATTAGTAAATAGAATTAAATGATATACAAAGATCCTAATGTATCACAGTCAGTTGCAACATATTCTGGGGAGGTAAAGATACATTATTTTAAAAAATCCTTAGCTGATGTACCTCATAACACTAACAGAAAATTATGTGATGACTCTTAATAGATTCAGATAGAACATTAATAGAATAGTGAGGCAGATAATACTTCTGTTTATATATTTCATATCCCTATTGTGTTATGTGTACATCTGTGTATGTTCCATAGTGCTGGGAGAGTGTACAATGTGTTCAGTGATCAAATGTTTAAACAGCATGGTTAAGACCCCAATTGTTTCATGACCATTCTATGGTCCATTCTAATCCTTTTTACCTCTATTGACCTATAATGTTGCTTGTAGAAACCCATCACCCAAGTTCTACTTATCTATTTGAATAGTGCTAAAGAGTATGAACACTGTAGCATTTTTTATTGTCTCTGAGATCCAGCAGATGTTCAAAACACTGACTGACTCTTATTAAGAAGAAAGCCCTCTTCCAAGCATGCTTGGCTTTTCTCCCCAATACCAATCTCCCCAATACCAATCAAGTCAAAGTAAACCAAGTCAAGTCAATTCCAACTGGATCAAATTGAGTGTCACGAAAAGAAACTCCAATATTATAAGTCTCATAGTTCTGAAGTGCCATTTATATTGTATTAACTGTTTTTAAATATCATTTCTATATTTTTTAAGATCAGAGGTCTGAAAAATCAATTTTAAAACTTCATTTGGGAATGCCTGTTACTTTTTTAATTTCATATGTACAAACCCATTGAAAGTTACTTACAGGGAAGTAAGGGACTGGAAAATATCTTGGTGGAGCCCTTTAGAGCCTAGCCCTGAACATCTATGCCAAATAACCTTTGCAGCTTATTAGCAAAGAAAAACTCTGAATGATTTGCTTCCCAGAAAACTATCTGAGAGATTTTTAGAATACTATACACATAACCCTAATCCCTGTTGGGATTTTTCTTTTTTTAGGTAGAAATAAGGAAGGTGGAATCGATGGCTTAGGTAAAAGTTGAGACTGAACATTTAGAGCATCTCAACAAGCACCAAATCAATTATATTGCATTTTGTACTCTTCACTTAAAAAACATCTGGGGCTGTCATGTAGCTTCAGCCTGTCTTAAGCACTGTCAAGAAAGAATTGTCCAGACTGTCAGGAACACTTGCTTTATGCAGCTTGTCCAATGTTGGAATGAGGAATGCAGCTCATGCAACAATGGGCGAGATTACAGTGCTCAGGAAGTCCACAGTTAGGAACAGCTCCAGGATAATGTAAATGTTTGTAAAGCCCAGTCAGCAGTTAAGCATTTCACACCTTCTTCCACAAAACACCTAATTTGTTTCTAAGTTTTTCAAAATTTTTCTTTCATACTACATTTTTAAGGTCTAAACATATTAGAAAATATAGATCTCAGATTTCAAAACTCTTACTGTGTTTCCAGGTATTTCTTTTCATCTTTCACAGATTCCTGGACATTCAATGTCAGTAAATTTTTTCTTCTTTTATCATAACGTAAGGAGTATGAGTATTATGAAGGGGATCCACAATGATTTTTTTAAAATGTGTTTGGTACAGGGTCTCACTATGCTGCTTGTCTCATAGTGGTTCTCATGTTTCAGCACCCCCAGCTGCGAGATTATAGGCATGTGCCACCATGCCTGGACTCGGTGGCTGGCTCAGCACACCGAGTGGTGGGGTCAGCATGGTATGTGGTGCCAGGGATGGAACCCCAGCCCCTGCACTTGCCTAAGCAGGTGCATAGTCTGCTGGGCTATCCCGCTGGCCCACACAATGATTTTGAGATGATAGAAATGATACTTTAGGTATTATCAATTATAGTAATTAAATTATATTTCAACTTAATTAATGCAATCTGAGTGCTTTCAGAGTTTCATTCACTTGTTTAATTACTATAAATGGGCTTACTCAGAATAAAAATGCAATCACCTCCTCGGAAGTGTAGAAGAATAAATATTCATAGATTCTAAATTTAGGGGAAGAACTCTAAAATGTGCATGATGTATTATTACTCTAAAGGTTTAAAAGTGAGACATTAACTTCTTGGTTTTTATATTAGTGTATGGCTCAAATATGAACTCAAACCTTATTCATGTCTGTCATCACTTAGGATGCTTATTTAATCTGTATCATATTAGTTCACCATCACTTGTTTTCTATGACTCATCTGTAGAAATATTTTTCAAAATTGTCAATGTTTTGTTCTCACTAGCACTGCATTTTTATGCTCTGATATTCTTCCTAACACATTTGGACCTTTTAAATCAGTGAATAGAGGCATTTCCATATGATAAAGTAATGCCAAAGGTATTGAGCATAACATACATGGTCTAGTTCTGAAGATGCCTAACTGAGGCATTAATTTTATTCTCTTTGCATTTTGTAGGCAAAACCTAAACATTGCACTTCAGTGGAAAAGAGTTGTAAGAGACAGTTTTGACTTACTGATTTACAAACTTGTCATTGCTCCTTGGAATATTATAGCTAATTCTTCTAATGGGCATTTGTTGCTCAGAATGTACTATGAAGAGATCAGGTTTGGAAATTTGGAGCTGAGGATACCCAAGCACCTCTGCAGTTCTGACAAGTGCTATGATCTCACGTGGGGCTGAGTAGGAGGGACAACTTGAGGCACAGACAAGGAAACAGATAAGTAAGCCTGTGGTGACCCCCAGTTCTGAAAAGTGAGCAAGGATTTTGATCTCTTTCACACTTAGAGTCCATTGTTGACTTATTTACCTCTGTAACCATATTTACCTGGCAAAAAGATGCCATAAATAGACTGTCTAATTGTCCCTCTGGTTTTTTCTTCAGAAATTGTGGCTGGCTGTGGATATGAATTTAGAGTCTTTCCCTATTTTGTGGCGAGTGTGCAGAGCTATCATGATGCATCAAACTCAGATTAGCCAACATGTACTCATAAGTTTGGGAGAGATATCGTAGGAGACAGCTCACTTCATTCATTTTCTCATTGTAAGTATGTACTGAAATCAGCTTGAAATATATCTCTATCATTTTGTAGTTTATTTTTCAGTTTGCTCCCCATGATCAGAGACTCTTCCTTTTTGAAGCTATACAGCATTCCTGCCTATTGATCATTAGAACATTTGGAGAAAAACAACATATTAAAGGAAAATTCTTGCACTAATGATATTTGGCTGTAAGTGAGAGACCTGTAAATAACATATACCTAAATGATAAAAGCAAAATATTAGCAAGATTAACCTTCACCTGAAACACTAGGTACCCTTCCTAAGTCCTGAGTTTCTTTATGACCATTGAGAGTTTGGGCCCTTCACGAGCTAAGAAATGGGCAGTGTTAGTGCTGCAGATTGAAAAAAGAGCTTGGGGTCAGAGGTCGACACAGTGAGGGGTTTGCTCTTTAAGAGGTTATCTGTGGATCTGCAAAGCCAAAGTGTAATTGGGTTTTGTGATGTGATTTTAGTGTGTAATTGTATATGATCTTAGATAGTTTCAAAGACAAGCTTGGAAGATTTTTCTAGCCTGTTTGTGATAGCAATTTTAGGGATCATGTGAAATCTTGGTAGACAATTCAGAATGGTCGAAAATAGCCATCAGAAAAGATAAGGCAAATCCTTTAGATACTTTAATTCCAATTCCAGCACATTGATTCTAATGTTGTGTGTTCTCCCTCCCCCTCCTTATTAGGGCATTATATTGGTTAAAATAAAGATAGGCTAGTGTTAAGATGGCCCATTTTACATCATCATCATGGCTCTAGTATTTTAGAATTTGAATTATACTGAGGATTACTGAATGATTACAGAGAAAGTAAAAGTTAAACTACTGCAATTGGTTGTTAAGTATTGCCTTACTGTTACTAATTTGGCTAATATTCTGACTTCTGAATATTCAAAACAATGAGAAATAAACATTTCCTTATTGTTTTAGTTGTTTAGGGTTGTCTTGATTAAGCTGTCACTGCTGTCAGATGTCCTTATAAGCCTGGTTGGATCTATTTCATGTTAGGAAAAAGCTCAGATAAATCCAGGAAAGCTTAATGTTTATCCAATGTGAAAATAATTACTCAAAAGTGTTATTCTTAATCCAGATAATTAGAGTGAGGAAGGAAAGATCAGTGTCATTGTGAATTATGCCCCGGCAATTGACTCTTGGTCCTTGTAAGTTTCAGGTGAAGATGTGAATGGATAAAGGTTAGATTAAACATAATCCAAAGTAGCTGCAACCTTAATCTGTTATGATACAAGGATGATCACTTAAAAAGAGCTGGATTGTGGGATTGTTTCTGGTTGGATAAGATGCCGCTCGACTGGGACTAGTCTTAAAACATGCTTAGCACCATGTCACTGCAGCTGTGAGCACTTGTGCACGACTGTAGCCTGCCACAGTGAGCAGGCGCTCTGGGTGCAAGCTGCACACCGCAGCATCATACTTGCGCAATATCCGGCCCTCAGGTTGACAAGTCTTCCAGTGGTCTGCGTGAAGAAATATTTCCTGTGACCTTGTGACTTCTCTTCAGGGTTGTAATAAGCATGCATTTGGAATCTGCTAAAATTTAGGCATAAAGTAAGCAGGCGGTTATTAATTAAAGTAATTATAGGGCATATTTATAACTGAGCTTCTATTTGCATTATTAAACATAGAAACCACACACACACACACACACACACACACACACACACACACTATTTTTTTAAGAGAAGAATATTTATTGGGAGAAAAAAAGCGTTTGAGAAAAGAACAGAAGGGACAGAAACTGTATTTTAACTATTTTATATCATTTTTGTAGAACTAATTATCTGTCAAATATTTTGAAAATAAAATTAGGTCTTCCTGCATTTTTATGTGAATTTTAAAAGAATTTTGGTAGTAGTAGAAAGAATGAGATCTGAAGATGGTAGGATGCAATATCCAACCTTTTTTATAATTAAAATAATTATTGGGAGTCTCATCTCTTTCTCCCAATAAAACACAGGAACTTAATGTACCTAATTTGTGAATCATGGAATTGCTTTACTTGGTTACAGAACATAGAGCCAAAATATCTTAGAAATTATTATGTGAGACCTCGCTTTCTAAATTAACATATATTACTAATTTTTGACAATAAATTTTTATTTGGACATTTAATCAATTCATATTGTTGTCTCTTTCCCAAATAAAATTATGTTGCACCACATTTGTTGACATTAAATAGTCTAGAAAATAACTAGTACAATGTAAATAACTGCTAATATTATTTCTCTTTAACATATGTTTAGCTTTAGTTGGCATAATCAAAGTTTTAGAAAGTTAGATTTAAATACTTCAATAAAGTATATTCTAATAAGCATCACTAAAACATATCTATATATTTTGACCCTTATCAAAATATAAATGTACTGTATGCAATGCTCTCTGTTTTTGGATAATGTATAACATAATGTGCTATAAATATAACAAACATGCTTTTAGTTACATTTATGGTTTCCACATGTATTTGTGCAAAATTTGTTTTTCAAAGACTGTAAACATTTGTTAAACACTGATCACCCATATTTAGCCCTTCCTTCATATTTTTAATGTTATTACTTAGTTATTAGCTTGTGTGGTTGATGAGGCCTATTTTACGCCAGAGAGTGGTACACGAGTAACTAACATAGCAATGAATAAAACCCTTGCCCGGATGAAGCTTACATTCTTATGGGCTGAGAGAAAACATGAAGCAAAAACATAAGTAGTTAAAGAATGACAAATGCACCAAAGGAAGATGTATGGTTGGGTTGAGGAATAGGGCCTGGTAGTTTACTCATTAAGAATGTTAAGTAGGGCCTTATAGATAATGTAGCATTTGCATAAAAAATTGAAAGATACAAAGGAAAGGGACTTGTACAGCTCTTGGCTATGACTGTCTTGGTATCTGGGTATGGTGGCGCATGCCTGTAATCCCAGCACTCGGGAAACTGAGGCACGAGGATCATGGTTAGATTCGAGGTCAGCCTGGGCTACAAAGTGAACTCAAGGCTAGCCTGAACTGCATAGCAAGATCCTGTGTCCAAAAGACAAAAAAAATAGTGAAGGAGATGAGTAACTCTCACTCTTCAAGAGCATACACTTTTCCTCTTGTAAAGAAGAGTGATAGCTGACTGGGGAATTGCCTCTTGGTACTTATGTCACATGAAGCCCCACAGACCTGAGGAATTGTATTGTCCTCATGTGTTCTTTACATAGACAGATGTCTCCAACTGTGCATTGGCATGATAGGTATGACAGACAGTGTTTGTGGGTGTTTTAGTCAACTGAATTGGGCCAGGAATTCTTTTCCCCCCTTAATTTTCAAAGCATCATTTCATTGTAAATATCCCAAGAGACTCTATACCTTAAAGTTTTGTCATTTATTTTGAATTCAGTATAAATTTATTTCAAGATACTCACTGGCAAAAATGATTTCCTGAGGAAGGCAAAGGAATGCACTTCAAAGTAAGTAGGTCTCTAAACATGAGACAAAATGCAAGAAGGCAGGAGAAGTGGAATGATTAGGGCAGATTTGCCCATGCACGTCCAACACCATTGAGTCTCACGGTGCTCTAGGGAGGGTGGATTGGCAGGTGAGGACAACCTGGGCAGGAACAGGAGGTTCACTACTGGGTAACAATCAGCCAAATGTACTGGCCCTTGGCATGTGCGTCTGATGCCACAGTCCCCTTCCTGTCCCTGGGAGAGCATAAAGGAGTTTTGAGTTCACCAAAGTGTCGAAAATGGCAATACAAAATTTCTAATTGTTGAAAAATAATTATTTGCTCACATCAAACTATCCTCTCTGTCTCATACAGGACAATAATCATCACTAAACCATCATCATTAATGGAGGGGAGCAGACCTCCCACAGGGAGCTTCCTATCCAATGTCCTTGCAGCCTCAAAAAGACAGGGAGAGGCTCTGAATGATCACTTGACTCAATGTATAAAACAAATAGAAACAGTCAGTAACTTAGCAATGGAAACAACCAAATGAATGTAAAGCTATTATCTATATATAAAAATATCATCCTACAATTAATTTTATATCAGATATGCTTATGATACTCATTTTACTTAAAGGTGACCTATTATAGTTAATCCTCTAAAATATGAAATGAAGGACAAATGTGGTCATTAATACAATTAATCACTTAGTTTCTTCTGAAAGTTCTCACTTAGAAAATAAGACAAACACAGACGTAAAACTTGCATCTACCACATAGCATACAAATCCATCATTATTAGCAGATTATATTATTGTTTTCCTAGAACACCCAAGAGGCTCTACTGATAAGCTATTAGGACTAATGAAGGGAGTTGTGAAGTGCTAGGCTATGAAATAAATATGAACTATTAATTAATAACCAGAGCTTTGTTACATGCTGTGTAAAGAAATGATGCTTCTATTAAAATGAAAAATGAGAAAAAGATTATATTCAAGTCTAGCTTAAAAATTATTTCTTATTAAAATATCATAAGCATAATGTAAGGGCAATTTATCAAATGTCAATTAATAATTTCTAACTACGAAGGATATTTAAAAATTAGAAGGGAATAGATGCTCCAAGAAAATGCTAGGACATATGAAGACATAAATCATAAATATACAACACTAATATATGAAAAAGGCAATATTCCACTTTGCTAGTGATAAACTTAAATAGCAATAAGCTATCTTTGACCTTTGGTGTCAGTTATTAGTGTGTAACACATTCTCCAATACGTCATGCCCTAAATGACAAGCTCTTCTTAGCTAACCTTTCTGTGGGTGAGGAATGCAGGTGTGGATTCGTTGGCACTCACTGGGCTATAGTAGAGATACCAGCTGAGCTAGAGCCTTTTTAAGGTGTCTCTGGGTTAAGCTCTGACTTGGCTATTATTCATTTGCCTTTGTGGCTTTTGGTCACAGAGATCAGTGACTTTCTGTGGGAGTCGTTATTTCATAGGGATTTTCACAATGGCAGTCTTAGCTACTTTCTCAGTGGTGGGTCACAATTCCAGCACAGTGCTAAGGTGGAATGGATTCTTTTGGCTCACAGTAGAGATTTCAGTTCATAGAAAGCTGGCTCCAAGGCAGGGCCCTGTGGCAAGTGGGCATTAGCAGAGGAGAATTGCTCAGGGGATAGCAATGGGAAGCTGAGAAAATACAAGGGAGCAGGGAGGAGAGGTTGTACCTTTCCAGGAGATGCCCCCAGTGACCACCTCCTCCAAGCAGGCTGCACATCCTTACATCACATTTAGCTATAATTAGATGAAGCCACTGATGGCTATCACACTCCCATGAGCCAATATCCTCTTGTCTCATTTTCTAATTGTTGAAAAATAATTATTTGCTCACATCACCTATGAATCCCTGAGGATTTGAGGGAAATCTAGATACAAAGCACAACAGGCAGCTTTCCTCAGTTTGGAATGAGAGAAAGATGATAGAGACAGAAATGGAGATGGAGATGGAGATGGAGATGGAAATGGAGATGGAGATGGAGATGGAGATGGAGATGGAGATGGAGATGGAGATGGAGATGGAGATGGAGATGGAGATGGAGATGGAGTTGGACCCTGAGATGAGAGAGAGTGACAGAGAGTGAAGGGGTAAGAATCTCAAAGGAAATGTCTGCCTCCATCCTTCCATAGCCTAAGTGACAACGACCTTCACTGTTTCTCTGATATTTTGTTCAATACATACAAATCAGGAATTTCCAGGATCTGAATACTTCTATCTCATGCTAAACTTATATTGAAACTTAATCTCCAATGCTATTGTGCAGGGAGTTGGGACCCAATGGGCCTTGTTTAGTTCATTTACGGTGCTGAATGAAAGGCTTATGGAAGTGGGTTTCCTTGTTTCTTCTCTTCCGCCATAGGAAGAACGAAGCTGCTCCCACGTGTAGGAAGCAACATCCACGGCAGAGTCTTGGACACGAAAGGAGTGGTCACTACAGCCTTACTAACACGAACAAATGTTACCTAACCTTCCCTAAGGAGAGGAAACCTGAGCTAAGTGCCAGCTACATCTGGCAAGAGAACTCAGGACAGTTCAATGTATGATGTTTTCAAAGTAAATTCTATGATTTCAGAAAAGGCTCACATTTTTTAAATAAAAGAAACAAGATATAGTGCAGGCCTAATAGCTCAGCCCATTAAAGCGCCTGCTTAGGCAGATGTAGGGAGTTTGATCCCAAGGCCTACCCTACTGGCCCCGCCCCCAGGGCGCTGAGAAGGTGACTGAGACTGGGCATGGTGACGTGCATTTGCAATCCCAGCCAGTGGTAGGCCATAAATAGAAAGATCACTATGAGTCCGATCTACATAGTGAGACCTTGTAGACCCATAGATCTTACCCTAAAATAAACTAAAAAAGAAAAAAAAAAAGAAAAGAGAAAGAAAAAAAAGTAAAGAAAAGAAACAAGACACAAGCAACTCTACAGCATGTGGGGGGGGGAGGGATCAACTATATCGTTATTATAATAATGTACTTTTTGGTAAAAACATTGGCAAAATTATGATACAAACTTTAAAAATACTGTTTTGACTTACAGAAATAATCTATGTACACAAAACTGTTCTTTCCAAGATTTTCTTTTGCATATTCATTTTTTTCTGCCCGTGAAAAGCAGAGAGCAATGATTTAAAGTAAAGAGGCAATTAGTAATCTTGGCCAAAATGTGTGCAGCCATTCTAATTGGTGGTATCCCACATGACCAAAACTAAGGCATACCACAGAACTGAGAGTGCTTTCCATGCCTCAAGGCCCAATGTTAGTCTTGGCAGAAGTTCTACATGATGATAACAGATACTGTACTTTAAAAGTAATTTCATGTCAAGGTATATTTAACATCATTCAACTCATTTCCACTCCACTCTTTTCCCTTCCCTTTGATAGCATTCCATTTCGCAATCTCCACACCTTCCTCTTCATACTCACGAAGTACAGAGAGAGTAAGACAGCTATGGAAATAATCACAGCCGATTCTGGTGGAAAGTGCTCTTTATTTAATCAAGTAATATGAAATCTCCATGCATCAGTCTTTTGCAGCAATTTAGATAAATTTGCTATTTGTAATCCTTAGGTTCCTATGTAGACCTGTCTGCTATAGAGTTCAATTTCAATATTTGCATGTGTTTATATGCATTTGTATGTATCAGACAGATGATAGCTCCTAAAGATATCCATTGTTTGATCCTTGGAATTGTGAATACTTTATATCGCAAGGTGAAGCAGACTTTGGAGATGAGATTTAGGATACAGATAGGGAAACTGAGGTTACCCTGGGCTAATCACTTGAATCCTATGGTTGCTTTAAAAGTACAAAGCTTCTCCAGAGAGAGATGTAACAATGGAAGATGGTTCAGTCATGTGACATCTCGGGCTTTGAATATAGAGGGCAGAGCCTATGAACTAAGGAACATGGGAAACTTTTGCAAGCTGGTAAAGAATGGCAGCTAAATAAACTCTCCCTTAGATTTTCCAGAGATGAATGTGGTCCTATTAACACATCTAGCTCAGTGAGACACATGTTGGACTTGTGGATTTGAGGGCCAGTGAATTAGAAAATCACCAATCGTGTTCTTTTAAGTCACCAGTTTGTAATGATTTGTTCCAACAGTGACAGAAAAAAAATGTACTGATATTTTTAGTTAAACTCAGAGAAATCCATATGCTTTGTGTTAACAAATTATTTTTTTTAATTTTATTTTTTTGCCATAGTTTTATTGATAAACAAATAGCAATGAGACAGTTTCAAATCAAATCAGTAGGACAGTTTCAATAATTAACACACTGCATACATTGTTCTTAGCGGTTAATTGCTGTATAAGATGTGGACTTGATATTCTATTTACAAGCAATATTACAACAAATCATTCTATTCATTAAGAGAATGTAACTATATATCTATCCTAACCACTTTGAATACACAGATACAACATGAACATTTGTATCCCCTTTTTTTGTTAAGTTCCATTATTTGAATATTATAGGTGTGTAAACTCAGCAAAATATTCTAAAAGAGTCCAGTAGCCCATAATAGTATTGGATCTTCTGCTTAACTGGCATTGTCAGAAATTGTTGATCTGAGTCCCCCACAGCTCAACATAACAGCATGGCTTTATTTCTTATATTTCGTTTTTATACTTTTCTTCTGGATGATTAAGACCAAGGTAAAGCAGGACCTGTGCAACAAGAGTTGTAGCTTTTTGGCCTGAGAAGGTCAGTGAAATGCCCTCAGGATTTATCCTGAGATCCTGTACCTCAGATTGTAGAACCTTTGTCAGGGTCAGCCATGTGGATGAGTCACAGCAATGCTTGGCCAATGTGCTCTCTGTGAAAGCCTGAGAGAGTGTCTTCTCCCCATGTGACTCTCCTTAGGCCCACTCTATGTCATCGATCACTTTCCTCTTTGGCCCCAAAATCTCCTTGATCAGAAAATTTGGGACACTACCGAGTTACATGAAGTTACAGTACAAGTTCTCATATGTCCTGAGTCTTAATTGACCTTAGAAGGTTGGGGACAAAATCTTGGCTTTCCTTGCAGCCCTCCTTTTTCTCTAATTTTGGTCTACAAACTTAGGTTGTTAACCATCCAGAAGACAAGCTTGTTGCTATTATTGAACAACTTAGGCTGTTAAGCTTAACCTCACTATCTCTCTGCATTTAAAACATCTTAGGCATAATATGGAACAGGTATTTTTCATCAAGTATTGATATATTCAGCTTTAAGTCCCTACAGAATATGATAAAATACATTTAAAAATTAGAATTTATTTTAAAAATAGGCATAAAGAATTATATTAACTAATCAAGAGAGGGAAAGGAGAAGAACTAGGAAACATGACAACGTCAAGCCATACCATTATATGTAGAAGATGAGCAAGGCAATGATCCTGAGAATCTCCAGAAGATTTTTTAATCTAGCAGTTTTGGGAAAGATTCTCACCCTTAATAACTATATATACTGAAACCTGTGAACTAAGCTACTACACTCCAGATGGTAATTTGTAATAGTAGTTTAATGCTTGGAGTGCCTGCCATTCTGGTCTACTGAACATGGGCTGCTTGTCATGACATGCCAGTTGCTGCTATGATGTCTCTCAGGTAGAGGGTTGTTCAAGAAGAAGGGGGTGGTGAAGGAAAGCAAGAGACAGGAAAAGGAATATTGTGGGACTGTCCTGCTTCAAGGTTGTATATGGTGAGATTTTTGGACTTATGTGCAAACATGAGAAGTATATAGCAAATTATTTTAATAAAGAGATTTATTCAAATTATTTTAAGTTCATAGGAACTTACTATTGCCAAGTAAGTCTGAATACATGGGGAGTTTTAACATTGGGCACACTACTTCAAGAAAATATAATCAGATGAGGCATATGGAATTTAAATAGTGCCCCTCTCCTGCTGTATTTGGAGATATTTTGTGGGAATCAGTGTATGCAGTTAAATTAAGAGTGTATGTGGCTATAGTCACATTTTCTTTGACTGAGGAATAGGAATGGCAAAAGAGATGTGGGAGATGGAAGGTGACTTGTGGTCAAGTTGGTGAAATATTTAGTGGCTTGATTTTATGTATGACTCTTAATCTCTTGGCAATATGACAGCACCCTTCATCTGGAGTTTTCCAGTGTTTGCCTTAATATTGACATGGGAAAAAAGAAATGAAAACAAGAAATTCAAAGATTAAATAAATTATACAAGATCATGGTTAAAAATGCATTAGAGATTAATCTTTGGTTTCTTTTATTTCTACCTACTAAGGGGGAAACATAAAATCTCTGAAATTTCAAAAGCAGTTGTTCATATAAAGTATGTCTTTTTAAGAAATCTCATAAGGCTTCAGCTGTTTGAAGTAATGTAATTATATTCAGAAGCTCTAAAATAATTTGTTCTTGCATTTGGCATTTATTAGTTTCCTATTGTTGCCATTACAATTCACTGTGGGCTTCATACCTTAAAACTACATGAGTTCATTCCCTTATCAGTTCTGGAGGTCAAGAGTCTGAAATGAATGTTGGGCGCTAAAATCTAAGCATCTACAAGGTGTTTCCTTCTGGAGTCTTCCACCAGGAAAGAGTCTATTTTTATGCCTCTGAGTCTTTTCCCAGCCTGTCTTCTGACCACACCATGCCAATCCCTTTCCCTCACCCCCATGTCATCTCTGATTCTGACTCTGTGTGCATCCCCCTTCTAAGGACCTTTATGATTTCATCAGGTTCCTCCAGATAATCCAGCCTCTGCCCGCTCCCCATTGCAAAGGCCTTAATCATCTACAAAAGTGCCTTTTTGTCATATCAGGTAACAGTCAGAGGTTCCAGGGATTAGGATCGGTGCATATTTGGCGGAAATGAGAAGCATTACTCAGTCTATTAAAATGCTGTGTAGCTCCTCAATATTGTTATCCCTACTTTTGAAGTTGAGGATTCTCCTCTTACAAAGAAAGGTTCCCTGTAAAATATCTTGGGTTGTCATTTCAACCAGGACTCAATGTGCCCTTCACAATTCACAGAATAATAAAGCTAGGGAGTTGTTAGAGACTGGAGAAATTGTGTATTACTTAACTTTTAAAATCTATGAAGAGATGTTCACCTAATTGCCTTATGTACATTAATTTAATTTTGACAAATATCTAGTGAAATACATACTGCTATTCTCAGCCTATGTTTTAATTAAGAGAAGCAAGGTGGGGCTTGGAATGAAACACAGTACTAGAGAGTTTGTCTACCTGCATCAGGCTCTGGGTTGCATCTACAGCACTACTAAGAAATAGACAACTAACTCACAAACAAGTAAATGCAAAATCTTGCATTAGATGGTGCTGTGCTTCAAAACCATCTTTAGGCCATTTAAAACCAATTTACTAATTGAATCCAAATAGCCCCTATAATTACAACCAACACCTTTAATGCATGGTAATTTAAGAATATTAGAATATAAACAGAAATATGTTTAAAATTTTATACTATCACTTTTGTTCACTTGGAACTTTCCATGTAGGTTGTTTCTGTAGGTCAGCATACCAGGCAGTTGAAAGAACAAATCAACCACATTAGTGGTTTCATTCATGTCTGTCTTACTAAATAACTACAATAGTTATAATTGAACACAGTGTCCTGAACATTTGCTGAATTTCTGATACTGGTCACAGTTATTCCCATTGTTGTCTAGTTTAAGAAGTCTGTCTATTGTCCAACTAAAATACAAGCAACAGCCATCTAGCTTCTCTCTCCTTTTCTTCTGCCTATTGTGCCACTGTGATCTAATTCTCTTCCTCTTGGCTCCTAAAAGGCACTAAGGAGTTTTGTTAAGTATTAGTTCCAAACTTCTGGTACTGTGCAAGTCAAAGTCCTGTTATGAGAACTGATTTATGTACCACTTTGCTTTCCACAGACCATTAAGGAATAGGTTGGTGCAAGACCTGCCTGACAAGGTGAGTGTCCCAAGACAGTATTTATGACATCAACTTTATGTGTAATACCATGAAGTATAAAAATTGTTTTCTCTCAGAGTCCAGTGCTACCCCAGACACAATGTACTGCTTGAAAACATGTGCTTTCCTAGGTTTTGACTATTTCAATGAATGAGTAGATGCATTTGTATTTCTTGCCTTTGGTGTGCAATCTAATGGATACCTGGTGTGATTATGTAAGTTATAAAAATCACTGTATGGAGACCCAGTCATAGCCCAGGCCCGGTGAGTGTGTGGGAGAGGTTCCGGCTACCATGCACCAGCTGGAGCTACTGGTCTGAGCCCAGGTGCAGCATGGGTGAGACCCTCTTCCACCCCTTTGGGTTGCCCCCCGCCACTCCACAGCAGCTCCCCTACCCTGCACACTGAGTAGGAATTTCTGCCATGTTCCGGGAACCCCCAGGCCCAGTCCTACCCCAGCCCGGTGAGTGTGTGGGAGAGCTTCTGGCTACCCTGCACCAGTGGGATCTACTTGTCCCAGCCTAGGAACAGCATGCGTGACTCCCTCTTTCACCCTTTTGGGACAACCACCATCATTGTGTAGTACCCCCCCCCACCCCACCACAGAATAGAAATTTCTATCGCGTTCCAGGAATCCCCAGATCCAGTCTTAGTCCAGGCCTGGTGAGTGTGTGGTAGAGCTGCCTCTCCCCCCTACTCCAATTTGTCCCCTCCAGACTCAGCTCAGGCCTGGCATACAGGCCTGGGGTGAAACCCTGCGGCTGCAATCCCTGCAGAGAGGGTAGGAGACAGAACCACCCAGCTACTCCAGGAGGAGAACATCTTGCCAGAGGGGCACAATAGGTTCACCCCCATGGGCAGCAACAGCAAGGAACTGAGTAAAGCAGCCAGACCCAAGCCAGACACAGCTGGGTAAATCCAAACTTTGTAGATATACACCGGAACTCCAGTAGGTGCTAAGGTTATAACTGCAACAAAGATCTACAACAAAGGTCAGAAGACAGTGCTACACAAAATGACAACAAGAAGAAGCAAAATGCAGTCTCAGAACCTAAGCCCACCCATAACAAGTGCAGCAGACACTAACACAGAACAAATTGGGAATCACACAGCTGAAAGCAATGAATCAACGACTTCTGAAATAAAGAAACAGCTGCAGAAAGGTATAAAGGAACTCAGAATGGAAATGAAAGAGAAATCCCTGAATTAATATCATCTGCAGTAAAGAATCAAATGCAGAGACATAGGGAGGAAACCAAATGCATACCCAGAACAAGTGCAGAGGACACTAGCTCAGCTCAAATGTATGAATTAATAGCATTGATAGTAAATAAGCAACAGCAGAAAGTCATAGAGGAACTCAGAGTGGAATTCTTTCCTACTATCTCAGCTCAAATGTACAAATTAATAGTGCTGATAGTAAATAAGCAAGAGCAGAAAGTTATAGAGGAACTCAGAGCACAATTGTTTTCTGAAATAAAAAAAGAATTCTCTGAACTCATAGCATCTGAAGTAAAGAATCAACTACAGAAACATAGAGAGCAAACCCAATCTGAAAAAAACACTGCAGTAAAAGAATTTATAACTGCTTCTAAAGAAGACATTGATAAAAAAATACAGGAGATTAGAAAAATGACGGATTCCTTGAAAGAGCAACTCAGGAAAGAAATAGATCGCATGAAGCAGAGTCAAAGAGCTATAGAGGAAATTAAAACCCCAATCACAAGCTTGCAAAGCCGTTTAAGTGAAAATGAAGACTGAGTTTCAGATCTTGAAGATGCTGGGGGAGCTAGTGAAAAGGTAAGAAAGGATCTCTTAAAAACAACTAGGATGCAGGAAAAAATAATCCATCACCAGCAAGATGATGCAAAGATGAACAATGTGAGACTAATAGGCATCAAAGCGAAAGAAGAAGTCAATACAAATGACATTAAAAAATGAGGGCAGAAGTAATAGCAGAAAACTATCCAAATATGAGGAAACAATCTGATATTCAGGTAAATGAAGCATACAGAATGCCAAGTAACCTCAAATCAATTAAAAACACACAAAGACATATAACTGTCAAGATCCCAAAAATTCAGCACAAGAATAATATACTGAAAGCCACTAGAGAAAAGAAGCAAATCACATTCAAAGGAAACCCCATCAGAATTACAGCCAATTTCTCTTCACAAACCATGAAGGCAAGAAGAGCATGGAGCAGAGTACTTCAAGTCCTCTATGAAAAAAATTCCATCCCAGACAACTATACCCTGCAAAACTCTCTTTCAAGTTGATGGAGAAATGAAATACTTTCATGAAAAACAGCAGCTAAAGAATTTCATGATGACAAAGCAAACCCTACACAGGCTACTGAAAGATGTTCCAGAGAGGGACCAAAATGATCAAAACTCCACGAACGAGATCAGAAGCAACCAACTCAATAGAGCAAGCAACTAAACACAGGAGAAAAAGGTGTAAACAAAAACAGGTACATAACATGGCAACCGTAAGTCAATACATCTCAATCCTAACCATCAATGTAAATGGACTCAATTCCCCAATTAAGAGTAATAGATTGGCACAGTGGATTAGAAAACAAAATCCAACAATATGTTGTATACAAGGAACTCAATTAACTCATAAAGACATTCATAGGCTGAAAGTCAAAGAATGGAACACAAGGCTATATGCCTCAGAGCCTCAGAAAAAATCAGGGGTACCAATCCTATTCTCAGACAGTCTCAACTTCAAACCAACAATGATAGAAAAACAAAGAAGGCCACTATGTACTGGTTAGGGGAAAAATTCAAGAGGAAGAGGTAACACTCATAAATATGTATGCAGCAAACACAGGAGTACCCAACTATATAAAACAAATCTTAATGGACATGAAAAATCTACTATCCTATACCACAATGTTAACAGGAGACCTTAACACACCCTTATCCCCAAAAGATAGATCATCCAGACAAAAACTTAGCAAAGAGATAACAGAACTGAACCAGAGCTTGAAACAAATGGACTTGGTGGACATATACAGAGTGTTCCACCCAAACACAGCTGAATATACAATTTTCTCAGCTGCACATGGGTCATTTTCTAAAATAGACCACATACTGGTCCATAGGTCATGCTTAAGTATATGTACTTAAGTATATCCCATGCACATCATCTGACCACAGTGCAATGAAACTGGAAATAAATGACAAAAGAAACCAGAAAAAAACATTAAATACATGGAAATTAAATGACACCCTACTCAGCAACCAATGGGTCACAGATGAAATTAAACAAGAAATTCAACA
>NW_004524592.1:19479164-19481156 GCF_000260255.1 Octodon degus | reverse complement strand
TTAAAGCAGAAATTAATTCAATTGAGACGAAGAAAACAGTTCAAAGAATTAAGAGAGCAAAAAGCTGGTTCTTTGAAAGATTAAATAAAATCAATAAGCTCCTAGCTAACCTCATCAAAAAGAGGAAAGAAAAAATTCAAATACAAGCAATAATGAATGAAAAGGGTGTCATTATCACAGACCCAGTGGAAATTCAGAAGATTATCAATAGCTACCTTGAGAATCTTTACTCTCACAGAATAGAAGACACAGAGAAATGGATAGATTCCTAGAAAGGTACAAATTAACACAACTGAATCGAAAAGATATAACCACACTCAGTAGCCCAATAATAGCGAATGAAATAGGAGATGGAATTAAAAACCTACTGACAAGGAAACATCCAGGTCCGAATAGATTCACAGCTGAATTCTACAAGACATTTATAGAAGATGTAATCCCTATACTCCTCAAACTCTTCCATGAAATTGAAAAGGAATCAATCTTCCATAAATCTTTCCTGGAGACAAGTATTATACTGATGCCAAAACCAGGGAAAGATGCAACTAAGAAAGAGAACTACAGGCCCATCTCCCTCATGAACATAGATGCCAAAATCCTCAATAAAATCCAAGCAAATAGAGTACAATAAATCCTTAAGAAGATTATATACCATGACCAGGTAGGATTCATCCCAGGGATGCAAGGATGGTTCAGTATTCAAAAATCTATAAATGTAATACACATATCAATAGAGCGAAAACTAAAAACTACATTTTCTTCTCCAATGATACAGAAAAGTCTTTGGACAAAGTCCAACACTCATTCATGTTCAAAGTCCTACAGAAAATTGGAATAGATGACCTCTACTTCAATCTGGTAAAAGCCATTTGTGAAAACCCAACAGCTTACATAATCCTAAATGGGAAAAACTGAAATCTTTTACTCTTAAATCTGGTACAAGACAAGGATGTCCTCTTTCACCACTCCTATTCAATATAGTTCTGGAATCATTAGCTATAGCCATTAGACAAGAGAAAGTAATAAAAGCAATAAGAATAGGTAAAGAAGAAGTTAAATTATCTTTATTTGCCGATGACATGACTTAACTTAGAAGACCAACAAAACTCCACCAAGAAACTACTAGAATTAATACAGAAATTCAGTAGCATAGCAGGTTATAAAGTCAATAGCATTCCTCTACACAGACAGCAAACACACTGAGAGGGAAATTATAGAAACAATACCTTTTGCAATAGCAGTGAGGAAAATGAAATACCTTGCAATTCATCTAACTAAAGAAGTCAAAGATCTTTTCAAGGATAATTACAGTACACTTAAATAAGAGGTCGAAGAGGATTTCAGAAAATGGAAAGATATTCCATGCTCCTGGATAGAAAGAACCAACATTGTGAAGATGGCCATACTCCCAAAATTGCTGTACAGATTTAATGCAATCCCTATCAGACTACCACCGACATATCTCACAGAGGTTGAGAAATCATTCCTAAAATTTATCTGGAACCAGAAAAGATCTAGAATAGCAAAGGCAATCCTGGGCAATAAAGACAAGGAACGAGGCATTGCACTTCCCGACTTGAAATTATACTGCAAGGCTACTGTGATAAAATCGGCATGGTTCTGGCATCAAAATAGACCTGAGGATCAATGGAATAGATTAGAAGACACTGAAGCCCCTATGAACACACTCAGCCACCTGATCTTTGACAAAGGGGCCAAACATACTCACTAGAGGAAAGATAGCATCTTTAACAAATGGTGCTGGAAAAATTGGTTCTCTATATGCCAAAAACTGAAACTTGACCCAGGTCTATCACCATGCACTAAACTAAAGTCAAAATGGATTAAAGATCTGAACATTAAAGCAGAGACACTAAATCTCCTGGAAGAGAAAGTAGGAGAAATTCTTGAAGACATAGGGGTAGGCAAAGAGTTCATGGACAGAAATCAAATCGCATGGGAAACAGTTGAAAGAATTAACAACTAGGACCT
>NW_004524592.1:19453824-19477877 GCF_000260255.1 Octodon degus | reverse complement strand
CTATTTTTAAAATATATTCTAATTTTTAAATGTTTTTTAATTATATTCTGTAGGGACTTAATGTTCAACATATGAATACTTGATGAAAAATACCTGTTCCATATTATGCCTAAGATGTTTTAAATGCAGAGAGATAGTGAGGTTAAGCTTACCAGCCTAAGTTGTTCGATAATAACAACAAGCCTGTCTTCTGGATGGTTAAGAACCTAATTTTGCATACCAAAATTAGAGAAAAAGGAGGGGTGCAAAGAAAGCCAACATTTTGGCCCTAGCCTTCTAAGGTCCATTAAGACTCAGGACATATGAGAACTTGTACTGTAATGTCATGTAACTTGGCAGTGTCCCCAATTTTCTGATCTAGGAGATTATGGGGTCAAAGAGGAAAGTGATCAATGATGTAGAGTGTGCCTAAGGAGAGTCACGTGGAGAGAAAACATTCCCTCAGGTCTTCACACAGAGCACATTGGCCAAGCAATGGCCGTGACTCACCCACATGCCTGCACTGACAAAGGTTCTACAATCTGAGGTACAGGATCTCAGGATAAATCCTGAGGGCATTTCACTGACCTTTTCACACCCAAAAGCTACAACTCTTGTTGCATAGGTCCGGCTTTTCCTTGGTATTAACCATCCAGAAGGAATGTATGAAAATGAAATATAAGAAATAAAGACATGCTGTTATGTTGAACTGTGGAGGACTCAGGTCAACAATTTCTGACATTGCCAGTTAAGTGGAAGACCTTATACTATTATGGGATACTGGACTCTTTAGAGTTTTTGCTGAGCTTACACACCTATAATATTTAAATAATAGAACTTAACAAAAAGAGGGTATACACATGAGTGTCCATTTTGTATCTGTGTATTCAAAGTGGTTGGGATAGATATATAGTTACATTCTGTTATTGAATAAAATGATTTGTTCTAATGGTGTTTGTAAATATGATATCAAGTCTGCATCTTGTATAGCAATTAACCACTAAGGAATGTATGCAGTGTGTTAATTATTGAAATGGTGCTACCGATTTGATTTGAAACTGTCTTATTGCTATTTGTTTATTTATAAAACTATGGGAAAAAATAAAAAATAAAAAAAGAAATATTTTTCAACCTGTGTGAATTCTAGAAATTACATCAAATAATTTTAAGGCAAGATATTTGAAATTTCGTTTTCTGTAAATATAACTTAATTGTAATTATAATTTATAAATTAAAATTTATAGTTTCTAAATTTGAATTCAGCATATCAACAGAAGTACATGTTAGAGGTACTGGTATTATGTACAATTGCAGGTTAAAACTGAGGACGAGTCGACGAGATAGCTCTGCTGACTACATCACCTACTTAGGCAAGCGCAGTGAGCATGGTTTGATCCCCAGCACCACACGCTGCACCAGCCCCACAGCTAGGGTAGGCTGAGCCATCCGGAGTCCAGGTATAGTGGTGCATGCCTATAATCCCAGCACTGGTAAGGTTGAAAACAGGAGGATCACTATGAGACTGAGCTGTGCAGTGAGACCCTTTAACAACAAAATACATTAAAAAAAAACCTGAGTGCTATAATATAGACACATATAAATATAAACACATACAGTCATATACACACAGGTATATATAATATATGTATTATATAGTATATATTATATATAATTTGCTGCTAGTTTTTGTAATTGTTTTATATTACTATTATTTTTTAATGTACTTGGTTGTTACAGGGTCTTACTATGCAGCTCAGACTCATAGTGATCCTCGTGTTTTCAGCCTCCCCAGCGCTGGGATTATAGGCAGGTACCACTACACCCAGACTTCGTGGCTGGCTTATCCACCCCTAGGGGTGGGTTGGTGCAACATGGGGATCGAACCATAGTCCTGCACTTGCCTAAGCTTTACTAAGCAGGCACTTTAGTCAGCTAAGCTATCTTGCTAGCCCTTAGTTTTCATAATTTTAAAGGAAATTTTATCATTCATTTACTAAATGTTTCTCATAATGAATACAGTATGACTTGTTATTTTAATAATAGTATATTTTCACAATGTTAAGAAAACCTACCAAGTCTATCTTATACTATACAGAATTCAAATCACAACCAAAAGGGGACAGTCCTCTCTTAACATATCTGGAGCTTTTCTACTCAGTAATATGTTAGCAGTAATATTTTCATATTTTGTGACAGTTCCTAACAAAACATAAAATCTATTCAGTATTCCTGGCATTAGAAACTTTTCTACCATAAGCTATTAGCATGGATAATTTGATAAAACTTCCATTTATTGCTTGTGAGAACTCACAGAATGAGTTCCCATAGTTTGGTATATATCTACATCTTTACTAAGAATCATATATATTAAAAATGTACATTACAAATGCACTCTTTTAGAAGAAATTATCTTCATTTGGTTGTAGTCTGTTAAATATACAGTCATGTTACCTGCTTGGCAGGCGGGGTGAGGGGGTGCTGCGGAGTGTTGTGGGGTGTCGCAAGGGGGTGGAAGATGGTCTCACCCAAGCTGCGCCTGTGTTGGGACCTGCATGTCCCGCCAGTGCAGGGTAGCAGGAACCATGTTACCTAATACTTATATAGGTTTATCAACAAAATGTTCTGATTTTATCACTGAAAATCACCCATAAGTACTATAAATGGCTATATATTATGGGAAATATATATTGCAGTTCATGCTAATTTTATGTAAAACAAACTACGACCTTCAGTTTTTCAAAATTACAAATTGCAATTGTTTTTGGAATTAACATATTCACTTAAAAAGATGTTATTTTAAAAAAATATTTTGTTAAACTGAAGATTCTATCAGGAACCTCTCAATGCGTACAGCCCATTCTATTCATGTAATTTGTACTTTAACAGCAATGTTACATGTATGTGAACATACACATAGAGATACATGGACACATATATATCCAAATATGTAACTTTTATGTGATAAGATGAGATATAAGTGAATAAATAATCAGAATCAAGATCAATACTTGGTACATGTATCACTTTATTATTCAAGAGATTCTATTATGATTTATATTTTGGAAAATCCATTACAAATTCAGAGAAATATGAAAAGACACAGTTATAAAGCTAAAATAGAATGCTATGTAAAATAACTTCCTGAGAATAATAAGTTTTGAATTTATTTTGTTTTTGTATTTTAGGTAAGGGTATACAAGGTGTTCAGAAAAGAGAAAATAGACAATGAAATTGAAAAAATTATGTGCCTAAGAGTAAAAGAAATAGATTCCAAATTTAAAGAATCAATTAGAAGGCAGTAAATCATGAAATACCTACATTAAAGCACAACTTCATAGAATTTTAGAAATTTAGAATCAAGAGAAGATTCTAGAGGTTTCTTTTTTAAAAATAATTTTATTGAGAAAAAAATACGATGAGACAGTTTCAAAACCAAATAGTAGGACAGTTTCAATAATTAATATACTGAATATTATTGCATTCTTAGTAGTTATTCATATTAAAAGATGCGGACAAGATATCCTGTCCAGAAACACTACTAGAACAAATCTTTCTATTCATTGAATTAAGAGAAAGTAGCTGTATATCTATCCTAACTATTATGAATATACAGGCACAAAATGGTCCTACATTTGCATTCACTTTTTTTGTTTAGTTTTCTCAGAAAGGGTATTCCATGAATTCAGCAAAATATTCCAATATAATCCAGTAGTCCATAATTCTAGTGGGTTTTCTGTAGAACTGGCAATGTCAGAAGTTGTTGGCTTCAGCCTTTTACACCTCAGCATATTAATATGGCTTTACTTTTTATACCTTGTTTTTATACTTTTCTGCTGGATGGCTAAGACCAAGATAAAGCAAGAAATGTAACTTTTGTATTTGACAAAGTCAATCAAATCCCCTCAGGATTTATCCTGAAGCTGTATACTGCAGTTTGCAGATTTTTTTGTCAGTGTCAGCCATGTGGATGAGTCATGGCCATTGCTTGACCAATTTGCTCTCTATGAAAGCCTGAGAGAATGTTTTCTCTCCATGTGACTTTCCTAAGGGACATTCTACATCATGTTTAGATCTTTAATCCATTTTGACTTTATCTTAGTGCATGGTGATAGACCTGGTTCAAGTTTTAGTTTTCTCCATGTAGAAAGCCAGTGTTTCCAGTGCCATTTGTTAAAGAGGCTATCTTTCTTCCAATAGGCATATATGACCCCTTTGTCAAAGATCAGGTGGCTGAGTATGTTCATAGAGACTTCTGCATCTTCTAATCTACTCCATTGATCCTCAGGTCTATTTTGTTGTCAATACCATGCTGACTTTATCACAGTAGCTTTGTAGTATAATTTCAAGTCAGGAATTGTAATGCTTCCTGACTTGTCTTTGTAGGTCAGGATTGCCTTTGCTATTCTAGATCTTTTCTCATGCCAAATAAATTTTAGAAATGATTTCTCTAGTTCTGTGAGGTATGTTGGTGGTAGTTTGATGAGGATTGCATTAAATCCTCACAGCAATTTTGGGAGTATGGCCATCTTCACAATGTTGTTTCTTCCTGTCCAGGAGCACAGAATATCTTTCCATTTTCTGAAATCCTCTACTATTTTTTTTCAGAGTACTGTAATTTTCCATGGAAAGAACCTTGCCTTCTTTAGTTAGATGAATTCCAGGTATTTCATTTTCTGTGGTGCTATTGTAAAAGGTATTGCTTCTCTAATGTCTTTTTCAGTGTGTTTATTATCTGTGTAAAGGAATACTATTTTGGGTATTGACTTTGTATCCTGCTATGCTACTGAATTTGTGTATCAATTCTAGTAGCTTCTTGGTAGTAGTTTTTGGGTCTTCCAAGTACAGTATCATGTCATCTGTAAATAATGATTGTTTAACTTCTTTACCTAGTCTTATTCCTTTTATTTCTCTCTTTTATAATGCCTCTAGTTAATGATTCCAGAACTATAGAATAGGAGTGGAGATAGAGGACATCCTTGTCTTGTACCATAACTGGGAGTAAAAGATTTCAGTATTTCCCCATTTAGAATTATGTTACCATTGTGTTGTTATAGATGGATTTTATCAGATTGTAGTACAGGCCATCTACTCCAGTTTTCTGTAGGAGTTTGAAAATGAATAAGTGTTGGACCTTGTCAAAAAACCTTTCCTGCATCATTTGAGATGATCATGTGGTTTTTAGACTTCACTCTATTGATATAGTGTATTACATTTATGGATTTGCATGTATTGAACCATTCTCGTGTTCCCTGGGATGAATCCTACCTGGTCAGGGTGTATAATCTTCTTGATGATTTGCTGTATTCTATTTGCTAGTATTTTACTAAGGATTTTTGCATCTATGTTCGTGAGGCAGATTGGCCTGTAGTTTTCATTTTTAGTTGTGTCTTTCTCTGGTTGCTTCCTTTTCAATTCCATTGAAGAGTTTGAGAAATATAAGGATCATATCTTCTGTAAACTTCTTGTAGAATTCAGCTGTGAATCCATCAGGACCTGGGCTTTCTTTGTTGGCAGGTCTTTTTTTATTACATTTTGCATTTTTTTTGGTTGTTATTGGGTTATTCAGAGTTGTTATATCTTCTTGATTCCCTTTTGGTAATTTGTACCTTTCTAGGAATCTGTCCATTTCTTCTGTGTCTTCTATTTTGTGAGAGTAAAGATTCTCAAAGTAGTTCTTGATAATCTGAATTTCCACTGTGTTGGTGGTAATTACACCCTTTTCATTCCTTATTGCTTTTATTTGAATTTTCTCTTTCCTCTTTTTGATGAGGATAGCTAGGGGCTTATCAATTTTCAATGGCTGAATTTTCATTAAATTGTAGATAGTGTTCAATTTCTTGTTTAATTTTATCTGTAACCCATTGGTTGCTTAGTAGGGTGTTATTTAATTTTCATGTATTTATGGCACTTTTCTGGTTTCTTTTGTTGTTTACTTCCAGTTTCATTGCACTGCGGTCAGATGATATGCATCAGACAATTTCTGTTTTCTTGCATATACATAAGCATGACCTATGGACTAGCATATTGTCTATTTTAGAAAATGACCCGTGTGCAGATGAAAAAATGTGTACTCAACTGTGGTTGGGTGGAACACTCTGTATATGTCCACTAAGTACATTTGTTCCAAACTCTGATTCAGGTTTGGTACTTCTTTGTTAATTTTTTCTCTGGTTGACCTATTTTTTAGGGATCAGGGATTGTTCATGTCTCCTGTTTACATTGTGGTATTGGATATTAGATTTTTCATGTTCATTAAGATTGTTCTTACATAGTTGGGTGTTCCCACATTTGGTGAGTACATATTTATGAGTGTCACCTCTTCCTCTTCAATTTTTCCCCTCATTAGTGTATAGTGGCCTTCTTTATTTCATTTGATCATTCTTGGTTTGAAGTTGAGACTGTCTGAGAACAGGATTGCTACCTCAATGTTTTTCTGAGGTGCTGGGCCATGCAGTATTGTTTTCTATCCTTTGATTTTCAGCCTACGAATTTTTTTATGAGTTAAGAGTCTTTCTTGTATACAGAATATTGTTGGATTTTTTTTCCTAACCCAGTGTATTTCTTTTAATTGGTGAATTGAATCCATTTACATTGATGGTTATAACTGAGATGAATTTACTTATGATTGACATGTTATTTACTTGCTGTTGTTTACTCCTTTTTCTCCTGTGTTTAATTATTTCCCTATTTAGTGGGTTCTTTCTGTTCTTGCTCATGGAGTTGTGGTCATTTTCTTTTCTTTCTTTTTTAAAATTTTATTTATTTATTTGTGTGTGTGTGTGTGTGTGTGTGCGCGCGCGTGCGTGCGTGTGGCTGGGGGGGGGGCTGGCTGGCATGTGGTGCTGGGGGATTGAACTGTGGTCCCTGTGCTTTGCTAAGCTTGTTGTAAGTAGGTGCTTTAGACCACTGAGCCATCTCACCAGCCCGTGATCATTTTCATCGCTCTTAGAAGATCTTTTAGTATTTTGTGTAGACTTGGGTTTTTCATCTTGAAATTCTTTATTTATTTATTTTTTTGTTTGTTTTGTTTTGTTTGTCATGGAAGCATTTCACTTCTCCATCAATCTTGAAAGAGAGTTTTTCAGGGCATAGTAGTCTGGGCTGGAATTTGCTTTCATAGAAGACTTGAAGTACTCTGCTCCATGCTCTTCTCGACTTCATGGTTTGGTGAGAGAATTCTGCTATTATTCTGATGCATTTTCCTTTAAATGTGATCCTTTTTTTCTCTAGTGGCTTTCTGTATATTGTTCTTGTGCTGGATTTCTGGGATCTTGATTATTATATGTCTCGGTGTGTTTTTAATTGGGTTTATGTTATTTGTAGTTCTGTATGCTTCAGTTATCTGAATGTCAGATTGCTTCCTCATATTTGGGAAGTTTTCTGAAATTACTTTTGCCCATATTCTTTTTATATCATTTCTATTGTCTCCTTCTTTCTCATTGATAGCTATTAGTTTCTCTTTGTTCATCTTTGCATCCTGCTGCAGGTGATCAATTATTTTTCCTGCATGATAGTTGTTTTTAAGAGATCTTTTCTTACCTTTTCACCAGCTGCAATGGTATCTTCAAGATCTGAAACCCTATTTTCACTCTCATTCAAAAGGTTTTGCAAGCTTGTGAATGAGATTTTAAGTTCCTCTATCTCTCTCTGACTCTGTTTTATGAGATCTATTTCTTTCCCATATTGCTCATTCAAGGATTCCATTGTTTTTGTAATCTCCTCTATTTTTTTAATCAGTGTTTTCTTTTTCTTTCTTTTTTTTTTTTTCCAGAACCGCAGATTGAACTCAGACCCTTACTCTGAGGGAAGTACTTGCCAGGGAAGTGCTTATTCTACTGAGCCATCTCCCCGGCCCCTATCAGTGTTTTCTTAAGAAGCAGTTTTCAATTCTTTTGCTTCAGAGATTATTTATGATCTGATTTCCTCTATATATTTCTGCATTTGATTCTTTACTTCAGGTGCTATTAATTCAGAGATTTCTTTTTTATTTCAGGGGTTCTTTTTATTATCTTTAAAATAATTTTATTGAGATACAAATAGCAATGTGACTGTTTCAAAACTTATTACTAGCACAGTTTCAATAATTAATACATTGTATATTTTTGTCTTAGTGGTTATTCATTGTACAATATGCAGACATGATATCCCATCCACAAACACTATTAGAACAAATCTCTCTATTCAGTGATTCAAGAGAATGGAATTGTGTATCTATCTTAACTAATTTGAACATATAGATACAAAATGGTCATTCATATGTATCCCCTTTTTTGTTTAGTTTTGTCAGAGAAGGGTATTCCATTGTCATTTAAATATTGTAGGTGCCTGAATTCAGCAAAATATTCCAATATAGTCCATAATAGTAGTCCATAATAGTAGTGGGTTTCCCATAAGATTTGCAATGACAGAAGTTGTTAACTTGGCCTGGAGGATGGTTCAGTAGAATAAACTCTTTTTGGCAAGTACAAGGGCCTGAGTTCAATCCCTTGTTCTGAAAAAAAAAAAGCTGTTGACATGAGCTTTTTATAGTTCAGCATATTACTGCACTTTTTATACATCATTTTTGTACTTTTCTGCTGGATGGTTAAGACCAAGATAAAGCAGGATGTATATAACAAGTAATGTAACTTTTGTTTATGATAAGGTCAGTCAAATCCCCTCAGGATTTATCCTGAAACCCTGTATTGCACTTTGTAGATCCTTTGTGACTGTCAGCCATGTAGATGAGTCACAGTCATTACTTGACCAATGTACTCTCTGTGAAAGCTTGAGAGAATGTTTTCTCTCCATGTGACTCTCCTTAGTCACACTTTACATCATCAATCACTTTCCTTAGAGGTTATTTCTGATCTGAGTTCCTCTATATGTTTCTGCAGTTGTTTCTTTACTTCAGACACCATTAATTCATATATTTTAGCTGTGTGACTCCCAATTTCTTCTGTGCTAGTGTCTTCTGCAATTTTTTCTGGGTGGGCTCAGGGCCTGAGATGCATTGTGCTCTTTTTCTTTATCCTTTTGTATAGCACTATCCTCTGACCTGAGGTATGGAGCTTTGATGCAGTTATAATCTTCACACTGAATTTCAGGTGCTGATCTCTGAAGTTTGATTTCATCCAGTTGTACCTTGCTTGGGTCTGGCCTCTGTACTCAGCTTCTTCCTTTTGTAGCCCTTGGAAGTGAACCTGCTGCGCCCCTCTGGCAAGATGTTCTACTCCCAGATTAGCTGAGTGGTTGTGGTATCTAGTCTCTCTGCTGGGACTGCAGCTGCAATTTCATACCTGGCCTGTATGCCAGGCATAGTCTGTGTCTGGAGGAGTCAGACTTTTTTTTTCTTCCAGAATTGGGGATTGAACTCAGGCCCTTGTGCTTGTCAGGCAAGCGCTTATTCTACTGAGCCATCTCCTGGCCCCTAGAAGCTTCTTAAGAGACAAAAATAATCCATGCTCAAAAGTTTGAACAAATATATCATTAGATTTTACAGTAGTAACTCTGGAAGCTAAAAGATGACCTGTTCAAATCAAATAGCAAACTTAAATTTGAAGATATAAGCATTTTTAGACATGTGTTTTCTAACATAAGTTGCCTTATATGCTTACTTTAAAAGTGAAAAATGGAACATATGCTCCATTCAATAAGGGAATGAATGGGCAATTAGAAAGAAAGGCAGCAAAAGAAAAGAGGAGATTCTGTATCAGAGAAGTGAAAAAGTGCTGTATTTCTAAGGCAATAGTTGTCCACGATCCAACAATATGGAAAGACTTTCAGAACAGATGGAGCTAAAAATGCATCAGAATAGTAGAAAAGTAATTTAAAACAAACAAAAATTAAGACTTTAATAAACTCCAAGAAAAGTTAAGTGATATCCATTTAAAAAAGTAATTTCTATTATATTCCCAAGCTCATCTTTAAATACATACAGAATAATATTCTAACCAATACATGTGTACATGGAGAAGACTTGGGATGATGATTTGTATATTTGCACGTGTAGGTGGAGAATCTAGAGGACAGTGGTAGCAAAAGTCAAATTATGCTTAATCTTCCATATTAAAATTCTCTCTCTCTCTTTCTTTCTTTCTCTCTCTCAACCTAAAAAGTGCAAGTATTTGATTTTATGGATTGAAACTCACGGACTGAGAGTGATAAAATGGGTCTGCTTAAAAGAATTCTTAGATTTTTGAGCTTTATTTGATAAAAATTTAAAATTCAAAGCAATATGCAGTGTATTTGCCTCATCAATTTAGCCAACTGAATTCTTAAGGAAGTAGAGTGAGTCCTCCTTCTTCTATATATGAACTACTCACACATAGCAACATTGTGTGCATGGGAGCATGTACATACATGCACATGTGTACATACTCCTCAAAACCAAACTGAAAGCTTTGGACAAACTTGACAAATATGACTCACATTGTTTAAAATCACCACAAAGTGAAATAACAGTCATAAACTAAAAATATAATCCAACTGGGATGAAAATTCCCAACTGAGTTCTATTTTTGAGTTGCTTTGTGAAGGTGTTAGATTCATGTACTCCTTCATAAAACCAAAACTGCATGAGGTTTACATTGGATTAAAATACCTGAAACTCTAATCAAGGAACCAATTCAGAAAAAAAGAGGTCTAAGAAGATCAAAATGAAGAGAGACAACAAGGCTATGAATTAAAACATGTTGAAATTTTGTTTACTTTTAAATTTACTTTCCTCTATCACAGTCTTTTGTAATTGATCAAGAACTGGGCTTCCAGAATGGGATGAGAGGGAGTGTGCAGTAACTATAAAGGGTGAAGAGTGCTTGCAAAAGAAGAAACATAACAGCCCTTCTCTCAAAAGTTCTGGACAGTAGTTTTTCTGTCTTTCATTCCCTCTTTCTCTCTAGATTAGAAAAAAAATGAAAGAAAATGTCTATTTCTGATCACTTTCTTCATTTCAGAGCAGAGAGGAGCAGGATAAGGTCACCATCTTCATTCCAACAAATCAAATGGCAGTATGTTGATCAGTTTTCTTTCTGAGCTTCCTGGGTTACCAGAGGGCTGAATCCTACTCCTAAGAGCAGTTCAGTACTAAGTACAAAGGAGGAGGCCAGCTGGTTCTTTATATGGGATTCTTTTTCTGCCCCTCCTGTGAGGAGTTCCTTCAGAGCACATGTCCTGTCTAAATTACAATTTTATCAACTATTTTAAACAGTATGGTTTATTATATCTTTTTTTCTTTTTATTGTTATATTTTTTGCTTTTCTTTTTTGGCAAACACAAGGCTAAGTACGTTTGAATTGATTAATTCATTTTGATGAGAAGAAGTATGTGTGCTAATAACCTTCAAATTGATCACATGATTTTGTATTTGTAGTCACTCTGCCTTTTTCTTCCTGAGATTTTCTTTTGGTAAAAATCACTAAAGCTTTCCATCCTAACATTAGGAGAACATGGCATAATACATCAATATTTTTAGAACAACAAATGACATTTGATTAAGGAACCGAGAAGTGAAGCCTATACTTGTCGTTGGTTTTATTAGGTGCTTCTTCCTAAAATCACAATATTCTCTTGTGCAGCCATAGGAAAGCCTTGTGCCTTAAACAGAATACTTACAAGTTTTCTGTCCTGTTCTGTGAGACACTACTGTCAGTTCACTTCACATAAATGTATCTGTATGTACAATCACCCAAAATATTATTTCTTTTTTATTGTTTCTGTTCTTATTTATATGCATACATATGTATTTTGTTGGCACATGCTTGCAGTACATTATGCTTTTGTTCATCTTGGGGAGTTGCCATGTGTACATAGAACCTCTTCTTTTTTATTTCTCCCCTCTCCATTCTTTTCCCCCATTGTCTCTTAATCATCTTTCTTTTAGTGTTTCTCTCTATTTCCTATTATCTCTTTGTGCTTTTTTTCCTTTTCTAAGATAAGAGAAACCATGTGATGTTTAAGCTTCTGTGTCTGCTTTATTTCCAGAAACATTATTGTTTCAAGGTTGCATTCACTTTCCCACAAATGGCTCAACTTTAGCCTTCCTTGTGGGAGAGGAGTGCCCTCATGAGTATGAATGCCACATTTTCTTTACTCATTCATCTGTTGATGGACACAAAAGCTGTTTTCAAGGTTTTGCTAGTATCAATTGCACTGCTGTAAATGAGTATGCATTTGGCATTGTAATATAATGCTTTTAACTCTTTCAGAAAGATACCTAGAAAGGGCAACAACTGGGTCTAGTTGGAATGTAGTTTCAGTTTTTTGAATAATCTCCATAGTGATTTCCTTAGTGGTTGTACTAGTACACATTCCCGCCAACAACATGGAAAGGATTCTTTTCCCCACAGCCTCCCTAGCCTTTGTTATTATTTGACATTTTGATGAAGTCCATTTTTCTGGGGTAAGATAGAATCTTAATGTTTTATTTTGCATTTCTCTAATAGTCAGTGATGTTGAGCATTTTTTCACTTTTTATTGGCCTTTTGTACTCCTGAGAAGTGGCTATTCATTCCAGTTGCTCTCTATGTTTGTTAGATATGAGTCCTCAGTCTAAGAAATAGCTGCCAATAAATGTTTCCTGGTCTCTTTACTCTGTTAATGGTTTCCTTTGCTGTGTAGAGTCTTGTAACTTTGGTATGACCCAATTTGTACATTCTTGGCACTATCTTCTGTGCAGTTGGGGTTCTGTTACTACCTTAAGCAGTTTTCTTTGAGATAAAAAGAAATATAAAATATTTTATCTTTAATATTTTTATCTATATATTTTATATTTATGTATATGTACTTACGAGTCCTTGTTTTTAATACCTCAATAACTTTTAACATTTAAAACTATTTAGTATTGATCTGCTAGCAATTAATTTTCTCAGGTTTTGGTTGTGTGTAAAAGAAAATCTATCTTTCACTTCTGAGAGACAATTTCACTGCATGTAGAATTCTAGTTTAGCAGTTTTGTATTTTATTATTTTAAGTATTTTACTCTATTCTTTGGTTATTTGTGTGGTTTCTAGTGATAAGTCCTTGGAATTTTTATCTTTGTTCTTCTATATTTAAGGTCATATTTTCCTCTTCCAGGTTATTTTAAAATACATTCTTTGAGTTTTCTGAGTTTTGGAATATAATATGCCTGACCATTGTTTATGATATGTTTGTCTTGTTTGATATTCTAGAAATCTTAGATGGTTTGGTGTTTGCCATTATTTTCAAAAAATTCATTGGTTGTAATCACTCTCATCTTTCTCATGTTTGAAAAAAAGAGCAATCACTATCAAATTCTTTATAAATGGGAGCTAAAACATGAAGTTGGCACATGTTTTCTTCTTAGATTGTCTTGGCACCATGATTTGTTCTTTGATAATAGTTCTCCACCACCTTCTGGTTACAAACATTTTGCACTCCATGATTTAATATACTCCTAGGGAGTTGTCCTTCTTCATGCATTTCCATTGGCAGTTGGCTTGGAGTTTCCTATTATTTTTTCGTGTGTGTATGTGTGTGTGTGTGTGTGTGTGTGTGTGTGCATAATCTCTGTGTCTTTTGTCTTACTTTACTATTGTAACGCTCTCCTGGACAATTCTTCAGGCTTTCTATCTTCCAGAGATGCAGACTTTATAATTGTGGATGAGATTTCATTCCTGACCATCATGCTTACTGCCAACTTGTTTAGTACTTCACTATCTGTAGGTTTAGGTTTCACAGGGCTTGATAAATATAATGGCTTTCTAACTGGTGGTGAACTTATTATACCCAGCTGAATTAAACTAGCATGGTGCTGGGTGCAGGAGGCCCACTTGAGGGTTGTTGCCCACAGCACAAAATCAGAACAGGAGAAGTTGCCAGAAAGCTGTTAGGTGTGCTGTTTGGAGAAGTTGTTGGAGCTACTGGAAGCTGCTAGTTCTCTTGGGCTGTCTGCTGGAGGCTCCTGTCATGGAGAAGCTTGTCACATTGCCTTTCTTGATGGGAACTCACCTTTCCTCATTGCTGGAGGAGCTCAGACCTCACTGTTGCTAAGGATGGCTATAGTGCTTTTGGGGGAGCTCTGGTGCTTACCTTGAGCATTGCTTTGCAGCTCCAGTTCAGATCCCTCACCTTGTTAGCACAGATCCTTCACCCTGCTGGCACCTTCCTAGCTTCCACCACTGAACTTTTGGTCTTTCCATCACAGATCCATGAAGCTTGCCTACATGAGATATTATCATGGGCTCTAGGATTCCAGTTAGACTTGTGGAAGACATTGTTATGAGTTCTAGTTTTTCATCTGGACTCATGTATGATATTAAGATCTAGGCCCTCAGCTGGAGTCTTTAATTTTTATGTATGTGGACAGATTTCCTGCATTTCTTGTATGTGATTCTTAGGTGATTCATTATATAACACTCATTTAAAATTAGTCAATCAATTTTAGGTAACCATGGCTCATTAAGGGTTTTCTACTTATTGCACTGCATTCCCTGAAAACTTAGGTAAATAGATAGTCTTCATTAAGTTGAAACAGTTCCTTAGATTACTAGTTTGCTGAGAGTTTTACTCTTTTAATCAGGAGTTTCTGTTGGCTTTTGCTAAATGTATTTTCTGCATCTACAGATATAACTTCTTTGTAGTGTCCTGGTAATGTGCATTGCATTGAATTGATTTTTCAATGTTGATCCAGCATTGCATTCCTGGGATAAATACCACTTTAATATGATATAGAATTCTTTTGGCACATCATTGGAATTAATTTGTGTGCTTCTTGTTAAAATTAAGAAACCCTTCTACATTCTTGACAGGAAAGTAAACATTCCCATATATTTCAATATCCATGGAAATGAGTATAAAGTATCCTCAAAGCACTACAACTAGAAATTTCATTTGACCTAGTTATTCCCCATAGGGGTATTGTCCAGAGAGACTTAAAAACATTGTATTGCACTAACACATGCACACTCATGTTTGTAGAAGCACACTCATAGTTGCTAAATTTTGGAAGTGTTCTGTAAGTTAATAAACAGATGAATGGAAAAAGAAAATGCAGCATTCTGGACCAAAACCGAGGCACGCAGCATGAGTGACACCTTCTTCCATGCCTTTGAGATCCCTCCACCCCTCCGAAGTCCTCTCCCCCAAGGCTGCCAAGTGAACAAAAATGTCTGCAATACTCTCAGGACCCCCAGATCCAACCCAAGCCCAGGCCAGGCTAATGTTGGGGAGAGCTTCTGCGCTCCCCTGTGCTCCCTGTGCCAGGGGCACAACAGAGGGGCAACTACAGGTTCACTGTTGTGCCAGAGTGGCACAACAGGTTAAATTCCAAGGGCTGAAGCAGGAAGGAGCTGAACACAACAGCCAGACCCAAGCCAGGCATAACTGGATAAACTCAACATTAATAGATCTCCACCTGAATTATAGTAGTTGCTAAGGTTATAACTGCACCAAAGCTCTACAACAAAGGTCAGAGGTCAGTGCTATATGAAATGAAAAACAGAAGGGGTAAAATACAATGTCAGGCCACAAGCCAACCAGAACAAGTACAGAGAACACTAGCTCAGCTGACACGTATGAAATAATAGCATCAGAAGTAAAATAAAAAAAAAAACAGCAGAAAGGTACAGAGGAACTCAGAGCAGAATTAATTTCTGAAATAAAAAAAGAAGTCTCTCAATTCATAGCATCTGAAGTAAAGAATCAAATAGAGAAACATATGAAGGAAACCCAATCTGGAAAAAAACTGCAGTAAAAGAATTAATAGCTGCTTCTAAAGAAGACATTGAAAAAAAATAGAGATTAGAAAAATGACAAATTCCTTGAATAAGCAATACAGGAAAGAAATAGATGGCATGAAGCAGAGTCAAAGAGATATAGAGAAAAGAAAAAGAGATATAGAGGAATTTAAAATCATAATCACAAGTGTGCAAAACCATTTGAGTGAAAGTGAAGACAGAGCTTCAGATCTTGAAGACACTGGTGCAGCTACTGAAAATGTAAGAAAAGATCTCTTAAAAACAACTAGGATGTAGGAAAAAATAATTCATCACCTGAAAGATGATGCAAAGGTGAACAACATGAGACTAATAGACATAAATGAGAAAGGAGACAATACAAATGATATAAAAAGAATATGGGCAGAAGTAATTTTAAAAAAACTTCCCAAATATGAGGAAACAATCTGACATTCAGGTAACTGAAGCATACAGAATGCCAAATAACTTCAATCCAATTAAAAACACAACAAGAAATATAATAGTCAGGATCTCAGAAGTCCAGCACAAGAATAATATACTGAAAACCACTAGAGAAAAGAAGCAGATCATATAAAAAAGAAAACCCATCAGAATTATGGCTGACTTCTCTTCACAAACCATGAAGGCAAGAAGAGCATGGAGCAGAGTAGTTCAAGTCCTCTATGAAAACAAATTCCAGCCCAGACTACTATACCCTGAGAAACTCTCTTTCAAGTTTGATGGAGAAGTGTAATACTTTCATGACAAAGAACCACTAAAGAATTTCATGATGACAAAACCAGCCCTACACAGGCTACTGAAAGATGTTCTAGAAAGGGACCTAAATGATCAGAACTCCACAAATGAGAACAGAAGGAACTGACTAAATAGGGCAAACAGTTAAACACAGAAGATAAAGGAATAAACAAGAGCAGGTAAATACCATGTCAATTGTAAGTCAACACATTTTAATTGTAACCATCAATGTAAATGGACTCAAATCACCAATTAATAGAAATATACTAGCACATTAGATTAGGAAACAAAATCCAACAACATATTGTATAAAGAAACACACATAACTCACGAAGAAATTCATAGACTGAAAGTCAAGGGATGGAAAACAATACCACATGACCCAGCACCTCATAAAAAAGTAGAGGTAGCAATCCTGTTCTCAGGCAGTCTCAACTTCAAACCAAGAATGATCAAATGAAATAAAGAAGGCAAATATATACTGGTTAGGGGAAAAATTCAAGAGGAAGAGGTAACACTCATAAATATGTATGCACCAAACACGGGAGCACCCAACGATATAACACAAATCTCAATGAACATGAAAAGTCTGATATCCAATACCACAATCTTAACAGGAGACTTTAACACACCCTTATCTCTAAAACACAGATCAAACAGACAAAAAAAATTAGCAAAGAGGTAGCAGAACTGAACCAGAGCTTGGAAGAAATGGACTTGGTGGACATATACAGGGTGTTCCACCCAACCACAGCTGAATACACATTTATCTCAGCTGCACATGGGTCATTTTCTAAAATAGGTCACATACTAGTCCATAGGTCATGCTTTCCATGCAAGAAAATGGAAATTATCTCATGCATATTATCTGACCACAGTGCCATGAAACTGGAAATAAACGACAAAAGAAATAAAAAAAAACACTAAATACATGGAAATTAAACAACACCCTATCAGCAATCAGTGGGTCACATATAAAGTAAACAAGAAATTGAACAATATCTACAATTAAATGAAAATTCAACCACAACATATCGGAATTTACGGGATGCAAAGAAAGCAGTTCTCAGAGGGAAATATATAGTTGTGAAATCACACATTAGGAAAACAGAACGGGAACAAATAAACACCAGAAGGCTGCACATCCAACATCTAGAAAAGGAAGAGCAAACCAAACCCAGAGCCCAAAGACTGGAAGAAATCATAAAGACTAGAACAGAATTTAATTCAATTGATATGAAGAGAGCATTTCAAAGAATTAACGAATCAAAAAGCTGGTTCTTTGAAAGATTAAATAAAACCAACAAGCCCCTAGCTAACCTCATCAAAAGGAGGAAGGAAAAAATCAAATACAAGCAATAACAAATGAAAAGGGTATAATCACCACAAACCCCAGTGGAAATTCAGAAGATTATTAATAGCTACTTTGAGAGTCTTTACTCTCACAGAATAAAAGACACAGAAGAAATGGACAGATTTCTAAAAAGGTACAAATTACCAAAACTGAATCATGAAACTATAACAACTAAAAATAACCCAATAACAGCCAAAGAAATACAAAATGTAATAAAAAGCTTGCTGACAAAGAAAAGTCCAGGTCCTTTTGGATTCACAGCTGAACTTTACAAGAAATTTACAGAAGATATAATCCCTACATTCCTCAAACTCTTTAATGAAATTAAAAAGGAAACAGTTCTCCCAAAATCATTCCTGGAAGCAAGTTTTATACTGATAAGAAAACCAGGGAAAGACACAACTTAAAAGAGAACTACAGACCAATCTCCCTCATGAACATAGATGCAAAAATCCTCGATATAATCCTAGCAAATAGAATACAGCAAATCATCAAGAAGATCATACACCATGACCAGGTAGGATTCATCCCAAGGATGCAAGAATGGTTCAATATTTGAAAATCTATAAATGTAATACACTGTATCAATAGAGCAAAATCGAACAACCACATGATCATCTCAATTGATGCAGAAAAGGTTTTTGACAAAGCCCAACACTCATTCATGTTCAAAGTCCTACAGAAGATTGGAATAGAAGACCTGTAATTCAATTTGATAAAAGCCATCTATGACAACCTAGTGGCTAATATAATTCTAAATGTGGAAAAATTGAAATCTTTTACTCTCAGATATGGTACAAGATATGGATATCCTCCATTATCCCTCCTATTCAATATAGTTCTGGAATCAGCTAAAGCCATTAGACAAGAGAAAAATAAAAGGGATAAAAATAGATAAAGAAGAAGTTAATTTATCATTATTTTCAGATGACATGATACTGTACTTGGAAGACCCAAGAAGCTACAACAAGAAGCTACTAGAATTGATACACAAATTCAGTAGCATAGCAGGATACAAAGTCAATACCCAAAAGTCAATAGCATTCCTCTACACAGGTAACAAACACAGAGAGGGAAATTATAGAAACAATACCTTTCACAATAGCACTGAGGAAAATGAAATACCTTGGAATTCATCTAACTAAAGAAGTCAAAGATCTTCTCAAGGAAAATTACAGTACTCTGGAAAAAAAGATTGTACAGGATTTCAGAAAATGCAAAGATATTCCCTGCTCCAAGATAAGAAAAACCAACATTGTGAAGATGGCCATACTCCCAAAACTGCTGTACAGATTTAAGGCAATCCCTATCAAACTACCACCAACATACCCCACAGACCTAGAGAAATCATTCCTAAAATTTATTTGGAATGAGAAAAGACCTAGAATAGCAAAGGCAATCCTGACCTACAAATACAAGGCAGGAGGCATTACAATTCCTGACTTGAAATTATACTACAAGTCTACTGTGATAAAATCGGCATGGTATTGGCAACAAAATAGACCTGAGGATCAGTGGAGTAGATTAGAAGGTGCAGAAGCCTCTATGAACACACTCAGCCACCTGATCTTCAACTAAGGGGCTAAACATGCCTATTGGAAGAAAGACATACTCTTTAACAAATGGCGCTGGAAACACTGGCTCTCTACATGGAGAAAACTAAAACTTGACCCAGGTCTATCACCATGCACTAAGCTAAAGTCAAAATGGATTAAAGATCTAAACATTAATACAGAAATAGTAAATCACCTGGAAGAGAATGCAGCAGGAACTCTTGAAGATATCAGGGTAGGCAAAGGTTCATGAACAAAAATAAAATCGCACTGGTAATCACTGAAATAAGTAAGTTGGGACCAACTCTTATTGAGAAGTTTTTGTACATCAAAAGAAATTACCAACAAAGTGAAAAGAAAACCCACAAATTTCAATAAAATCTTATCTAATAAGCACTCAGACAAAGGTCTGCTCTCTAGAATTTATAAACAACTAAAAAACATTAGAGCCCCTAAATTTAAAGACCATATCAAGAAATGGGCATCTAAGATGAACATATATTTCTCAGAGGACAAAATTAAAGAAGCGAATAAATATATGAAAAAATGCTCCACATCACTAACCATCTGTGAAATGCAAATTAAAACAACACTGAGATACTATCTCATCCCAACAAGAATGGCTACCATAAAGAAATCAACCAATAACAAATGTTGGAGAGGCTGTGGGGAAAAGGGACCCCTTCTCCACTGCTGGTGGGAATGTAGACTGGTGCAGCCATTATGGAAATCAGTGTGGAGACTCCTTTGAAAACTAGGACTGGAAATCCCATTCAAGCCAGCTATCCCTTTGCTGGGAATTTTCCCGGAGGAACTGAAAACATCATATCATAGTGATATATGTGTACCTATGTTTATAGCAGCACAAATTATGATAGTCAAATCTTGGAAACAACCAAGATGCTCAGCACATGAGAAATGGTTGAAAAAGATGTGGTATTTATGTTCAATGGAGTATTACTCAGTATTATCATTACTCATATAGAATGATAAACTCAAACTCTTCATATTTAAGTAAATGCCACTTTAATATATACTCATAAGTGAAATAAACCAGACCCACATGTGTAAATATCATATAGTCTCCCTACTATAACAACTCAAAAGAAGAAATACAAATAGAATGGTTTAGCACATTTAAAAGTAAAGTGAGTACTTGAGGATTGGACACCTAGGAGAGAGCAAGGAAAAAAGCTAGGAAACATGACAGAGGCAAGCCATACATTTGTACACACAGATGGGTAAGGTAATGATCCTGAGAAACATCAGTAGGTTTTTGAAAGTAGCAGTTAATTGGTAGGATTCTCACCCTGACTAACTATATATGCTTCTACCTATGGACCAAGCAACCACATTGAAGATAGCAATGTATAATAGAAGGATCACATTTGGAATGCTTGTCATTCTGGTCTTCTAAATATATACTTCTTGTCATGATATTCCAATTATTACCATACTGTCTCTCAAGTAAATTTTTTTTTTGTTTTTTAAGGGGTAATAAATGAAAAAAAAAAAAGACACAAGGAAAGAAATGTCACTGGACTGTCCTGCTACAATACTGTGTATGGTTAGATTTCTAAATTTCCTTGTAAAAATGCATAATTGTTTATTTATATTCTTTAAATATTTTTCATTTTTTAATTTTTTCTCCATATTCTGTAGGGACTTAAAGTTTAACATATCAATACTTTATGTAAAATACTTGTTCATTTTTAGGCCTAAGATGTTTGATATTCAGACACTTAGTGAGGTTAAACCCAATTGCATATGTTGTAGGGTAATAATAAGATTTTCTTCTGGAGGGTTAATAACCTAAGTTTGCCGACCAAGAATTAGAGAAATAGAACGGCTGCAAGAACAGCCAACATTTTTTTTCATAGCCTTTCAAGGTCAGTGAAGACTCAGGACATAGAAGAACATATAATGTAACATCATGTAACTCCGTTGTGTCCCAAATTTTCTGATCAAGGAGATTATGGGGCCACAGAGCAACATGATCAATGTTGTAGAGTGTTCCTAAGTAACGTCCCAGGAAGAGAAAACATTCTTTCAGGCTTTCACAGAAAGAAAATTGGTCAAGCAATGGCTATGACTCATCCACATGGCTGACACTGACAAAGGATCTACAAATTGCAGGACAGGGTTACAGGATAAATCCTGTGGGTACTTGACTGACCTTATCAGATACAAAAGTTACATTTCTTGTTATATAGGTCTTGCTTTATCTTGGTCTTAACCACCCAGCAGAAAAGTATATAAAAGTGAGGTATATAAAGTAAAGCCATATTAATATGTGAAAGGCTCAAGTCAACAACTTCTGTGGATAACTCACTACTATTGTTGTCTGCTGGATTGTGTTGGATTGTTTTGCTGAATTCATGCACCTATATTATTTGCATGCCAATGGAATACCCATCTCGGACAGGACTAAACAAAAAAATGAGAAACAAAAGAAGGACCATTTTGTATCTGTATATACAGAATAGTTAGGATAGATGTACAGCTTCTTTCACTTAGTTCAATGAGAAGAAAGATTTGTACTAATAGTGTTTGGACAGGATATCCTGTCTGCATCTTGTACTGTGAATAACCAGTAAGAAGATAAAAATGTACAATGTATTAATTATTGAAACAGTTCTATTTATCAGTTTTGAAACTGTCTCAAGGCTATTTGTTTTTCGATAAAATAAAAAAGGAAAATAAATGCATTTATATACAATAGGGTACTACTCTGCCATAAGGTAGACTATATTTTATTTTTATTAATATATTTTTAGTACATCATGACTACATTCATCATGAGGGGGTGGTACTTGTAGATAACATCTTAATTCTTTTTTTCATGCCCTTTCCTCTCTTCCTTCCCTTCTAACATTGATGTTCACAGCAGAGGTTGGTCTTTGGTTTTAATTTTTTGTAATGTCTGACTTTGGTGAGAGGATAATAATGACCTCAGAGAATGAGGTAAAAAGTACTGTCTCTCCTTCTACCTTCTGGAAGACATCACCTAGAACTAAAAGTTCCTTGAAGTTTATCATATAATTCACTAGTAATCCCATCTTATCCTGGTGCTTTCTGTGTCAAAAATTATTTATTCCATTTCATTAATTCATAGAGAACTATATAAACATCTATTTTTTGTAAGTTTTGTATATGGACTCTTCCAAGCAATTGTTCCATTTCTTCTAGATAATCAAATTTGTGATCACAAGGTTGTTTGCATGTTCTTTTATTATACAGATAGTTCTTGACTTATGATGGGTTTACACTCAAATAAACCCATTATTGAAAATAACCAGAAGTTCAAAATTCATTTAATAAAGCTCGTCTAACAGACATCACAGCTTGGCAACACAGTACATTGGAGAGCATCAGTTGTTTATTCTCCTCATCATGCGACTTGCTGGGATTTGTGGCTCGCTACCAGTATTTCCCAGCATAGAAAAAAAGGCTCCCTGTTTATGTTGTTAACCTGATAATAGATAAAAATTCAGCACACACCTCCTACTGTGTACACATCACCTCCATAGCATCATAATGTCAAAAAAAAAAATCCCAAGTCAAGGGTTGTCTATACTTTTAATGTCCATGACATCTGAGGTGATGTCTCATCTGTTGTTCATAATATTAGTAATTTGTGTTTTTTCTCTGTTCTTCTCCCTGGATAGAGGATTATTAATTTTATGTATCTTTTCTTTTTTATGTATTTACTACAGGGTCTATAGGGTCTCACTACACAGATCAGACTCATAATGATCCTCCTGTTTTTCAACCTCCCAAGCGCTGGGATTACAAGCATGTGCCACCACACCCAGTTTCAATCGCTGTCTCAGTGCACCCCAGGGGCAGGACTGGCATGGCAAGGTAGAGGGATTGAACCCCTGGCCCCTGTGTCTGCCTAAGCAGGCACTTTAATCCGCTGAGCTACCTGGCTGGCCCTCTGCATCTTTTCAAAGCAGGTAGTCTGTGTTGATGATGTTATCTACTGATTGCTTATTTTAAAATTCAATATTTTTACTCTAGTTTTATGTTTTTCTTCCACTTACTTTAGAAATAGATTTCTTTCTTCTTTATCTGAGTTCCTCCAGTGGGAATTTAGATTAATGATTATATTTTTTTGTTTGTTTTTCTGAAGTATGCATTCAGCACTGCAAATGTGCCTCTAGCCATGAGTATCATTGTATCCCTCCTATTTGGATAACTTCCATTTTTACTTGGTTCAAATCATTCTAAAATTTATTTAAATGTTTTTTTAATTGATGTATATGTTATTTTTAAAAATTGTGTAATCACCAGATTAAGAGCTGTTTTCTTCCTGTTACTGATTTCTGGTTTAATTTCATTGTTTTCTGAAAGCAGACATTATTATTTTTTTTGACATCAGTTATTTTTATTTTAAAATAAAAGAAATAAAAACAATGGTACAAAATCTCAAAACAAGATCTTAGGAGAGTAACAATGGTTAGTACATTGCTTATTGTTACTGCCAAAGTAGTTTCTCATATTACAAGATATAGGCAAGAAATAATAAGCAAATAACTTAGGTGCAAACCTTTTTTTTTTTTAAGTCAACAGAAAATGGAAATATACTTTATAAAGTTTCTACTACAAGGTCTGTTGAGATGGCTCAGTGGTCTAAAGCACCTACTTAGAACAAGCTGAGCAAAGCATCAGAGACTGCGATTCAATCCCCCAACACCACATGCCAGCCAGCCCCGCCCCCTGGTGGGCTGAGCT
>NW_004524592.1:19430571-19451964 GCF_000260255.1 Octodon degus | reverse complement strand
TGTCACTCTGGCAAGATGTTCTGCTCCTGAATCAGCTGGGTGGGTCTTGCCTCTAGCCTCTTTGCAGGGAGTTCTGCTGAAGGGTTCCCTGCTGGGCCTGCAGCCTGGGTCTAATGAGGATCCCCGGCCCCGGGTCGTCTCACTCATTCGCCAGGCCTGCGCTCTGGGTCTGTTCAGGATCCCGGCCTGGGTCGTCTCACTCACTCGCCGGGCCTGCACTCTGGGTCTGTGCAGGATCCCGCGGCCTGGGTCGTCTCCTGAAAGTAGACATTATTGATTTCTACTCTCACATTTTTAAGAAATGTTTCACAGGCTATTTGGTCATATCTGACTGTAATCTGTCTAGTGATTTATCTAATGAGCTCCATTCAAATTTGAGAAAAATGTGCCGGCCAGATAGTTTCGCAGATTAAAGTGCCTGTTTCGGCAGACTCAAGGGCTGGAGTTCGATGTCTGGCCTTCTGTGCTGGCCCAGCCCTGCGCAGAGGCATGCTGAGACTGCCACTGAGACTGGGCATGGTGGCACAAGCTTGTAATCCCAGGCTTGGGAGGCTGAAAAAGAGGAAGGATCACTATAACTCTGATCTGTGTATTGAGACCCTGTACTAAACACAAAAATGAATGAATAAATAAGTAAATTTGAGAAAAATGTTTATTCTGCTATTTTGGAGTAAAGTACTGCAATTTATAAATTCTAACTTTTGAGTTGTGCTATTGAATTTAACTCTGTCCTGATTTTCTGCTTTGTGCATCTGTTTATTTTGGATAGAATGGTCTTCGAAGTCTTCAAGCATTTGGTAGAATCATTTGTTTCTCTCTGCTCACTGCTTGATTAGTTTTTGTTTCCTACATTTTCATGGCCACTTTTAGACGTAGATACATTGCAGATTTTTGTCTTCTTGAAGAATTGACCTCATCATCATTTTTTGCTCTGAAGTTTTCTCTGCATGAAACTACTATAGTAAAATTTGCTTTCTTTGTAATCAAGCATTGGTATTAAACCCTGAAACTGTGTTTTAACCAGTGAAACTGAAGGTTAGATTTTATTGTATGCAGAAGGTGTTGCTTTGGGGCCAGGAAGGAAGTTCAGTGACACAGCGCCTGCCTGGCAAGCCCAAGATCCTGAGTTCAAAACCTAATACAAAAAAAAAAAAAAAAAAAAAGAAGAAGAAGAAGCTGGTGCTTCACTAGTCAAAGGTCTTGACACTTTGTAAATGAATTAAAAATGCAGATTACAAATTATGTCTGGACTCAAGCTACTGGATGTGAAAGCCAGCAGAAATTAAAAACAACCAACCCAGGGGCCGGGGAGATGGCTCAGTAGAATAAGCGTTTCCCTGACAAGCACAAGGGTCTGAGTTTGATCCCCAGTTCTGCAAAAGAACCCCAAAAAACCTGGATATATACATATTTTTAGATATTGAAAATGTCAAGAAGAGATAGCAAGTCTCTCTAAGACATGTAAGAAAAGTAAGTATAGTCTTGCTGATAATTAAGGAATTTTAGACTATCAAAAATTACTAAGTAATCATTTCTATGTATTTGGTACAGGGTCTCACTACACAGCTTGGACTCATAGTGATCCTCCCGTTTCAGCCTCCCCAGCCCAGGGATTGCAGGTGTGCACCACCAAGCCCAGTCTCGGTGGCCAGCTCAGTGCACCCAGGGTGAGGCCAGCACATTTGCCTATGCAGGATAGCTCCACAGCTCTATTAAGTAATCTTGAAAAGGTAAAAAGTCTAACTTTTAAAAACTAAAAGCTTAGAAATTTAAATTATAAACTTAATAGCCTACGTAGCTGAAACACTAATAAAGGAATTACAATTGAAAATTCCTTACATAAAATTAGCTAGATTGAAATGAAGGCAATGAAGGCGAAAAAACGGAAGAAAAAATATAAAACTGAACATGAGAAGATGTTCATTTGTAAACCTACAAGAAGATAAAGGACATTTTATAAAAAGAAAATAAAAATTTTATGTAAACATCTCTCAGAATTGATGAAAAAGTGGCCTTAATTATAGGCAAGATGGTAGCTATCATGCTTGTGTTTAAAATGAGAAACATCATGTAAATATTTTATTTAGATGCAGATAGTATGTTTCAAAGATATTTACTCTTCATACAGTTACAGTGATGACATAGTTTGCTTAGTAGCCATTTGTTAATTGTATGACAATAATTTCTTGATTTATTATTTTTCTTCCAGTGTAGCTGTAAATGATAGCACAGAACTTTATAAAGAAAAGAACAACTAGAATGCTGTATATGCAGGTAATTGAAAATTGTAAATTATAGATTATTTATTGTAATAATTTGTGTGATAAGTGTTTATTTGTATTAACATTAGTTGTAGAATTACAACTAGTTAGTAATGCTAAGGACAATAGTTCTATTCTTCCTTTGAAATAACTCTAAATTATATATTAATCTAATGGTGAAATACAAGAGTCAGCACATTTTCTGCATGTTAATGGGATTGACTGATGAGAGAGTAATATAAGAACGTATTAAGAATATTATGTATTCTCATGCACGATACAATACAATGAGAAAATGCCAAAAGTATTTAAATGTGGTCCTTGTCCTACGGAACGTTCAATATCGGAAGGGAGACAGGCTCAGATGATGTAGCTACAAGATACACAAACTATTTTAACACTGAGAAGTGTAGTACAAGGTACGTTTTGTTCTTGCTGCTTCTTCCTCTTTACTATCTAAATTGTGGTGCAAGTGTGTTTCTTGTCCACCACCCTGTCTCACTTACCATTTATGCAGTAATCATCCCTTAAGATTCGGATCAGAGACTTTATTTTATCACAAGCCTTTCCTGATTACCTTATGCCCATATGGACTTAAGTATTCTCTATTTTTTTCCAAAACATCTAGGTCACTGTGTTCTAATTGTATGTCACTGTTAGACTTGGTTCTTTGGGCATGGACAAGCTGCTCTATGTGTTTTTGTCCTCATGATTGATTGAAGCACCTGGCACATGGTAATAATGGGGCAAAACTTAACTGAGAAGAAAAGCAGATTGTAGCTTGGGGGGGCCAGATAAACTACCTAAAAAAACAATGACATGAATATAAAAGCAGAATTCTAGAAACTAAGCATGGTAAGATAATATATTACATATTTTGAGATGAGATGTATCTTAAGTTATCTAAATAGACAGTTAAGAAAAAATGAAAATATAGTTATGGGACAACTGAAAATTCAAAATTTGTCACCTTGTGAAATTCTGATTTTACTGTATTTTTTGGTTGAACTGTTCTTTAGAGGAGTTTTTTGTCTTGTTTTTGGTGCTGGGGACAGAAGGCAGGGCTTCCAGCTTGGTAGGCAAACATTCTACCACTGAGCCAAATCCCCAGCCCCACCTTGTGACATTTTGAACAAATATTTGAAGCATGTTCTTTAGGAAAAAGAGAAAGAACTTTGAAAGAAAGAAAGTCTTGAAATGCAAGAAGACATAAGAAAAATGGAGAAACAGGTGGGTAAATCTGAACGAGCAAAAGAAATGTAACACAGTAATGGTGAATAACACGGGCAAACTAACAAAAGATGAGGTTGAAATAAGTAAAACAAAATGATATGTAAAAGTATAAAATGTTAATGGTGTATAATGTTTTAAGATCTTTGTTTCCAGTTTCCCAAAAAAAACTTTGTATTTTAGATATGCTTGATAAAACTTATGGGTAATCACTAAAGAATTAAAATATTGCATAAGTCCTAGATCAAAAGATTACAAAATAAATTTAAAAATTTCTCCCAAGGAAGGCAAAAATAATAGACAGAATACTTAGGCAGAATGGAAAAAATAGTGGAGATAATTCCATAAGTACAAAAGACTGAACTTCTTAAAAGGTAGAGATGAAAACGATTAGGAGAAGAATGCTTACAATATGGCCATTTATGTACACGTATCTATTTATCCTTTAAGGACCATAAAGATACAATAAAAAAGAAAGCATTTCCAAATGGTATATTTTTAATTGAGATCAATGTTTAGTTCGCAAGTTCACTGGGTGATTGTGTATGGTGTCCATTATTTTATTGTTCATTGATTTCATTTGCTAACATTTTGATAAAAACAGATTATCTTTTATTCTATTTTAAAATAAAGACATTATTGGACTCAGTAATGTTTCATAACTTAATTTAGACTCTTGGAGCCTTCTATACATTGTCATGGTTCAATTGTTTATATTTTGCTTTTCTTAAGTTGCCTGCTGCCTTTATGCTCGATGTATATGTCCAAATTATTACAAGATGACAGAACAGAGCACAGAAACTAGTTCCATAAGTAGCATCTCAGAAGTCGAGCTTTAGGCCTGAAAGATGAGGAATGGCCTCAGCTGCGGGGAAATAGGAATGTAGAAAACCACTTAAACCAGAGTCAGGTTACAAGACTGTTCTATCTCCTACTGCTTGTTTCTAAGGGGATGCTTTTCAGGAAGTGCAAAGACTAAAATGAATTCCCTTATTCCAGTTTTGAACAGCGCTTTTGGCACCATCTGTATTAAATGGCTTTATTTACCCGAAGGAGCCATAGAGGTTGTTATATTAGCCTTTGTGAGATAAATGACTTGTTACAACTCTCAAGTTTAACTAACGTAGAATTCCCACTGTCTCCCCAATCCCTAGACTCAGTTGAGTGTTGACACAATGTCCACTAAAATCACTGCTAAGTCCGACATCTAACACCGAACCGAAGGGCTTTCTTTCCTCTCAATGTTTCTTTCTTCTGGAATATATTCCTTCACGTTTTGCACACTAACGGAAAAATGTTTTCTGTTTTATTTAATTTTTTCCACGTTATTTTGGAAAAATGGTGGAAATATTTACAGAAGACTTTTTCATTACAGTTTTAGTTATGGTACATGGCTTACACGCACTGCAAATAGAGGGGAAATGACTTGGATAATAAAATCATTATTAGCTACTGTAATCCAATAATAAGCTTAAAAACTATGTTTTAGGATACAAATCTGTGTAGGTAGCCTGCAGAAAGAGATACATAGAAAATAAAATATCAACAAAAATTCACATTTCAAATATAGCCAGAGATACTCCTAATGGAATTTCTTACTAGAATTTGCTATTCTGTTATCTGACGCATACACAAGTATAGAGATATCTACATATTTCACTTTTAGCACTTAATTATCTCCTAATATCTTATACCAATATCTATACATTCAAAAATTGTTTTCAATGTTCATGTTCTATTAAACTTGATATAAATTTAATACTTGACATAAATTTAATACTTAATACTTTTAGCACTTGATATAAACTACCAATCTATTATTAAAACAATTTAGAATGGCTTTGATACTAGATCTATAAATGTAGTCATAAGCCGACTCAAGAGCAAAAATAGAGCATAATTTAAAATGTATCCATAAGATTAAAAAACTTATTTATGCCTGTCATTTTTGTAAACTTAATTTTAAATGTTACAGTACAGTAAGCCCCAAACTTACAAATATTCGAGTTGCAAACTTTCACAGATACCAACAGACCTCTCATTCTAAACCCTCGTCAATGTGAACAAATTGCTCAAGTGGCTCATTCACCTTCCAGACACTGTTGCAGTTGTGCTGCTGTGTGATTACGTTACAGTGTAATAGTGTACAGTAGTACAGCGCTTAATTAAAGCTCAGTGTCCACAAGCAAGAGAAAAAACCATGGTGGTATGGAGAGGACATCCAGGAAGCACAGAGAAATATATATTGTCTATTTGTGTCAAAGGCATGTAGGACTCACTTTGTCAGACTTAGTAACAAATCTGACTGATCAATGATATCCTAGGAAGCAACTCGTTCATAAGTCAGGCACTTGTTGTTTCAAACTATAAATCAAGATAAACATTTAATACTTAATCTTGAAATCAGAAGATCAGACTTTCAAAAACAGTCTCACTGATGATTAGAAATTATAAGTTGTGTGTAAAAAAGTATGAAAGAAAGGATTTTGATATTTAAACTTTAAGATGTGTTCATTGTACAAATGTTATTCACAGCTGATTATCTGTTAGTATGGGCAGAAAAATAACGAGGCTTCTGAAACTTAAGTAACATTGTGTGTGTGTGTGTGTGTGTGTGTGTACATGTTTGATTTTCAAAAATGAATTATATGTTAGATTTGGTAATTTTTAGGCACATTTTTATTTTTTTTCAAAAGTCAATTCAAAATATACTTCATATTCTAAAAATTTTCAACTTATTTTGTATGTATTTAGGACAAGATTAATAAAAATCTATTGGGATATATATGTTTATACTACTCCAGTGATTTAATTTGTAAGTGTTGTGCATTAGTAAAGACTGCAGGGAGCAGTTGAAGTTGGAGATTGATCACATGAGCCATGTGATCAACCAAGAACATGGAGAGCCCAAGGCAATCCGGGCAGGCATGCTGCTAAGCAGAGGGGTTTTGGCTGCCAATAGCCTCCCGCATATATAAATAAATGTGTAGCAGTCCCTGAGCACTTCTTTTCTCGCATCCAAAGAGAGGGCTCCACCTGACCTCAGCTTTCTATAGTCTGACTCTCCTCTTTATTTCTTTATCCCCCACCATCTGCTGTCCCCAGGAAGTTCAAGCTCTACTCTGGACACAGCAAAAGACACTGACTTAAAGCATTATACATGGAAAAGTAAGAGAATGGTATTTTAAATCCATTTCCCTGAAAAAGTGCTACTACACACATTGTTTACTTGACTTCAAACTCATTTTAGGTACTGTAATCAATAGCCCAAAAATATTTGGTGCAATTTAAGGAATTTCTTATTCTAGTTTCCAGTACTCCCTTTAACAAAATATGAATCTTGTTATATCACTTCCATAACAAAGAAATCCAGGAAGACAGACATACACTATGGATTCTTTTAGAAATTACTATAAAATAATTTTTCTCTTTTTGCTTACCCCTAAAATTCTTTTTAGTTCAGCTTTTCTATCATCCAGAAAAAAAGCTACATACAGCAAAAACTACAACATTAAGTAGCTCTTTGAAACATTTAAGATGAATTACCAATTACGATATTTAATACAAAGGGGATAAATGGGAGTTATTTCTGTGTCTCACTCAATTCACACTAATATAACTCAGAAGGTGTTTCTCATAAGATGTACAAGTTAAGCCAAAGAGAAACCAGGAAAGCAATAAGAGAGTAAACAAATCCTGTAAAAAATGACAATACACGTTAGAAAATAATTTAATTTTAAAATTTTAAAGGGAAAAGGAAAACAAAATTTCAAAACAAGATAATAGGAGAGCAATACTGATTAATACACTCTATGGTATCTTTAAATCACTCGCTCACTAAACAAGATATAGGCATTACACTGACTGAGCAATATTAGCACAAAACTTTCTTTTCAATGAACAAAGAGAATTTAGTAATGTAACTATTTTAATTGAATACACACACACACACACACACACACACATAAATATATATGCTTTTTTCCTTTTCCTTTCTTTTCTCCTTTCCTTCATCCTAGTTTCCTTTTCTTTTAGAGCAGTTTCTTCCTATTTTACAATACTTGTTATAAATCTTCGGTGCTTCTTACTTTTTCAGCTTATCACAGCAGGGGCACAATACCATGCTTACACATGTTAATGTGATTGATTTCACTTAGAAGCATGGTCTCTAGTTTCATCCATATGCGTTGGAAGTCTCAAGTTTATCCCTTTTATGGCTGAATAGTACTCCACTGCACAAAAAGACCGCATCTTTTTTTTTTTTTTGCATTTTTCAGTTGATGGGAATTTGGGTGTTTTCCAAGATTCAGCTTTACAAAGTGTGTTGTGACAAATATGGGCCCACATATATCACTGTGGTATGAATTTAATTCTTCTGGGAAAATAGCCACAAGGAGAATAGCTGGACCTAACGGTACCTCTAACGTTTTGAGAAGTCATTGTACTTATTTCCACAATGATTGCACGAGTCTACATTCCCACCAACAGAGGAGGTTTTTCCCCCACAACCCCTCCTGCATTAATTGTTAGTGACTTCTTGATAATAGTCATACCTTTTGGTGGAAATTAAAATCTCGAGTTCTTTTAATTTGCATCTCTCAAATGACAAGTGACAGCAAACTTTTTTTTCATATATGTATTTGTTGTTTGTATTTCTTCATCTGAGACGTGTGTATTCATCTCAAATTCTCATTTTTGGATTAGGTCTTTAAATTTGGGAGGAATTTTGAGGTTTTTATAGGTCTTGATAGTAATCCTTTGTCTGAGGAACACCTGGTATGCATTTTTTCCCACATCGTGGGTTGTCTCTTTACTCTGTTGGTGGTTTCTCTTTCTGTGCAAAAGAATTTTAATAAGATGAGATTCCAGTTGTTGATTCTTTGATAGTTCCTGTGTAATCAGAGTTTTATTCACAAAGTTATTGCCTACACTAATGTCTTCAAGAGTTTTGCCTATTTTATCTTCTAGCAGATTTAATGGTTCTGTTTTAATATTTAAATCCTTGATCCACTTTGAATTTAGCTTAGTGCATGGTAGTGTGCGGTAAACTATATGAATCCAATTTTAATCTTTAGCATGTGTAAAGCCAGTTTTTCCAGCACCATTTGTTTACAGAAGCGTTATGGTTTGTCTCCTGATGTCCCCCCAAAGCCTCATGCAGTCAGGAGCTGGACTTCTAGAGTTTACGATTAACTCATGATCCAATGCTGGGATTGTGGAGTGAGTGCTCCACCTGCCCTGGGGCAAACAGCCTGAATGCAATTGAAGGAAGGAAAAGGGGCTTGCTTTCTGCCACTGCTCCTCCCTTTTTGTTCCTATTGTTTTGCTGTTTTTTGCTACCATGAACTGCTGCCCTCTTCCATGTGGCATTCTGCCTTGGAGCCAGATGGTCATGGACTGAAATCTCCACAAACTGTGAGCTGAATAAAACTTTTCTTTCTTATTTGTGAGTTTCAGGTATTTTGTTCAAGCAGTGAGCAATGAGTAACTGAGGCAAGAGACTCTTTCAGCGAGTATGTTTGGCACCTTTGTAAAGATAAATGGATGAATATGTCTAGAGCTGTTTCTGCATCTTTTAATATGTTCCAATGATCCTTGAGTCTGTTTTTCTGCCAATACCATGTTAATTTTATCATATTAGCTTTGCAGTATAACTTCAAGTCATGGACTATGATGCCCCCTGTCTTGTCTTTGTTGCCCAGAATTGAGTTTGCTATTTTATGATTATGATTACAAAATGATTTTGGAATTATTTTCTCTACTTTTGTAAGGCAGGATGTTGGAATCTTAATCAGAATTGCATTAAATCTGTATAGCAGTTTTATAAATATAATCACTTTCACTATATTGGTTTTCCTGCCAAGGAGTGAGGGATATTTTTTTTTCACTTTCTGATATCCTCTTCAATCTCCTTTTTCAGAATATTGTAGTTTTCTATATAGAGATCTTTTACATGCTTTGTTAGATTGATTCCTAGGTATTTAATTTTTGATACTATTATGAAAAGTATACTTCCCTAATTTCTCTCTCATTGAGTTTTTCATGCATGTATTGGAAGGCTATTTATTATTATTTTTTATAGAGGATAGAAAGTGGTAAAAATAACCAAACACTAGAAATAGTACAGAATTTCACTAAGCAAAATAATAGGAATTTGACAATGGTTACTATGCTGTATAAGGTTACTTTCAAAGTAGTTTAGATTATTAGATATAAACATGAAAAATAGATTCTTAAAAAGTTATAAGAGGGGCCAGGGAGATGGCTCAGTGGAATAAGCACTTCCCTGGCAAGAGCAAGGGCTTGAGTTCAATAGCTGGTTCGGCAAAAAAAAAAAAAAAAAAATTACAAGAAATTGAAAAGGAGAAGAAAAAAATTAAGCATTAACTGCTTCCTTCAATTGACCAGCCATAGTCAACAGTACAACAAACTGTCCTATCATGTTTCCCCTTCTTTCTTTTGTCTTTTTCCTCATCCCAGTTTTTCCTTCTCTTGAAGACTATATATTTTTGAATGTGGACTTTGTACCCAGCTATGCTACTGAATTTGCTTATTAAATCTAACTATCTTTTAGTGAGTTTTGGGGGGTCTTCTATGTAGAGTATAATGTCACTTGCAAATAATGATAATTTGACTTCTTCCTTTCCTATTGTTATTTCTTTTATTTATTTCTCTTGTCTTATTGTCTGGCTAATGTTTCCAGAACTATATTGAATAGGAGTAGTGATAGTGGACATCCTTGTCTTGTTCTTGATTTTATGGTGAAAAATTTCAATTTTCGTCCATTCAGTATAGTGTTGGTTGATGGTTTGACATAGATGGTTTTTATCAGGTTGAAATATAAATTATGTATTTTCATTTTCTGCACAGCTTTTTTTAAAATCATAAATGAGTGTTAGACTTCAACAAAACTATTTTCTGCATCTATTGAGAGGATCATATGGTTTTTGTGAATAGGTCTATTAAAATGTGCTGCATCCAGCTCATCTTTTAAGTTTCCTGGGGTGGAGCAGCAGACGGTAGGCAGTGAAGAGATGAAGACCAGAAGAGAAGCTTATTGTTATTACCCTACAACCTAGGCTGTTAAGCTGTAGGGGACTCAGGTCAACAATTTCTGACATTGTCAGTGAAGCAGAAGACTTGATACTATTATGGACTACTGGACTCTTTTAGAATATTTTGCTGAGTTAACATACCTATAATATTCAAAGAACGGAACTAAACAAAAAAAGGGGATGCTGATGAATGCCCATTTTGTATATGTGTATTCAAAATGGTTAGGATAGATATATAGTTACATTCTCTTAATGAATAGAGGGATTTGTTCTACTAGTGTTTGTAAATAGGATATCATGTCCGCATCTTGTACAGCAACTAACCACTAGGAAGAATGTATGCAATGTGTTAATGATTGAAACTGTCCTACCAATTTGGTTTGAAACTGTCTCATTGCTATTTGTTTCTCAATAAAATTATGGGAAAAAATTTTAAAAAAGAAATGAAGACTATAGTGAGTATACAGGAGGTAGATCCTCCTCTCCTCCAGGGAGAAAAAGGACTGCCCAAGGACCACAGCACTGGCTAATGTCATGTGACACCCCTCGGCCTATCAATTTGTTTATTTTGCCTAAGGGTGCCTCTCCCTCTTGGAGTTGCAACAGCTTGCTTACAGGCTTGCCTCAAACATTCCACTTTTCTGTGCTGGACTTGCCTTAGCCCTATACAATGTGATTGATTTCCAGCTCCAGCCTTTCCTCACAAGTATGGTATACTAGATTTATTGATTAATGTGTGTTGAACCATCCCTGAATCCCTGGGATGAATCCAAATTGGTCATGGTGTATAATCTTCTTGATTTACTGCATTCTGTTTGCCAGTATCCCATTGAGAATTTTGCATCTATGTTCATTAGGGGGGTTAGCCTATAGTTCTTTTTCTTAGTTGGGTCATTCTCTGGTTTTGGTACCAGTGTAAAACTTGTTTCTGGGCATGAATTTTGGAGTACTGCTTCCCTTTCAATTTCATTAGTTTCAGAAATATTGGTATTAAATCTTCTCTAAACATCTTGTAGAATTCAGCAGGGAATCTGTGAGGGCCTGGGATTTTCTTTGTTGATAGGTTTTTAATTACATCTTTGATTTCATTGATTGATGTTGTTTTATTTAGAGTTTTTATGTCTTCTTGATTCAGCTTTGGTAACTAATATTTATCTAGGAATCTATCCATTTCTTCTGCATTTTTCATTTTACTACAATACAAATTCTCAAAGTAGGTATAGGTGATTTTCTGGATTTCTGATTTTATACTTCTCATTCCTAATTGCATGGATTTGAGTTTTTCCTTTCCTTTATAAGGTTGGCTATGGTGTGTTGATTTTCTTTAATCTTTAAAAGGATCAGCTTTTCAATTTCATTGATTCTTTGTATATTTTCTTAGACTTCAATGTATTAATTTCTGCTTTGATTTTTATAATTTCTTCCCTATATGAGCTTTGGGTCTGGCCTGCTCTTATTTTTCTAGAATTTTGGGATTCCATATTAAGTCATTTATTTGTGCATGAAGTTTTCCTGATATTGGTATTCAGTTCTATAATTTCTCCTCATAAAACTGCCCTCATTGTTGCCCCTAAGTGCTGATGTATTGTGTTGTTTTTATCATTTATTTATAGAGACTAATTATTTCTTTAATTTCATTTGTGGCCAATTAGTTGTTCATGAAGGTATTATTTATTTGCCATGTGTTTATGAAGTTTTTGTAGTTTCTTTTGCCATTGATTTGCTATTGCATTGCATTATGATCTGATAAAGTGTAGGGAATAATTTCAATTCCTTTGCATTTACTTAAGCATGTTCTATCAGTTACCATATAGTCTATTTTGAAAAACAACCTATCTGCAACTGAGAAGAATGTGTATTTTGATGTTGCAGGGTGGAACACACAGTAGACATCTATTAAGTCCATTTGCTTAAAAGTTTGCTTATTTTTAATATTTCATTTTTTGTCTAGTTGATCTTTTTATGATGGTGAGGTGTTGAAATCCCCAAAACAATTGTATTAGTGTTTATTTGATTTGTCACATTTGTATTTGTTGATTGTAGTTAGGTTCACTGGTATTTGTTGCTTATGTACATTTGATTATCATCTCTTCTTGGACTGTTCATTTTGCAAGGATGTAGTGACCTTCTTTGTCTCTCTTAGTCAGTCTTGGCTTGAAATTCACTTTGTCTTTAAATAGAATAGCTACTATTGCTTTTTTCTGGATTCTTGTCACGTGGAGTACTGCTTTCCACCCCTTGACTTTAAATCTGTGAATTGTTTTTAATTAAATGGGCTTCTTACATGCAGCATATTGTTGGATCTTGGTTTTGATCCCTACAGCCAGACTGTATCTTTTAATTGGTGAACTGAGACCACTAACATCGATGGCTATAACTGACATGTATTGATTTACCCTTGTCATGTCCCTTTCTTGTTTTTGCCCCCCCCCCATTTAATTGCTTGCTTTGTGTGGTGGTTTCTTTCTATTGAGTTTATGGAGTTGTAGTCCTTGTTATTTATTTCTAGACTATCCTTCAGAACATTTTGGAGTGTTGGTTTTATGGTCTTAAATTTTCACAGATAGTCTTTGTCATGAAAGTATCTTATTTCTGTATCAATTTTTTTTTTTGGTGGAACTGGGGATTAAACTCAGGCCCTTACACTTGCCAGGCAAGCGCTTATTCTACTGAGCTATCTCTCCGGCCCCTTTCTGTATCAATTTTAAAGAACAGTTTTGTTGTATACATCAATCTGGGTTGGAGGTTGTTTACCTTTAGAGTTTGAAATACTTACTCCAAGCTCTTCTTGACTTGAGGGTGTGTTTTGAGAAATCAGTTGTGATTTTGTTGGGCTTTCCTTTATATGAGATTTGTTTCTTTTCCCTAAAAGATTTTAATATTTTATTCTTGTGTTGAATTTCTGGAATCCTGACTATAATATGCCGGCTATAGATTTTTTTTTAATTGTGACTAATTAAATATCTCAATGCATCACTTTTTGAATGTCAAATTATTTTTTTCTTACTAGGGAAGATTTCTGCCATGATGTCTAATTATCTCTGAAATATATATATATATATATATGCAATCTCTTGCCTTTTCAATACTCTGATCAATCTTAAGTTCTTTGCATCATTTAGAAGCTGCTGAACTAATTTCTCATGATCCCCTTCTATTTTTAAGAAATTTTTCTTGGCTGTGAATTTGGCTCATTGGCACAAGTGCCAGTCTGGAAGGTTCAAGGTCCTGAGTTCAAATACAAGTACAAAAAAAGGAAAAAATATTTCTTTTTATAATGACTAACCTCAAAACTATGTTCTATAACCTGAGGTTCTATCTTCACATAGGCTTATTTTGCTACAAATACTTTCTTTTTTTAATTGTTTTTATTGAGAAACAGCAATGAGACAGTTTCAAAACCGATTCATAGGACAGTTTCAATAATTAATACATTGCATATTGTTATCTTTTTAGTGGTTATTCATAGCACAAGATGCAGACATGATATCCTGTCCAAATACTATTAGTACAAATAGTATTGAATTAAGAGAATTCTCATTGAATTAAGAGAAAGTAGCTGTATATCTATCCTAACTATTTTGTATATACAGATACAAAATGGTCCTTCCTTTGTATCCCTTTTTTTGTTTAGTTTTGTTAGAGATGGATATTCTATTGCCATTTAAATATTTTAGGTACGTGAATTCTTCCTGTAGATACTTTCAATGGAAGATTTACTCTCCTGATATCTGCTTGAATCTGACTTATGGATTTCATTTCTTTCCTATGTTGGGTATTCATGGCTTCCATAATTTTCTTAAGCTTCTCTATTTTTTTTATGTGTATCTCTTTTAAAGCCACTTATATAGTTGTCATTGTGACCACCATCTCTGCAGCTATCTGAGAAATTATTTCTGTTTGATCTTTTTCTAGAGCCTCATTCAATTGCTTTGTTGTTCCCTCTTCAGAGAGGTCAGGTGGACAGCTTTCAGTTTTTCTGACCTCATTGTTCCCCTGGTTTGCCTTTGGTGAACTGGAAATTTGGGGTTGTATCTTGCTGAAGTGATTTTCATTTTCTTTCTTTTTGCTGTGATTTTTTTATATTCCTGGTTTTATGCTTGTAAATTGACATGGTGAGTTACATTATTGTTATGATATAGGATCCTTAGGAAGGGACTGTTTCTCTGGGGTGTCTTCCAGGTGTAGCTGGTTTGGAGGTTTTGAGTATATTGTAGAATCATACCTTCTCAATTTGTTGGGAATTTGAAATTGCTGCCTGCTTGGCCCAGCCCCTGGTTCTTTGTCATTATCTCACAGTATTTTCTATTACCACTAGTCAACCTCAGTCTCGAAATATCTGGACAAACAGCTGGTTAGAATGATCATATCATATTTGGCTAATGTGTTAATATTAGCAATAACAATTGTATCAAACACAGACAGACTGAGGTGAACATTTGATTGTCCCCTTTAATTATACGAACTAGATTTATGATTATATAACAAAATCTAAAACAAACCAGAAAAATATATACAATCTATAAGTCCTTAATAAGTTGATTTTACCCTTTGGAGTTAGAATTCAAAAGGGTTAGGGAAAAGATAGAGAACTAATGGAAGAGGAATAGATTAGAGGTAAGGATGGAGAACAAAGGGGGACCATGCTAACTTGTGAAAACTGGCACAGAAGATAGGAAGGAAAGAGACATGGAAGAAATAAAAGGAAAAAAAGCAGAACAACCATATAGAAGCTAGAAACTGCTCTCACTCATGTAAAAACAAGATCAAACAATGAAAGAGAAAACAAACACAAACCACAACAAGAACAACAAATGTGTGTGTGTGTGTGTGTGTGTGAGAGAGAGAGAGAGAGAGAGAGAGAGAGAGAGAGAGAGACTGAGCCAGAGCCAGAGCCAGAGCCAGAGAGACAGAAAGGGAGAGAGAGAGAGAGAGAGAGAGAGAGAGAGAGAGAGAGAGAGAGAGAGAGACAGAGACAGAGACAGAGACACAGAGACAGAGACAGAGACAGAGAGAAACAGAGACAGAGACAGACAGACAGACAGACAGACAGACAGACAGAGGGGAGAGAGAGAGAGAAGGAGGACGAGGAGGAAAGAGGAGGATGAGGAGGAGGACGAGGAGGAAGAGGAGGAAAGGGCAAAAGAAAAAGAAGTCCACTTCCAGATTTGTCTCTAATGTTCCTGGTTGACCATCTGTGGAGACAGAGTTTAGATCTGTGTTTATTTACCACAAAAGGCCAATACTAGCTTTATGGTTGAATAATAGATAATGTCAGTGAGCCTGCACCTTTATTTCCCTTGAAGTTCAAGCTGTATTCTGTCTCTGGGGTCCATGTAGCCTACAGCAGTTAGTGTACCATCTACAGGCTTGAAATCAGCTGGGAGTTTGTAGATGGACCCAGTATCTGTTCCAAGTTCTGAACTCAGGTAGCTGCTCTCCAAGATGACTCATGGCCGATCACTTTCTGGCTGTGGAAGGCCAAGCCCTCAGCACTCACCCCAGGCAGTGCAGTCTCTGTGCAGGCCTCTTTTGTTGCCAGCAGTCACCATGTGCCTGCAGGTTTGAACCACCCCTCCCCAGCAGAGACTTCTGACTCAGGGAGAAGGCTCAGTCAGCTATCTCCTTCTTTGTCAAAGTTTCTCTCTTTGCTCTTCTTGTAAGCTTCAGTTCTCACCTCAGATCCTTCCTGGGTCCAGGGGACCCACTTCTCTTCTTGTCTTCCTCATGTTGCTATGTTCCAGTGTCTGGTTGGTAATTCTCAGAGAGGCTCTTTCTCTGCTGCTTATCACTCTGCTAACTTCCCTCAGTTGGCCATTAAATAGAAATGCTTTCTTCTGCTTCAGGAACCTTCTCTAGAAGAACAAATATAGCTCATGACAACACAAGAAGGGGAACCAAACTTGAAGTTCATTTGTAGCTCTGAACCCTGTGGAAAAGTCATTCACCTCAGAAACTGTCCAGGTATCCTGACCACACAACCCACACCAAACTGCGGAGTCTCTTGTGAGTTGCTAGGTATGCAGACTGCTCACAGATTATGGTCCAGTATGAGCAAAAGAAGGCTGGGAAGGATGAAAGCCAAGACTACAAGTCACCCTTAAAATCTATGAAAATTGCAGGATAATAAATTGTTCTTTCTAATTTTGTATTTTTAAAATGTATAAGGATATGAGCTAAAATACACCACTTGTAAGTGTGTTTATTAAAGGGTGCCGGCATGGTTTTGCCTATAAAGCTAAAAATTAACAAACTCCAGGCCCGCGGGACCTGTCCAGTCCAAACCCAGGTGCAGTGTGAGACCCTCTTCCAAGCCCTTGGGACCCCCCCACTCCACAGTCCCCCCACGCCAGCCGAGTGAGTGAGAATTTTTGCCATGTTCTTGAGACCCCCATATCCAGCCAGAGCCCAGGCCTGTGATGTGTGGGAGAGCTTCCCCTCTCTCCTCCCCTCCCCCCTTGTTCCCTTCAGACTCAGCTCAGGCCTGGCATACAGGCCTGGGGTGAAACTCTGCAGCTGCAGTCCCTGCAAAGAGAGTAGGGGACAGAACCACTCAGCTAGTCCAGGAGGAGAACATCTTGCCAAAGGGGCACAACCTCCAAAAATCACCACCTATGACTACATGAGGCTTTGATGGACAGCTAGGCACACCCCAACAGATGGCACTCAATGAAAATAACACATCTGCCCAAGGTTTCTAGGATCTTCACTAAAGTATCTATGACCACTTAATTTAAAAAAAAAATTATGTATTTGGTACAGGGTTTCACTGCACAGCTCAAATTCATAGTGATCCTTCTGTTTTCAACCTCTCCAACCCTGGGATTAAAGACATGCAGCACCATACCTGGTCTCAGTCACAGGCTCAGCATGCCTGGGGTTGGGCCCAGCAAGGCATGTGGTGCCAGAAAACGAACCCCTGTACCTGTGCTTGCCTAAGCAGGTTTTTAGTCTGCTGAGCTATCTCACTGGCCCTTCTCTATGACCTTTTCATGATTAAGGTCCAACTCACCTGTAAAATGAAGCAATTAGCAGGTTCTTGCAGTTGTCTAACAGCCGTCCTCCAGCTTGACTACCTCACAAAATAGGTTTTGTACTTCGGTTTGTTAGAGAAGTAAAGTTAGTTCACAACTGAGGAAACATGTAAAACTTCCCTCTGTTTAGCTTCCTGAAGTCCTGAGAATTCTTGTACCTAAAAGATAAAAAACTGAATTTTTATGTATTCCCATGTATGAGACAGAAAAACCCACACCTTGCTGTAATAACAATTGCAGTATTTAGGACTTATCATAGTTAGATTTTAAAAGATTGTCTTAAACATTATCTCAGTTGATCCTTACAACACATCAACTAGGTAGATACCCCACATAATTATGAGAGCAGCGATCCTCAGAGAAATGATATGCAATAATAAATGACTTGTTAATAAAATTCAGCAGAATTTGAACCTAGACAGTATATTATTGCTAAATTTGCTTGATTCCTTCCCCAAAATATTTTTGGGTGGGGGTAAGGAGATGATTAATTTTTAAAAAGTATTTACACATTGATATTAATAATAAATTAAAACTGATTTTGTAATATTCTTAATTAACTAATTCAAAGACTAATATTCTCAGTGCAATTAGATAGGTATGATCTTTGTCATCAGACTTTGAAAGAGCAAATTCATTAGTAATTAAACCATGGCATGAAATTAATTTTACATATCCCACGTCTACCTAGAAAGCCATCTCCCTAGCTTTAATTTAAATAAAATCCTTTTGTTTGTCATAATTCCTTTAGGCAATAGAGCCACTTTGGCTGCCTGTCAGATTTGGTAATGACAATTTACTTTGGCTAGAAATTCAGTGACCAGTTAGAGCAACCTCTCCATACAACAAGGCACTGGTTGGCTAGGGTAGTGCACAATGGCACAGCATTTTTCCCAGCAAGTATGAGGCCCAAAGTTATATCTCCAGGACCATTAGACAAACAAACCAGGAGATTTCTATGTGGCTCACATATTACTGTTTTGGTGGTTTGTTAAGTATCCTTTGTAGTATCAGAAAGCAAAACTCTTTAATCATCTAGACTCAAAGTATGTTATAAGATTTTTGACAACAACGTTTTAGATTATGCTTTGATATCCACATTACTACACACTGGAGGGAAGAGTGTTACTGAGTTTGTACTATACTCATCCATGAGGTTGATGACAAAGACCTTCTGCTTCTATCTGCTTCTAGCTCTCTAACATGTAATATGATAATAGCTACCTCAACAGTTTGCTAATGATAAAATGAATACTCAGTCATAATGGCACAAGCTTTTAATCTCAGTCTCTAGGAGGCTAAAGAGGCAGGATCTCCAGTTCCAACTTATCTTGAGAAATGTAGTAAAACTATATAAATCAATCAATAAATAAGTCTGAGGATGTAGTGCTGTGTGAAGGCCTAAATTACAATCATTAATGCCACAAATGATTACGTAAGTAGTGTAAAGCACTTAGAACAGAAACTGGTCTACTTTTTTATTTTTTATTTTTTTATTAATTTTATTGAGAAACAAATAGCAATGAGACAGTTTCAAAACAGGTTAGTACGACAGTTACAACAATTAATACATTGCATATTGCTGTCTTTGTAGCAGTCATTCATAGTACAAGATGCAGACATGATATCCTGTCCAAACACTACTAGTACAAATCTTTCTTCTCATTGAATTAAGAGAAAGTAGCTGTATATCTATCCTAACTATTTTGCATATACAGATTTTTTTTTAGTTTTACCCCTAAGGAGAGTCACCTAGAGAGAAAACATACTATAGAAATGATCCCGGAAAGTATAGCCTTACCTAGAGAGAAAGCCATCTCTCCTTACCTAGAGAGAAAGCCATCTCTCTAGAGAGAGCAAATTGGTCAAGCAATGGCAGTCATCACCCACTGAGTAGATGTGGGGCCAGCTAACATAAGCCGTGTTTCTCGGACCTAATTTTCCACATTACTCTGAGAGTTATTCTTCTACAGTATGGAGGCTGCTAATATCAGGTACAGTTCTGCCATACACTCCAGATTAATGTAGATCAATTCTTAGTTTTGAATAAGTCTCATTTTTTTTTTTCAAATCACTTCTTCACTGATAAGATAATGAACACAAGTGATTTCCTACAGCCTGGGTTAGCGGGACAGTGAAATTTTATGTTGTGTCTGGATGCGTGGACTTGGTAAGCAATGTTGCTGTTTGAACTAGTTTGACAACAATAAAAATCAAGATGAAAGCTATTTGAATTTAAAGTGAAAGAGCATATTCTTTTCTCCAACTCAACATTTACCACTACACAAAATGAATTCTTCATAGAGAATTAAGAATTTGTGGATACTTAGCTGGGTAAATGGAGGACATTCTATAGGGAGACAAAACTGAATACCAGTTAAAAACTTTCTCACATCCCAACAAGATTCCTAAAGGACTCAGAGTGGCACATGGAGACCGCACACCATCCGGGCTGCTGGTTCTGTCGCCTGCCCTGTTTCAGGAGTGTGCTGCGTTGTTGTTATTCCCTGATGAGCTGTGTTTTTCTTACCTCATACTTTTACATGTATTGTTTGCTCTGCTTAAGACATGTCTTTTTCTCTTGCACATGGAGGTACCTACTCAGCCTTTGTAATCCAGTTCACAGTTACTTCATCCATGAAAGCATTCCTGACTTTCTCAGGGGATTATGCATTCCTTTTGGTGCTCGTCACATGTCAGTCATTGCTGGCACTTGTCACATAGCTGGAGTCTTAACTCTGCAAACCAACCTTCTCTGCTGGACTCTGACTCTCCAGGTGGCAGGTATAGAAACAGAATTAAAAGCACTGGCTCTGACATCACAATGCATGGATTCAAATCCTAGCTCTACCACTTCTTAGCCATGGACCAGTAAAGAAATTATTCATTAACCAGTGGAAGCATGTAGAAGTTCATATTTAGGAAACCACAAAATTTAATGAGTTAAATAAGTGTAATTCTTAGAATGGGGTCCAATATATATCACAAATTCAGCTTAGATATAAAAATCATCACCTTAGAATCCAAATGAACACTCTGTTTCTGAGACATATAATGGGTTTCTAATAACAGCATAGTCACTTTTAAGTTCAATAACCAAGAAAATAATTTTAAAGCTTTAAGTAAGTCACTGTATTATTGTACTTAAGTAGTCTTGAATATTGTATTTGCAAAGAAAAATCATCCCTAAATTACAAATTTGTCTGTGAATTTTAAGAAAAACATGGAACTTACTAAATAAGAATCCTGCCTATACTCATTTATCCTTTGATTTGAGCAAAAAACAAAGTTTAATAGAAAATATAATTTATTTAGTTCTTTAAAGTATTTAAGAACTCACACTAGAGTAATTAAAAGCAAAGACAATTACTGATTTATGAATTGTCAGGTTATACAGCAAGATATTTTTTGGTGGTACCAGGGATCAAACTCAGGACCTTGTGCTTGCCAGACAAGCACTTATTCCACTGAACTATCTCCCCAGCACTTTGAATTATAAAGAACAACATTTGATCAAAGCCACAGATACTTCTAAATTAATTTTTAAAAATTGAATTTCTTTTCAGATATCAAATGGTTTCTAACATTTTAAAAATACAAAGTTTATATGGAAAATAAGGGTTAAGCTTAACAGCCTAAGTTGTATGGTAATAACAATAAGCTTGTCTTCTGGATGGATAACAACCTAAGTTTGCACACCAAAATTAGAGAAAAAGGAGAGCTGCAAGGAAAGCCAACATTTTGGCCCTAGCCTTCTAAGGTCAATTAAGACTCAGGACATATGAGAACTTGTACTGTAATGTCATTTAACTC
>NW_004524592.1:19420568-19423616 GCF_000260255.1 Octodon degus | reverse complement strand
CAGTGTATTATTTGTTGAAACTGTCCTTCCGATATGATTTGAAACTGTCTCATTGCTATCTGTTTGTCAATAAAACTTTGAAAAAAAATAAAATAAAAAAAATAAAAATAAAAAAAAACTTGCCAAATAATGTATGTTGATGTATTAGAATATTTAAGTGCGAGGAAAAATAGTGTTAAATAAATTATCTTAGGCAAATTAGTAAGCTACAATAATAAAGTATATTTTAGAGAAATAGAAAATGTTTTGGTATGTTTTTCTTTAATTAGAACAGGGTCTATGGGGTCTATAAGGTCCCACTATGTAGATTGGACTCATAGTGATTCTTCCATTTTCAGCCTTTCAAGCACTGGACAAAAAGGATTACACATAGGATTGAACGTGTGTGCCAACACGCCCAGTCGGTCTTAGTATCATATGCTAAAATCTATTATAAGTTAATAAGAGAATAAGATGCAAAGAAAGAAATAGAAAAACTAGAAAAGTGGAAATAAATATGTATATAATCACAACATAAATAAGTCTTTCTAGGCACAAAACTAAAAGGAAGAAAACAATTATTAAGATTGGTAGATGAATACATGAAGATCTGAAAACACCTTATGTAATATCACACCCAGTAACCAAGAGCACTCAAGTAGAAAGAGGCATGTTTCACTTAGCAGGCTACTTGTTATGGCCTCTATCTGGATGTCTCCAGAGAACCTCATGAGCTCAGAAGCATAGCTGGCCAAGGGGCTGTGACCTGGAGAGGCACATGCCCATTCTGGCTCATCTTTTCTTTCTCAGTTTCCTGGCCACCCCTAATCATTCTGCTTTCATTCACTATGCCCCTTTACCAAGTTCTAGACCACACATGGGCTGATACTTGTAAACTGAAATCTGAAACAAGGCTCTCATCCTTTGAGTTATAGTGCCATGTATTTTGTCACAGCAACAAAGAAACCGAGACATTACTCTGTCATAGATTAGGTATGAGCTTCAACAAGGGGCACAGCACTGACTTTGTCATAGAACTGCATTGTAGTGATGTATAAGATACTTATTTTTTAGAATATTTCTATTGATGAAACATTACTTTTAATTTTATGAGTTTTATTATACTAAACAATGAGAGCTTAGCAGGAAAAATAACAAAAACTTTTGAGTTTTTAATATTATTGGGTGTTTAATAAAAAGTATCAAAATTTTCAACATTGATTATTTTTTGGTATACATAATTTTAAAAAAACAGAAATATAAATTCCTAGAATCAAAATATCAGTAGAGCTCTACAGAATCAGTTTTACTTCCATTATAACGCCTAAGCCAGTCTGTATGCAATAGTACTTTCCAAGTACAAGTGTAGCTTACACTGATAGCACATATGTTTTGCTTTCTAGCCTTTATGTAGGACATACTCAACATCCCACTGATCTTGCTGCTTTGCCAGGAGGTTCTTATTATATTATTCAATATTTAGTTAACAGGGACATAAAATATCCAATAAGTAAAATATTAAATTCTTGCTATGTATTATATTTAAAACAAACACCAACATTTTTTACATCAGCTGTGTACTTTCTTACAAAAACATAATAGATAACACCAGAAATAAAGTTTCTATATGAACTACAATGAAAATACCAATAGAACTCTACAACAAAACAATCTTTGCTTCAGTGGTCACAACTAAGGCTGTCTTCACACATGATAATTGCCTGTTCCATGCACCACTTCATTTTCTCTGTCAGCATGTGTATTTAGCTCTCCCTTCCTATATGGCAGGCCAGTCCTGTTGCTTCTCTTGTCTTCCTGTTTTGTTAGGAGCTTCCTTCTATGCTGTAAAATCTGTAGTTAGCAAGAAAACAAGATATCAGTAAGATAAAGTATCAAATACGTAATGACTGCTTTGAATACATATCAGTATTTTCACATTATTTTGTTGCTTAAAAATTAAAAGATAACAACAGAAATAAAAACTTATGTGAACTAAAATGTAAGCACCAACAAAAGTCTATCACAGAAGCATTCTATGTTCCAGCTGTCATGCCCAAGGCTGTCTTTACACATGAAAACTGCCTGATATATACACAAGTATAGATTTCACTGGTAACACATATGTTTGTTTGCCTGTCCTTTTCTTGTAGGGCGTAGTTGACATCTTTTTGGTTTTCTTATTGTCATAGTAGGGCCATGTGATTCTATGCCTAAAACCCAATCATCTGTGAGCTCACTAGTGTGATCCACAGTTTTCTTTTTAGTGTAGCTCTCTGGGCAGAAGCATTTTGTTTTTCCCGTGCAACAAATGACCTCGTATGAGTTCCAGTTCCAGTCTTCTAAGAAATCTTGTCCATGGTATTTTGTGCTTGTTATTTTCTTTGGAAACAATCAAACTATGCCAGAAATGTGTAGAATTGAGTAAAATACAGTCATTGGCCAACACTTTATATTTTCAGTGACATCATAGTTTCCGCATAACTTATCAACAACATCCATTCTTCGGTTCTGTTGTAGACAGTTGCCATCTCAGGCTTCTGTTTGTTAAGATTTCCCCATTAATAGTTCCATCACAGTGCAGTGTTGACATCAGCAGTGCTAGTTTGTTTTCCTTGGCATATATAAGGCCAGTGTTACATCTTTCTGAAATTCAAGGATTGTACTTTACAAGTCTTTGTTTTGAAATTATAACTCATTTGGAACTTCTGCTTTGTTCCTGCACACAGTTCTTAGGCTGGTCAATTGTGCTCTGTTAGCAAATGTAACAACAATTAGAAACTGGTAAATCAATTATTCAATGTCACATTCTAATTAGTTTAAGAGATGGTGGCCTAAGTCAGCTCACAATATCAGTCCATTTATTACTATAAGAATAAGGAACTGGTGGCTAAATTCTAGGATAAATTTACAAATTGAAATCATGATAACTCTTTGCACCTACAAAGGCATAAATTTTTTTTAAATTTTTATTTATGTATATTTATTTAGTGTGTGTGTGTGTGTGTGTGTGTGTGTGTGTGGCCAGCTCAGCCCACCAGGGGGCGCGGCTGGCTGGCATGTGGTGCTAGG
>NW_004524592.1:19402336-19407418 GCF_000260255.1 Octodon degus | reverse complement strand
ACTAAGAAGAATATATGCAGTGTATTATTTGTTGAAACTGTACTTCCGATTGGATTTGAAACTGTCTCATTGCTATCTGTTTATCAATAAAACTTTGAAAAAACAAAAAACAAAAAACAAAAAAAAAACAAAACAAAACAAAGAAATCTGTTTCAGGAATATAAAGGTGGCTAATTGGATTATTTACAGTGGTGTTTGGGGTTATTGTTTCTACATTTAATATGAAAATGAAAGAAATTATTTACTCTGGGAAAGAATGCATTTAGCGGAATCTGGAAGTGATTTGTAGATAGACTGATTATGTGTTTGTGTGAGGCAGTGGTGGTCTAATTTGTTCAGGGCCTTGTAGTCTCCCTGTCATTTTCAAGTGATTCTGTGGCCACCATAGTCATCGGTCAGCACAACACCACATGACTCCAGGATCACCTGACTGTGGTAGGATGTTTTCACATCTCCAAGCAAAGAAAATAAAATCCTACCTTATTTTCCTTGTATATTGATATTTCCATGTATTAATAATCTTGAAAATACCTATATTATTATTTCCTTAAATCCAAAGAATTACTAAATAACTGTGCAAATAATTTTGCTAGAATTGTGTGTAAGTTGACTGGTGAAAATAGAAGAGTAACTAGGCCCTGCTGTCTGTAGCACTGACCCTTAGTCCTGTCCTTAATCTTTTGCTAAGAGAGGAAGGAGGGCTCTAATGCAGTGGCCCAGATGTCAGAGAAACTTCTTCTCACAATTCTGGTACTTAGAAGAAGGCCAACTCTTGCTCCAACAGAACAGAGCTAACTCTACAACCTCCAAACCAAACTCTCACCTCTACATAAATGCACTTAGCATGAAAACTACCTCAGAGACAATGATATTTAAAGTGAAGTTGATTCACTTCACAAAGTTGGAGGTTATTATTTTTCTACCACGTGAATAAGACAGAGGCTTAACTTCCAAAAAGATTTTATTTTTGCATTGACTCCAGATAAAGGAGTAATTTTTCATGGTAGTTGTCATGTTGTTTGTGTGCACAAAATAGTTGCGTGCAAGCATTGGCAGTTCGCATCTAGTGACAGATTCCAAGCAGTCACCTCTTCTAGGCACTACTCGGGACTTTTATAAGGCTATGGTGGCAGTAGTGCAATTTTTTAATTAATATAATAACAAATTAAAAGAGACCTAGGTCTCTGCATCAAAACCCAAAGCCAGAGCCTTGTTCTTACTATGATGTGTGTGTTAGGAATGCAAAGATTACAGCACCTTCACTAGATAATTTATTTATCAGAGAAATGTAAGTAAAAGTTTCCTTTCTATTCACATACTCTGACCCCTGACCTTATCTAAGCTACACAGAAAATATACACATGGGTTTCAGAAACACCTACATTACATCTCAGTATGATTTAAACATTTGGAAATCTGACTTGAATAAGTAAATTGAATCTCTTTATTTACATCAAAATGTCCAGGCTTAACTAGGACTATTTTAGTTTTAATCTGGTGCTCAAGGACAGAAGTCCCTTGCTGAAGCTGGTGAGCTGCTTGGGTCCCTGTGTGCAAACTGGACCAGGTCCTACATTGCAAGCAACTACTGGCACTAGGGACAGCAGGTGAAAATATCCCTAAGGGGCCATGGGCTACAGAAGCCAAATATTTATATTTCATTTTTCAGAGTTTTAAACAGTGCTCTAAATAAACATTTTGCTGTTACAGTTCAGACACAATTGCAGTGCTCTCTGTTCTTAAATCAACCAACTTCACCTGCATTAGGCAGGGGTTGACTTTCCTGGGTGGTCTGTGGGAACTGCCTCAGGAGATAGCACTGACACAGTCTAATCCGGACGTTACAAAGGTATGTAAAGAGGCACTTCTCGCAAATTTAGTTCATGTGTTGTCTGGTCCTTCATGTGGAAATAGACATTCTTTCCAGCTTTTTTGGAACTTCTGTGGAATGAATAGGCTTGAAAAGCTATTAGCATTGATTTTCTTAATAGAAAAGATAAAGTGAGACTTTGAGTCAATGTGGAGATAAGAAAATATGTTTTTAAGACTTTAAGTTCAAGTTGAATGTTTGTATGTTGAGTCTCTGTGTGACTTTATTCTACTCTAGTGTTTGTTGTTCCTGTGTCACATAACAGTGTTTAACCAAATTCATTCATTTTTTTAAATGTAAGGGACAATGAAACTATGTTTGGTGCATGATATGATACCACCAAACATCATTTGGCCATATATGATCTTGGAGAGCTTATTAGTCTACCCATTGAGCTAGAAGCTGCTGTGAGGACATTGCTCCACAGCAGAGCCACTTGGAGCCAGAGCAGAATCCTCCTGAAGACTGAACTCCCAAGAACCGACCTCACTGGAAATGCAGTCACCACCAGGGTAGCAATGCAGCACCTGCCCTGCCTGCAGCTCAGAAAGAGCCCTGTGAGTTAGTTCAGTAAATCACAGTGGCATGCCTTGTATGAGATGACTGATAGAGCAGCCCAAACCATGCAGTTCAGGCCTGCCTGAGCCACCTGGAATCTAAAGCTGAGGCACTGGCTTTACTTACAATGCATAAGGAGCCTTCCTCAGAGTGACCTTTCACTTATTTTAGAGAATTAAGTAGAGCTTACTGAGAGGCAATCTTCTCTCTCTTTCATGCACCTGTACACATCCCAAATCAAGAATGCTGAAACTAAATGATCCTTGAAAGAAGGAAACAGCGACGACCTTTTATGAGCAAGAATTCCTGGAAACATCTGTGAGGAGAGGTCTTGACATGAGAATCAGAGGAGAGGTCTTGATATGAGAATCAATTTCAAAAGAACTGATAATTTGAAAAAAAAATTAAAAAATCAGAATTTATTTCCAAGAAAGTCCCAAAATCCCAGGATAGAAAATGCTTTTTGAAATTAAATGAAAAAGAAAACAAAGACAAATATATTCTTGTCTTGATCTTTATGGACTGAGGGAAAAACCTACACCATGCAATTATTTGAAGGTTACTCAGATGCATCTTCTAATAATTTCATTGTAACTAGTTATCTTTAGCAAGAAATCCTGCAGAGGCATGCTGCTTTGAATTATTCAAGTAAGAAATCCAGTAAACGGTTTTAATCCTTTCTAGTCAAATTAATATGATCTGCTTGTCTTGCGCATACAGACTCAGTTATCTTTCTTGTTGACACATATAAGAAAATTCCGGCTAGGCACACATGATTTATTCTTTATATCTGGAGCCGGGCTGTAATCATTTACCCCTTTTCAAGTTGAATTTGGCAACTACTTGCTCTTTGTATTTTGTGAAAGTGAAAATATATTCTGCAGCTTTTGATGTGTTGATTTGTAGGAAGGTAAAGACAGCTGCACACAACCCCTGGAGATGGGGTTGATGGCTGAATGAAGACCTCTAGTGCTTTCTTGTCAGCCAAGACAGATCTCCATCCCAATGAACCACAGCTAGTCAATAACAAGGGCTCTCAGTGCATGCAGTCAGGAGCCACAGATCACTTATCTTTTTTTAAAATGTATTTTATTGAGAAATAAATAGCAATGAGACAGTTTCAAGACAGCTTTGTAGGACAGTTGCAATAATTAAGGCATTGCATATTGTTGTCTTTGTAGTAGTTATTCAGAGTACCAGATGCAAATATTATATCTTGTCTAAACACTATTAGCACAAATCTTTCTTGATGGGACTTAGTTATCTGCATATTATACCGAAGCCCATGCTGGCTACTGGCTCAATTGTGACTTTCTGCCAGTGAAGTTTCTAAAGTCGCAGGCTGAGACTGACCATGCTGTCCTGGCAACAAGGCTGTCTCTAGTCTGCCAGATATCAATTGCCCACTAAATAAATTGCTACTTTAATGCACTCAGCCTCTCATGAACAAGGAGGTTGAATGCTAGCAGGATTTCCTATTGTTATATTTTCCTCTCCAAAATTTATTTTCAAACGTCTCCTTACTTATGGCCAATGCATGTGAATCATTCAGATGCATGTGCATAGGGTGTTCTCTTGCATTTTTAAGTCTGTATCACTTGTGTCTGAAGGTTTACAACATTCTGTCTAGCTCTTTTTTTTTTGTGGAACCGGGGATTGAACTCAGGCCCTTGCACTTACCAAGCAAGTGCTTATTCCACTGAGCCATCTCCCCAGCCCTTCTGTCTAGCTCTTAATGGAACTAGCTTTTTACTATCTCATCTACTTCACTTCCAAATGCATCTTTCTAAAATACATATCTAATCTTTTTAAAAAATTTTCTCATTTCTGTGTATGTCTCCAGTGGGCTCCTTAAAAATGTCCTTGTGTTAGGGTTTCACAGATCCTAAAATATACCACTTTACCAGTAAAATTAACTTTCTTTGGTTACCAGACTTTTCCCTGAAAGTGGTAAAGTGCCCTCCCTCTTTCTCTCTCTCTTTCATAAAATCATAGTTTAAACCTGAATACCAAGGCCTTATGTGAAATCTCTGTGCTATTGACTTTAGCCCTGTGTTGAGAGGATTACTCATTATTTTTGTGAGTACATCCTCCTCCCTAGGGCTTTGAATAGACTGAGCCCTAAACATAGATCTGCTTGTCTCTCTACTGACTGGGCTTCTTCTTAGAAAATCCCAATGTACACCATGGCCTCTAGATGCTCCCACTCCTATTGCATATTGTGCATCCTGATGGGGACAGTTCCATCCTCGTATACTCTGATGGCAATGAAATTCTCCTGGAGGTTACTTTCTCATTCTCTGCCAGTGTGAGTTGCTAGCTGGATCCTTCTACTCTGGCTTAAAAGCATCAACACTAGAATTGGTTGAGAATGGCAATTGTGAATGATGCATAGTGCCATGGTCTCAAGTTGCCCACCCCTCGGAGCAGTCAATAACTCAGGAAAATCCAATAACTCTATGCCGAGACTCTTCCAACTCCTTGGAACATCTGTTTCTTCCAGCCTTGGTGACAGTGCAGTGCAGTTCGCTGTGAAATCTTTTGTGTGACTCCCTCTTCTTTGGGGTCTACTAAACCCTTTGTCATTCTCTAAGTCTTAACTCAAGCTTCACCTCTTCCCTGGCATTTACAAAAGCTAAAGAGGGGGAAAAATT
>NW_004524592.1:19401737-19402236 GCF_000260255.1 Octodon degus | reverse complement strand
CTTGTACAGCAATTAACCACTAGGAAGAATCTATGCAATGTGTTAATTATTGAAACTGTCCTACCAATTTGATTTGAAACTGTCTCATTGCTATTTGTTTATCAATAAAATTATCGGGAAAAAAGGTGAATAACATCTGAAAATAATTGAAAACACAGATGAAATTGATTTACTTTGACATGTTTCATCATCTAATCAATACTAAATACAAAACTTGCCAAATGAGTCCTAGCCCAGGTCCGGTGAGTGTGCGGAGAGTTTCCTGCTACCCTGCGCCGGCGGGACGAGTACCAGCCCAGGCGCAGCGTGGGCCGGACCCTCTCCCAGCCCCTCGGGCCGCCCCCCAATACTCCGCAGTGCCTCCCCCACCCCGCCTGCCAAGTACGATTTGATTTTCTGCCGTGTTCCGGGAGTCCCCAGACCCAGTCCTAGCCCGGGTCGGTGAGTGTGCGGAGAGTTTCCTGCTACCCTGCGCCGGCGGGACCAGTCCCAGCCCAGG
>NW_004524592.1:19392326-19396307 GCF_000260255.1 Octodon degus | reverse complement strand
AGAGAGAGAGAGAGAGAGAGAGAGAGAGAGAGAGAGAGACAGAGAGAGACAGAGAGAGACAGAGAGAGAGCAGAATATATTTATTGAAAGACAGCTCCTGTCCAAGAGAGGGCCCAAACCAGTTTTGCCCCCTAATTTTTTAAAATAAATACTTTCTTTAATATGGCTACTGGTGTATACAGAACATTTTACTTGGATTTCGACATTTGCATACTTCACAACGTCTTGTAACATTTCATTTGTTGCAGTTTTGAACATTGAATGGCAGTGCTGGCATTCTAACCAATAAATTATACCTCTGCTAAGTTCCTCACTACATTTGTAGACTTAGTTCTAACATGGGATTAATCCATTTGGTTGCATGACCATTTTGACTAGTCAAATATATACTCACATTACTGCTTTCCTCGTCATCTGGGAAGTCTTCATGTTCTGTGTCTGTTATTGGTCAATTCCTGCTCTATTTCACTGTCAGGAATCTTGGCTCACATCGCCAAAGTCAAAGTCATTATCATCTTTATCATTTATTCCTGAGTAATGTGATGGTTCACTTTTGACCGCTTCCAAATTTGCAAATCTGTTTTTTTCACATGCCATCGTACTGAATTGCGTTACTTCTACAAGAAAAATGAAGAGAAAACATCTTTGTAAATAAATTCTAAATGCACAGAAATTTAACAGTGAGCATTTTCATGGGTAAAACTCACCTGTGGAGGCTTTGGCATTCCTGTATACACCTTGCTGCTTGTTTTCCAAGTGGGTGAATGGGTTTTGCTTTCCCAAGGTGTAGCTACTGTGAGTCACATCCACATTCCATTATGATAAAATACATTTTTCATAACAAAAGCATAGTGTATTTTACTCTCTGTGATGCTCAGATAAACGCATGCAAAATCTGGTAGAGCGTTATGTGCATTAAAAATCCCGAATGTGACACTTTTTCACACATGAACACTCCTTGCTATTCATTATATCAACTGGGTAGACACAAAGTTTGCTTCCTGTGCCCATGCAGGTGCAGGTAGTGGGGTGCACAGGTGGGCATTCTTATGCTAAAGTGCAAATTTACAGTAGAAAAGCATGGGATCAGTTGTTGGATCCCTGTGTTATGCTCTATGGATACCTCTATATGCCTGAATTTTCCAATCTGTAAAATAGTCATAGCAATGGCTATTATTATTACATAATAGCTACCATGCAAGTGTTTTTGTGACAAATAAATAAAATAAAGGTTAGTATATACTTAGCACAAATATGAAAAACCAAATGGAAAATGTAGAAACCTTCAAAATACATGTTCCACAAAGATTAAGGATTGGTAATATAAAAATATTTCTTACACATTTATGTTAAAAATGAACCCAGACATAAAAGACAAAAACATTTAATTCAGTGTATCACTTGTAATTTTTCTGTTTTAATACTATTTTGTACTCTCTTTATAAAATAAAAAGCTCATATAATTCATCCATAAACAATAGAGAACATAACAAGAACTAAAAACAGAGGTCATTCCTAACTGTTAAGGCTAAGAGTAACTCTCGGCTTTTATATTTTCCAACTTCCCTACAATGAACAACTCACACTGACACATGAAAAGTCTGAGGGTACTGCTTATTTTATTTACAGAGCAAGCACAGTTTTCAGTAAATATATTGTTCAGTCTTTCAGGTCTAAGAGTCTACATTTCCTTTACATCTAAAAGGCCTGATCCCTTGGTCTGCATACTTTCCCCAAATCTGAATTCCTTCCCAGTATTTCTAAAGGTTCCTAGAATGTTCTTACATGTCCTGGGTTTTGCTTATTACCTTTTGTACTGAGACACTGGCTACGCTGACTTTCTTGCTGCATTTCTCATCACCTTGTAACTGGTCACCCTTGTCCTGCTTCAGTCAACCCAAGAAGATTAAGAAAGAAAAGAGAAGAGCAGAATGGAGGGGGTGGTATTGAAATAATTAGTTGCCTAGTTTGGGGGGAAGATAACACACACTATTCATATTAGAGTATAAAAAGATTCCTACATGAAATACACGTGGTATAACTACAAATTTCATTCCTTAAAATGTTGTATAGTAAGGTATTTGTCATCAGTACGGTTTGCTGGTATGAATTGGAGGCAAGTTTTAGGGACATATTTTAAAGGAAGACATAATGAGATTAGTTTACAATAATCCAGACTACTATTTCAAATAGAATGCTCTTCTTGCTTATGCTTTTTTATTGCTTTCTTCCTATGACCTTTAACTGGGAGCCATATATAAAAATTGCACACTAATGTTTCAACTGATTCCTTTCATTGTTATTGGTAAGTTTTATACATAAGGTTCTTATTGTCCCTGTAGAAGGGAGAGGTAAAATCAATTTCCTCTTTAACATATTGATAAACAACTCCAGATATAAGAGGTAGGGAGGAGAAACTAGATTTACCTTTGTATGACCTACATAGGAATGCTGGAAAAAATTAATTCCAGAATATTATGTCGACATTCCTTGAAGTTGTGGATATGATTTACATAGTAGGTCTTCTCCATCCAGCCAGCTACTTTCATCTCGATACTGTAAATTGCTTTCATTTTCCCCCTACGATCTGTGTGCTTGGGGTATTGTTGGGATAAATTATGGAACTGAAAATGGTGTGTAGATTGTCTAAGAAATTGAGTGCAGTCAGCCTTAAAAGTGCTGGATGATGGGCTAAAGCAGCCACCTCACCCTGGCCATGTCCCATATGTCGTCAATGAACAGCTGCTTTTAACTTTGCCTTTTGCCCAGAGCACGAGAGCTGCTGGATTTATTGAATTAATAACCACTCCATTATGTGTGTTTTGTTTTCCTGTGACCGTGAAATCTGGCTGTAATGTTAGGAAAGTGTAAGACAGGTCTCCTTAACAAACAAGGCGCTATCTATTTTTTGGGTCATTATTTAATGCTTAATCTTTTTGGGTAGAAAATAATAGGGAAATCCTTTCAAATCTGGGATAGAATGTTTCTAACAATATTGAGTTAAAAAGGAATTTTATGGGTTACATAGATAGATAGAAGCTGGCTTTCACTGTGATTTGTGGTCAGAAACATAGCTACTGACTGCAATGTGTTTGTGATTGAATGGGCTCTTTTTTTTTTTTTTTTTTTTGCCTGTACTTTCTTTTTTAAAGTAGAATGCTATAATACATACATATGTGTATTTTTTTTCTCTTAGACACATATCTAAATGTTTTTTTCAGGAAATGAAGGCAAAATAGACAAGTATCTTCTTTTTACACCCTGGGTCATTTCCTGAAGTTTTGGATTCAGCAGGAAAGTCAGGATTTTAGCATAGGTGGAATGCGGCACATGTGGAAAAGGTTGGACCAACGACCTTTAATTCTTTGACCAAGAAGGTGTGAGACAAATCTTCTATCAAGAAGTTTCAGCTAGTACCATTTTGATTAATGGCACTTTTCTTTCTTTGTTTTCCTTTTTTTCAGTCAGGCAATCTCACCATTGTTCATGTTTCCTAACTTCTGCTCCTCCCACCATGATTTTATAGGAAAAACACAGGAAGTAAATGAATCCTTTTTTTGTCTGCTGTGTCACAGCTCATGGCAATAGGTAGAACATTTTAATTCTGAGATTTTATTTTTATCTGTGATTTTCTTGGAAATCACACAATAAAGATAATAAAATAGTACAATTTGTTGATTTTAAAAAGTATGGAAAAACTACCTATTTTAATCTTTCACTTTATGCATGGAGAAACTAAGCCTTAGGAATGATTTTTAATTTGCATAAGATTATAGCAAACTATTATAACAAATTTCTAAGGATTTCTAATCTAAGGTGTCCTTTACCATGAAGTTAACTGGAAAGAGACGTATTTTGAGAAATGTAATGCTCTCATTGTTTGTTGTTTTCTATATATAATTTTTCAAAATTATAAAACTGTAATATTCTAGGCATTGTCTTTTAAAATCAGGTTTATAATTTAGGACTTAAGACTACAGT
>NW_004524592.1:19390353-19392226 GCF_000260255.1 Octodon degus | reverse complement strand
ATTACAGTATAGATAACACTGAAAGACTATGCTAGTTGAATAAGTTAGTCATACATGATTTCATTTATGCAAAATTTATAAAAAAGAAAAATATATGTAAACTAGATTTATATTACTGGTTGTGTAGTGAAAGTGGTTAATGTATTAAATCCTGGTCCTGCAGGATTTTATATTCCCATCATCAGTGTGTGTGTGTGTGTGTGTGTGTGTGTGTGTGTGTGTTAGAGTTAGCACGGTGGGTACAGTTGTATCTTCTCATTAAAATTATTTATAGTTTTCTTTAATGGGTAGAATTCTCACCCTATCTATACAATCTGATACCTGTGAACTAAGCATCTAGACAGGACAGCAATGTGTAATACTAAAACAGTGCTTGAAACACCTATCACTTTGGTCTTCTAAATGCATAATGCTTCTAATGTCATATTAATTATTGCTATACTCTCTTTAAATGTTTGTTTAAAAAAGGTAATAAAAGGAAATACAAGAAAAAAAGACTATAGTGTATTAAAAATAAATGTCAATGTCAATGTTTTTAAAAAAATTTAAGCACCTGAAATGCTTTTTGAATCACTTGAGCAAAATTAAATTTTGTTTAGCATGTTAAATTCTATTTTTTTTCCTAAAATTGGGTAATTCAATGTAGGCACTTCCTAAGTCCTCCTCCAAGTCAGGCACTGGGCCCTGTGTTGTCGATCTTTAATACAACCTTCTATGAAAAGCAGAATGGTCCTTGTTTTACAAATTGGAAATGTGAAGATTAGAGTTCTAGTAATTTGCTTAATGTAATAAAAATAAGTGATTGTGCTGGTATTGAAATTCTGGTCTACTTCAGATCAGTGTTCATGTTCCTTCCATTTTAGCCATCTCTGTAAGTTAGTACTCAGATTCCCACCAAAACAAGAAAGAAAAAGCCTTATCACTTCTGTCTTTGAAATTTACTGAAAGAGGAACTGAGGCAGGGTTTCACCCTCATGCTTCCATCCCTGTACAAGCGTAGACACACACAGTAACTCAAATAAGTGCGTGCAACTCCATTGTCATAACTGCAAAAAGCCTTCATTGCTGCTTGAATTTCAAGAACTACCACTTTTATGTCATAATTTTATGACAATTTAAATCAATTAAAATATTTGTAAAACATAGTGGAAATCTCAAAAGGCATTTTATAATCTATAAAATCAGATTCAATCGAACAAATATTTATTGATTCCCAAAGCAGAATGTTTACAGAGAATGACTTATATACAAAATCAGCCTCAGAAATCTGTTTCAGCTGCCTAGTTGTGGGAGCTCCCAGACCCAGTCCTAGCCCAGGTCCGGTGAGTGTGCAGAGAGCTTCCTGCTCCCCTGCGCCGGCGGAACCAGTCCCAGCCCAGGCGCAGAGTGGGCCGGACCCTCCCCAGACCCTTGGGCCACCCCCCACCACTCCGCAGTGCCTCCCCCACTCCGCCTGCTGAATAGGATTTTCTGCCGAGTTCCGGGAGACCCCAGACCCAGTCCTAGCCCAGGTCCGGTGAGTGTGCGGTGAGCTTCCTGCTACCCTGCGCTGGCGGGACCGGTCCCAGCCCAGGCGCAGAGTGGGCCGGACCCTCTCCCAGCCCCTTGGGCCGCCCCCCACCACTCTGCAGTGCCTCCCCCACCCGGCCCGCACAGTAGGATTTTCTGCCAAGTTCCAGGAGCCCCCAGACCCAGTCCTAGCCCAGGTCCAGTGAGTGTGCGGAGAGCTTCCTCTTCCTCCAACTTCACCTTGCCCTCTCCAGGCACAGCTCAGGCCTGGCATACATGCCTGAGGTGTAATCCTGCAGCTGCAACCTCTGCAGGGGAGAGTGTAGAGAACAGATCCAACCAGCTGGTCCAGGAGCAGAACATC
>NW_004524592.1:19366502-19386858 GCF_000260255.1 Octodon degus | reverse complement strand
TGTTGACACATATAAGAGAATTCCAGCTAGGCACACATGATTTTTTTCTTCATATCTGGAGCCGGGCTGTAATCATTTACCCCTTTTCAAGTTGAATTTGTCTATATATATAAAACAAGGTCTACAGAGTCTCACTACACAGATTGGACTCATGGTGATCCTCCTGTTTGCAGCCTCCCAAGTGCTGTGATTACAGGTGCATGCCACCACACTCAGTCTCAATCACCACCTCAGCGTGCCCCGGGGACCGACATGGCAGGCCTGGAATAGAACCCCCAGCCCTTGCTTTTGCCTAAGCAGCTGCTTTAATCCACTGAGGGGAAAAGATGTTCTTGTTTAAATGGGAGAGGTAGAGCCTGCTTGGGAAGAAGGTTCTACAGTTCGGAAGATGGGTAGCAGGGATAATTTATGGAGCCCAGTCCAAAGGAAGCGGTAACAGTCATGATCAAAAGCAGAGGAACCGGGCCGGGGAGATGGCTCAGTGGAATAAAGCGTTTCCCTGGCAAGCGCAAGGGAAACAATTGAACCTGAGTTCAATCCCCGGTTCCTCAAAAAAAAAAAAAAAAAAAAAAAAGAAAGGAATCGCACTGTTGACCTGCTCTTACTCAGCCCGACAGGGCAAAGCAGCCTCTTCGCATCATGAGCACTGGCCCATGTGTAGTTCTCCCGCACTCCAACACAGTCACAGCTCGCACCTCCACCTTCTTTTGTTGGGATCACTGCCTTTACGTGGTTCTCTGGATTCTACTCTTACTGGGCCTCAAAATAATCTCAGCCAAATAGCAAGAGTCAGACTTGAATGCATTCGGATCTTGTTGCTCCCCACTGAAAGCTTCCCATCCCGCTCCCAGAACTGCCTGGTTCCATGTTCTCCATTGAACATGTCACTTTCTTTTCTTTCTTTTTTTTTTTTTTTTTTTGGAGGAACCGAGGATTGAACTCAGGCCCTTGCGCTTGCCAGGGAAGCACTTATTCCACTGAGCCATCTCCCCGGCCCCCGAACATGTCACTTTCTAATGCAATATGTATGTAAATTATACTGTTGATTTAATTCCCCACCCCCATGAATATTAAAGTTTCAGGAAGGAAATCTGGTGTATTTATTTTTCTTCTATATCCACAAGAACTAGGACACCTAGTAAGTCCTCAATAAATATGTATTAAAATGATGAGTGAATTTTCCCATGGCTGCTTGGAAACATGGTAGATTGGCAGACTCACAGAATGTATGCCAATTATGGCTTTGACCCTAATTTTGGATGCCTCAAGCAGAAATTATCTTTCAATAAAATTTCTTGATTTCTAACTAAAGTTGGTAAATTTGCATACCTGTTTAAGATGACCTTAAAGTTAATTTTGTAACTTCAAAAAATTAAGTTGTTATACTGACTCATGTGATGATCATTTCTTAGGTATATTTGTAAAATTAATGATCCTTAAATTTATTATTTTCCCGGATATACTTGTAGAATGATTTTGAAATAATGACTTTCTAATCCAATTTCACAAAAATGAAAATAATTTTGCTAAGAAAAATAAGCAAAATTAATACTTGTAATTGTATATTTATGTTTTGATTGCTACCATGCATGTAAGCTATCTTTATAATTTGCTTTAAAAGTTGTATCTTATTGATACTAATTTGTTTCTTGATGAGCTACATTTTGCAAGGACATGTGATCCTAGGATATGTGTTGAATTTTATTCAAAGCTAAACAAAAGTTCATTTCTTTTTTTTTTATTTTTGAAGGAAGGAAAGGTTTATTTAGCTCACAGTTACTGGAGGTTTCAGTCCAAGGCAGCATGGCATATAGCAGAAAGCAAACTTTCATGGCGACAGCAAGAGGGCAAAGCGGGGGGAGTGGCAGCAGCTCAAGCAGCTAACTTCTTTTCCTTCCTCACACTGAAATACAAAATACTTGTGGGGATAGCTCAGTAGAATAAACGCTTGTCTGGCAAGCACAAAGGCCTGAGTTCAATCCCCGGTTCAAACACACACACACACACACACACACACACACACACACACACACACACACAAGTTCATTTCTTAACCCATCCCATAACCAGTATTAATTTTTAGCTCAATATAAATGAGCCAAAAGAATATTTTCACGGCCAAAAGGCAGCTACACCTCCCCTGTTCTGAAGATTAAGCAGTGGCTGTTTGAGCACTGAACAACTATCAGTGGAGTCAAGTCACACGTTTCCAAAGGCCATTACGCAAACAGAAGAAGAATGAAAGCCAGAGCCTGTAAAAGTAATTCTTGGATGGCTTGAGGAGTGTGTAAAATGTGCTCTATAATTTCCAGCCTCCTGCAGTGCAAGTGATTAGCTAAAGAAACACTTTGAACCTGTTAGTTGTACATCTTTTAAACCATTTTAAATTATGGAGAAGATAGTCCTTAAGAAATTAATTAAAGTTTTGGACAATAATGCAATCAGGGATATCTGTGTTTGCCGTCTTTTCTCTCTGCTTGCATACATCTTTCTCTGTCAAGTACATCAAACAGCTAATTAGCCCCGTTTTAAGAGCTCACTGCTCACATTACTTAAAAGGATCTCAGACTATCTTCTCGGAGTTGACACTTTCTGCACACTGGCTTTCTGAATGTTTCTTAGACTTTGAAGGAATCTACTTCAAGCATATTGGAGGAACTTTAAAAGCAGAAGACCTTCTTTCTACCAATTAATTTCTTCATTTTCTCATCATCAGCATTTTATAAATAATCTTATAAGTATTGATAAACTTACTTCTCCTAGGATTTTCTCATTTTACTTAAATATCATCTGGGTTGCTGAAAGCAATGGGAAACCTTACAATTATAGCTTTCTATTAATGCATGTAGTACTGGAGGAAAAATTATGAGAAATTGAAGTGTTACTTTTATTTAGCAGAGAGTTACTTCCATGACCAAAGTGCAATGCTTTAAACACTCATTTTAGAAATCACATGATCTATAGTTATCCCATGTTAGCACATGTTAGAAGTCATAACCATAACTAGAGACAGACTTTCTGACTCACAGCTTCCATGAATCTGAACTATCACATGCCATCTCAAGTTGACTGTAAAAATAACTCAAGACGCCAGAGTGTTTCAATTAACAGCTGAAATATTGTGATATTTTAACACAGGTGATATAAAAATGCAGGCGCCACAATGGCTGTGAGTTATAGCTGTTGCCTTGAAGGTTTATGGTTATAGGCAGGTGTAAGGGATACATTCTTCATCAACCAGTTGGGTAGGACAGGGTGTGGTAGGAAAGAGTGGGGAAATGATTTCTTGATCCTGACTGTCTTTATGAGACTCTGACTTGGAGTTCAGGTAGCAAGAACACCCAGAGTGCTTGCAATAGAAACTCTGTGGTACCTTGATTACAGTTAGTCAAATAGACAAATGTAAAATGACATTAGACATCTGTTGTAATATTGAAATAAAGTAGGCCTCATTTATTATACAAATATTAACTCACTAAATCAGACTTTTAACTATTATGTAATATAATCACTAACTTATCAAAGTAGAAACCAATATACAAACAGTTTAAATAACTTGCTCAAGGGCACATTCACCTAAGGGTGGATTTAGAATGGGGCCCTATGTGGTCAAAATGTTTAAGGGATTAAGAACAAAATGGTGGATAAAATTTCTTGGAGGAGTGTGATATTTGAACTGTGCTTTTGGAGTAAATCACACAGGACTTAAGGATTTTTTTTGCAGATTTTAATAAATGGAATCCATAATTTGTAATAATGCTTACAAAAGTATATTCTCATACTCAGCAAAAATTACTTCAACAAATATAAATATTCTAATTTCAAAGGAGAGGAAGTGAAAGCCAAGTTGATACATGAATTATCTAAATAAATGAGGAAAACCCAAAATACATGGATACTTAGCTTTTGCTTGTGGTTTACAGGAAGCATGTCATATATTTCTGTATCCTTTTTTAAAAATGTATTTAAGATAAGGTCTACAGGATCAACAGGGTCTCACTACACAGATCAGACTCGTAGTAATCCTCCTGTGTTCAGCCTCCCAAATGTTCAGATTATAGGCATGCACCACCATGCCAAGTCTCAATAGCCATCTCAGCGCATCCTGGAGGAAGGGCTGGCACGACATGACAAGGATCAAACCCTGGCCGCTGTGCTCTTCCGAAGCAGGTGCTTTAGTCCACTGAGCTATCAGGCCAGCCCTTCAATACCTTGTTTAAGGTCACATAGCTGATGGATTCCATTTGGGCGAAACAAAATCTATTGTCACTCCATTTGGTGTCTGTCCATTGTGTCACAAAGCTACCCACTTTTCAGTTATTCTTTCAGTTTGATTTTGGAATATGTCTGATTGGATTTCTTTTTCTCTTCTCTCTTTCTTTCTTTCTTTCTTTCTTTCTTTCTTTTTTTCTTTTTTTTTTTTTTTGCACAGCCAGGGATTGAACTCAGGCCCTTCCACTTGCCAGGCAAGTGCTTATAAAACTGAACTATCTGCCCAGCCCCTGTCTGGCTTTCTATGATCATCTTTTCACTTGTTTGATGGTGCATCTTTCCATTCGCTTTTTCTGTAGGTCCAGCCTGGAAGTATTTATTATAGGAAGCACAGTTCATTGTGGAAAATTTGCCATTCTTCGTAGGTTTTGAAATTGGTGTCCTAGTCACAATTTTGTAGTTCCACAGGCTTCCTTTGAGCTTGTGATCCTCCAGCTTCAGTCTCTAGAGTAGAAGATTAGAGGTTTGCAGTACTAACCCTGCTTTGCATCTAAATTTTAATGGTGAACCAAGAATATTGGGATTTAAAATCTGATATTACTGATATTAGTGCCTTCTTACTGCATTCTTGATTCCTGTGATGTCATATTTATCTTTATTTATTTATTATTGGCTTACCTATCTCTTCCTTGCCTCCTTTACGCAGTAATAGACATTTCTGAACTTTTTTCCAAAATTAACTTCTCCATGCATACTTTGGAACCCAAAGCTTGTATTTTTTTTCTTAAGACTGTATCATTTCTTATCAGCTCAATGACAGCTACTGCCTAAGTAAGTGCATTATTATATGGGTGGTGATTATTGGTTGGCTAATAGAATAACACAACAAAGCATTTTTCTTACATTATCAATCAGTGAAGTATCTTCAGCATCTTTTTCTTTTTTTAACCTCACCCTTTAGGTATTCAGTATTAGATAAACCTTCTTGCTAGATTAAGTCCATTGATCTTGTTGCTAAAGATCTTTCTGGATCTGATGACATCAATACAAATATGTCTGTCTACTTGCTATTGGTAAATTGGAACATGCTCATTTCTGTTATTGATACTGTCTCAATACTTGCATAAGTGATATGTCTATATACCATTCCCCTAAGATTAATATAATTATTATGTATATCAAACATATGTCGATCAATTTAAAAAATAAATACAACTACACTCGTGTATCACTGGTACTGAAACACATCATATGTGACTTCTAGACATGGAGATTCCTATTTTTCCATGTGTTTTTAGTGAAGTTATTCAATCAGTTCTTCTTCCCCCGAGCCAGCCACATTTTTTCTCCCTTACAGAAAAATATCTTGAAAGTAGCTGCTTCCAAGAAATGGGGAATCTATTTCATATGACTCTTCAGCCTCTGTGAAGGAATTGCAGGGTTGAGTGCTTTGCTAAGCCTCCCCCTCCCCTGACTTTTTTGATTTAGTAACTGGTTTCTACCTCTTTCCATGACTACTACCCACTTTAAATCCATTTGTTTCAGTTGGGATACTATATTTTCCTTCCATGTTTTAGTGGGTCCCTTGAACCTCAAAGTTTCTTGATTAGATAGCTCTCTTGGGAAAGTTTCTTCTTTCAGCTCCTCTCAGGGGCTGGAATACTGTTCCTGAATGCCTAACCAGCAAGAGTGGCCACATGTTCCCAGAGCTCTCTAATGTTAACCACCTCTTTGGCATCTTTGGCTGTACTCCCATCCCCAGGCAGCTCACAGAGGACCATCACTGTGGTTTTACTCATCTTGTTTTCTAGCCACACTTTCAGCCTCTGAAGCCCCGGGGGAGTCCATGCGTTGTATTTCTTGTGATCTAGTGGTTGCTAACAAAAGGCTTAATGAGTGGGTTAAATGAAAACTGACTCCTGAAAATTTTCTACTTCTACTGTGTGCTAACCATCTTTATCACCATATTATTGTGTTGCAACTCTTACCACCCTGGGACCTTCTTAGTCACAGCCCCCATCCCTTATTTCTATGTATCCCTAATTCCTACCTCACACTCTTTATAAACTGCTGAGTTGTCATCCAGAGCAGGATTTCCAACAGCAGACACATCTTCCCTACATCTTAGGTTGCGTCTTCTGACTGGTCTCTTCATTGCTGTCCCTATTGAAATTAACTCTCCAATTCTAAAATATTAATACTACCATGTATTAATATTTTTGACTACCCAGAACCATGCACCTCTTTAAATAAAATCTGTCCATCTAAGTACAAAAACTTACAGTCATATAGTTCTAATGAGGTTGAAGAAAGTAATTTTGGTACAAATTCCACTATATTTGAGCCATTAAAATCCACATTCTTTCACCAAGTACACTACACAAAGTAGGACATCTGGGGAATTTCATGTTTTTAATTTTTTTATTTATTTTCTGGATACAGGGTCTTACTACACAGCTCAGACTTGTCTCAACCTCCCCAGTGCTGGGATTACAGGTGTGTGCCACCAATGCTGATTTTGATGGCCAGGATGGCAATCCTGGGGTTCCAGGGCCCACGTGGCATGTGGGGATCAAACTCGGGCTCTTGCACTTGCCAGGCAGGTGCTTAGACCACTGAGCTATCTCCCCAGTCCTGGGAAGTTTATCAGAAAATTTCTAATAGCTATTGTAATTTTGTTTCTGACAAAATCTTACACTAAATGAAGCAAAAGAAGACAAAATGAGTTTGTACATTAATCTGCTTATGTTTTCACATGTTTTGTTTTTGTCCTCTTGCCTTTTGCTAAGTTCAAACCTGAAAAGCATTTCTCACATTGTTTCTCACACAGGAAAATGTTAGGAACATATATAGAAATATTCTGCTTCACAACTGCCTTCTGTCAATTACTAACTGTAATTTGTTATTCCTCATAAGTGAGATATAAGTATGATATTTCGACTTAACATTTTAACATATGAGGAATAGGGACCTAACTAGAGAAGACAGCAAGACAATCTCATGATTCTTTAGTTCTGTTAATAGTCTTGTCTTTTGCCTACAGTAATATCACCAAAGCCGCATAAAACAAAAAGAAGAAAAAAAGACAAGGGCTGGGAAGGTAGCTCAGTAGAATAAGCGCTTGCCTGGCAAGCGCAAGGGTGTGAGTTCTATCCCTGATTTCACCAAGAACAAAACAAAATGAATATGATCATTACCAAAATGAAATCCTAAATCAGGCACATATGTTAACTAGTTTTCAAGATAAAGTACAGTAACAAAAATGATCAAACATGAGATACATTTTCAAGGACATGCTCATCACATACTGCCAATATGGCAGCAGAATGAATTGATGTCATTGTTCTTTGGGCTCAAGAATATTATCTTTAAGATAACTATCATGATAGAAAGTTGAAGCTCTGTTGTGCCATGTAGGCTGATCCCCCGGTTTGTACTTGCAGTTCTTCTTCTGAATTTGGAAAAGAATCTACTATTTTATTCCCAGAATTTATGAGACTCACAGTATAGAAGAAATAATCTTGAAAAATGCATATTCCTATGACAATAATAATAATGTTCTCTTAATTCAAGGAGAAGAAAGATTTGTACTAAAAGTGTTTGGACAGGATATCATGGCCGTGTCTTCTACTATGAATAACTACTATGAAGACAACAATAGGCTCTGTATTAATTATTGTAACTGTCCTACTAACCAGTTTTGAAACTGTCTCATTGCTATTTGCTTCTCAATAAAATTAATAAAAAGATAATATGATAAAATGTTAACCAACCTTTCTTTGGTGCTACTAAATCATTAAAGTAAAAAATTACTTAATATTTCACTTGTAATTGGTAAGAAACACAATTTATATAATTGTGTTAATAGTTTATATAAGGAGGGTCCTGGTCACAAGAATATGGGAGAAGAATTTCTCATCTGCCAGTCCAACTTATGCCACATCAGAAACAGGAAAAGACTAAATACAAGTGATTTACTGATAATTAGAAATGTAGCTATAGGTCACATATTTAAAGCATCTATAATTAGGTAACAGTAATTACCAAGGGCTTGAAATGCTGCATAGTCATTGTTTCTAGAATAAGGATCCATGTAAGTCTAGTAGTTTAATCAATGTATCATCCTCGGTGTGCACATCTGGAAAAAACATATCTTTTGGAAAAAATAATTACCTGTACTTAGTAAAATACTTCTTTTTGAACGTTGCAGTTTCTTACCATGTCTTTCAAGCTTACATGATTTTTGTAAGTATTTCTGCTAGGTGTGGTAATGCATACCTGTAGTCCCAACACCAGTGAGGCTGAGGCAAGAGGATTGCTTCTAGGCCGGCCTGGACTAATAGAGACCATGTTTCATAAAACAAAAACCAGAAACAAATATTTATAATCTATTTCCTAGTGATCTTTCCATCTGAATGCTTAATGAATGACTTTGTTTTGTTCTAAAAATAAGGGCAAAGTATTACACTGGTAATATTAGTGTTACATGACTATTACATTTTTACAGCATGGCTGTTTAAATTGTTTCCAATATTTAGCTATAAGTCATAATTTTTCATGAATTTGCATGTATGTTTGTCAATACATTGTCAGAAATCAAGAAGTTGAACTAAAGAACAATTGTGATTATTATTTTGATAAATAATTTGCAATTATCTCCATGGAATTATTTTTTTCATTTTAAACACAAGAAATATCTGAACAATATGTAACAATCACCAGCTATTCCTTATTTTAGCTAATCTAATCAATAAAAATAGTATCTTAGCATAGTGACTTTAATCTGAATTTCTTTTATTATCACTGAAGTTGAAGCCTCTCTGAATTAAAAAGTACCTGTACTTTTTTAATTAAAACACAAATCCCTTTTATGTCTTGCTATCACTGATGTGATCATTTTAAGATATTCTTTGAAAATTTTTCTAATTATAAATCTTGTGCCTAATTTCCTATCTCTTCATTTCTTTTACTTTTTTGTTTTTGTGGGCTTTGTTTGTACCAGAATTCAAACTCAGAACCTCATTCTTGCCAGGTAGGTGCTACAGCACTGTGTAAGCCCTCAGTCCACTCTTACTTTTAACAGACTGGAATTTGTGCTGATTTGGGTGGAGCCTCTCCTTCCGAAGGTGCTACTTTGGTGGGCCTCCGATGACCTTCCCCTCCTGGTATTCATGCCCCAGCTCTTGATGGTCTGGTCCACCCTGACTGTGTGGCCCCAGGCTGGCTAGCATAGGTGCGAGAACACAGAAGCAAGGGCAGGAATGTGTGTTGTCAGAACACAGCTCACTTGATGAAACTAAGGCTTGTTAATAAATCCATAGACTAACATGAAGTCTCTGTAGAGCCTGGGAATATGTTATTCAATTTAACGTGATCTGTTTGAATGATGAGATCAAAGGCACAGAAGCTGGAGAAGTCTGAGTCTCATTTATCACAGTTTTAAGGCTTAGTTTTGTTTCATTACAATGAAATCTTTAAAATGATAATGTTAGTTGCTTCCTATTCAAGACTTTAGCATTCACGTGGTGTCTAATGGCAAGTATCTAGGTTTGAATTTCAGTTTCATCCCTTTCAAGTAGCGATCTTTGCTTCAGTTTCTTCAGACAGTAATGTGGGGTTTTAATGGCCTTAGGCACAGAAAATATTGTTGAGTATTAAGCAATACAAGTAAATAATGCATGCCTTATCCTAAGTAAATACTAAGAAAGAGAGAGCTAAAATTATTAGTGATAACTGAGTAAGGAATGACAGTTATTAATATTAGATTTACTATTAAATGTAATTTTAAAAGTACTGTAAGACATTTTCAGCAGTTAAAAATTTGTTAAAGAGTGGGATTAAGTGCTTGTTGCATTTTAAACATGCAACATTGAAGCTGCTAAAATCAAAGTTAATTATCAAGTACTAAGTTGCAGCATAGTAATGGATAGTTTGGTCAAGATTACCAGTTAATTTTTATTACTGAAACAATAAAAAATATATATTCAAAATACTCATTGTGAAATTCATTATATAAACTGTAGATACCTAAACAAATATACTCCTAATTTCTATTAGTTTATTTAAAAGGATGGTTTGTGTTTATATTGTTTGATTACTCTTTCATGCCTACATCTTGTAATCTGAGCAATTACTTTGAAGATAACAATATGAAATGCATTAACCATTGTTAATCTATTATCCTGTTTTGAAACTGTTTCATTGTTTTTTCTTTCAAATAAAGAATAAACTACTGTCTATTAATAGAATGTTATTTTCTTGAAAAAATATATGACATCACGTGATAATTTGTATCATTTACAAAAAGAGGCAGGATAGAAAATTATATCATTAATCGTAACTGATACTTTTTATGTAAGTTCATACACTGTATATACAGATAAGTGCTTGCACATTTTCATAAAGTTAAATAGTTTCTTTAGTGAAAGAATTCTTTATGTTTATTGTCCTGTTTTTTATTAATTTTATTGAGAAACAGATAACAATGAGAGCCTTTCAACACTGATTAATAGGACAGTTTCAATAATTAATACATTGCATATTGTTAATGAATGAATGTCCAATAAAAGGGTAAATATAGTATTTTCTAGCTGGAATGAAAACTCTCTTGAAAGCATTGGCAAGACAGCTCAGCAGACTAAGAACTTGCTTAGGCAACTACAGGGACCAGGTTTCGATTCCCAGTATTACATGCCATGCCGACCACATCACTAGGAGCAGAATGCAGGACTTGTTTTTTCTGCTCTAGTTTGTCAATCTTTATTTTGACTGACATGAGGTTACTTACTTTTAGTGTCATTACTTAAAGATATTGACTTACTTCTGTCATTGGGTACTTTTTTTCTGTTATGGACTTACTGAATTTTCCTTTTTTTTAAAAAAGGTAGTCTACATAGAAGACCCCAAAAGTTCCACTAAAAAGCACCTAGGATTAACAATCAAATTCATTAATATACTAGGATACAAATTCAATGGCTTCCAACAGCACACAGTGATAAATAGCATTCCAGTACACTAACAAAGAACCAACCCAGAAGTAAATTAGGAAAACAATAAAACTCACAATAACCCAAAATTTAAAGACATAGGAATTAACCTCACTAAAGAAACGAAAGATTTCTATAATGCAAAATACAGTTCTCTGAGAAAAGCAATCAAAAAAGACATTACAAAATGAACAAACATTTCCTTTTCCTGAGTAGACCGAACTAACATTGTAAAAATGGTCATTCTTCTAAGACTGATACATAGATTTAACGTGATGTCAATCAAGACACAAACAACGTTACTCACAGAACAAGCAGAAACAGCCCTAAACTTCACATGGAAGCAGAAGAGACCTAGAATAGCAAGAGCAATCTCTGTACAGGAGCAAAGCACGAGACACCACAGTGCCAAGTTTCAGTTAATGTTACAAAGCTACAATGATAAAAATACATGGTAGTGATATGCGTGCACACACACACACACACACACACACACACACACATATGCATTAAGAGGACATGTAGAGCCATAGCACAGGATAGAGTGTGTAGAAACAGTTGCAGACACATTCAGTCACTTGATATGTGATAAAGGGGCAGAAAACATGTGCTGGAGAAAAGAGAGCCTCTTTAGAAAAAGATGCTAGGAAAACCGGATATTCACATGTTGAGGTTTGAAGTGGGAATTATCTTATTCATCTTGCGATAAACTAAAATCAAATTGGATCAGAAATGCAAAGTTAAAAAATAACTTTTAGATGGGAAAAGATAAGGCAGGAAGAATTTTACAGTCTTAGGTATTGGCAAGGACGTTCTAAATAGAATCGCAATTGCTCAATACATAACATCAATAATCAACAAATGGGATATCAAATTTCAAAGTTTCTGTGCTGCAAACAATTAACAAAGTGAAGAGACACCTACTAGATAAAAAAAAATTTACTAAGTACGCATGGACAGAGAGTTAACTCGAGAAATATACAGAGAATTAAAAATAAGTAGATCCTCCCAAATCAAAACCCAACTAAAAAATTGGAAAATGAAAGAGAGACACTTCTCAGAAAAAGTAGCCAATAAATATATGGAAAAAATATTCAGCATCCCAGATCATCAGAAAAATGAAAATTGAAAAGCACTGACATGATATATTATTTCAGAAAGAATGACTGTTATAAATGTACAAAATAATAACAATTGCTAGAGAGGCTTCAGGGCAAAAGGAACCCTTCAACTTGGTAGAAATGCAAACTAGTACAACCACTATGGAAATAAATATGGAGATTCCTTAAAAAAACCTTAAACTAGAAATTGAACCTAGCTATTTTTCATATATATATATATGTTAAGACATATTACAGAATTTTTTTTTAATTTTTAATTGATTGATTGACTTGGTACATGGTCTTCCTAGCAGCTTGAACTTTAGCAATTCTCCTGTCTCGTCCTCTCCAGCTCTAGCAATACAGGTGTGCACCTCTACGCCTAGTTTCAGTTGCAGGCATGATGTACCCAGGGTTCCATGATGGCAATGGCATGCAGTACCGGGGCTAGAATCCGGGTCCTAAAGCTGGCCAGGCAAGCACTTAGACCACCGAGCTATCTCCCCAGCCCCATATCTATGTTTATAGCAGTGCAACTCATAAAAGTTAAATCTTGAAAGAGGCTCATATGCATATCAACAGGTGAATAAATAAAGAAAATGGGGCATTTGTACACAACAGAGTACTACCTTGCCATGAAGAAGGATAAACTTGAGAGGTTGTAGGAAAATAGATGCACCTTGAATCTATAACAGTAAGTGGAATGAATCAGACATATAAGCTTAGTAGTTGTATGGTTTTTCTTATCTAAGAACCCCAAAGTATAAATAAACTCAAGAGCAAAATAAAAGACAGACAATAGGAAACAGGGAGCTAGATCTCTGGCAATTGAGAAGAGGGCTATGAGATGGAGGAGCAGAGGGTAGCAGGAAAAAGAGAAGATGTGCTATGTTCATGCAGCAAGCACCCACAGTGAACATATTCATGATGAACTGTGAATGTGTACGAATACAATAAAATATTGGAAAGACAAAGGTCTTGTATACAGTAGCAGATAACCGAAGAATAAAACCCCAGAGTTTATACTTACTGAGTGTCTACTATATACCAAAATTCCATTAGTTAAGTTTTAAAAATGACTGTAAAGACTGGTGACTTAAGCAAAGAATGATTCAAACCATCTGAAAAGGTGATTTGATGGTTTTTACTAGCCTTGCATGCATAAGGTCCTGGGTTCTACTTTCAACACAATAAATAAATTGTTAAGAGAAGAATGACTTCTTATTTCTCATAATTCTATATGCTGCTCTCAGCTGGATAGATCTTACTGGTGTCTTGCCTGAAGTAATGTGCCAGCAATTTTTCAGCAGCTAACCTGTGGTTGAAATATTTAGAATGATGTTACTTGAAAAGGTGTTCTTGAAAATTTTTTGTATTTAAATTTTTAACAAAATGAATTCCGAAAAGGATGCATTTCCATTAATTCCATTCATAATATTCCTCTTCCCTGCTAACATACTCATCCCATCTGTCTGTCTGTCTATCTGTCTATCTATCTATCTATCTATCTATCTATCTATCTATCTATCTATCTATCTATCATCTAATTATCTGTAGTACATAATGATTCCATTTGTTGTGGGGAGCTGGGATGTATTTTAATTCTGACACCCTTCTTGCCCTCCTAATCTCTTGATGTTCCCATTGGCTAAAGTTCTTGCTACTTTCAGAAGCAGTGTGGAAGCCTGCTTTTGTGTCTTTAACTGCACTGTCTTGGTTACCTGAGCTTCCCGAGTCTATTCAAAACATCTATCTTTTTGGCTTTTCAGCATTAGTGAAGAAGGTGTGTGGTGGCAGATCCTCTGAATAAGGTAGACGAGGACACACTGTGAGTTTTTATTGGTTGGATGGCATTTGGCAGCAGCATTCATGTGGTATTTTTGGATCACACATCATAAAGACACAAAAGAGGACTTTCTTAACTACTTCACAGAGGGACAGGATCTGGGATAAGTGAGTTCAAAGTGAGGTAAAGGCTTTTAGAGTGACTAATGACAACCTTTTACAGTGAGATAATTTTAAAAATTTAAATATTTACTTTATATTGTGATCACCCCTTGTAATCAGCAGCAGTGGCTGCTGCTGCTTCTAAGCTGTGCCTCTTGCTCTTTGTGGTCTTACAAATCTGAGGTCAAGGCTGTGAAATTCTCAGTTCTGTCACACCCTATTGGCCAAGTAGATTGAATGATAGATAATTCATTCTAACTCTTGATGAAAGGAGCTAGAAAATGTTTTATCTATGATTCTCAATACATTACAAATTAATTTTTTACCAACTTTTATATGAATACTCAAAGATAGCCTAGAAGAAAACTATTTAAATCAGAAATTCCAAAGGGAGCTGGGGTAAAGGCACCTATCCATTCTTGATGAAAAGGAAGTACTAGCTGGTAAAGTAAGTAATACAGAGCAAACAGGTGATTGTATTTTATGCTATAATTCTCTTTAAAAAATATTTGGAAAGAATTGAGATTCATCTTTATTTTTATCAGAGCACATACAGCATAGTGGGAAAAGTATACATTATGTAATGTAGGTCTCTCCTTCACAAGTTTGATGGCCCAGTGTCAGCATAACAAAAACATCCTTCTAAGCACTCAAGTAATAAGCAAATTAAATAATGACAAGAAAGCATGTGAATTCAATGAATGATAATCAGAACCCCATATTTGCTCTACGATTTTCTGCTTTTTTGGTACCTGTTTAAATTAAGGTAAAGAAAACCAAACTTCAGATTCCATAGCCCTTTTCCTTATACTTTTCATCCTCTGGTTTAAAGTACAATATAAATAAGGTTATATGATACATTGTACATTTTCCTTTGATTTAAATGTGATCATAGAAAGAAAAGAGAATAATTTTTTTTAAATCAGAATTTAAAAATCAGTGGTTCAAGCTGGGGAGATAGCTCAGTGGTCTAAGTGCCTGCCTGGCAAGCACAAGGATCCAAGTTCGATCCCCAGTTCCACATGCCATGCCGACCCCACACCAAGATGGCCACCAAACCTGGGCTTATTGGCACATGTCTGTAATCCCAGTGTTTGGGAAGCTGAGGCAGGAGGATCACTACAAGTTCAAGCTATGTAATAAGACCCTGTACCAAATAAAAAATACATAAGTAAAAATCAGTGGCTCATCAGACATGGTGGCATTTGAAAGGCTGAGGCAAGAGGACCTGAGTTTAAGGCCATCCTGGATTATATAGTGAGTTCAAGGCTGGCCTGAACTGGAGTGTGAACCTGTCTCAAAAAAACAAATCAGAAACTTATAAATGATTTTTCCTTTTATGTGCTAAAGGATGGTAGACATACAATTGGATTATAGATGATAGAGATATTATATGGGAAAAAATATCCACCAAGAAACAGTTTACTTTGAAAGATAATTAGTGTTTGTGACAGAGTTCTGAAAAGCCCATGGGATAGAGGAAGCTTTGGAAATACCAACTATGTTGACACCTCCCTAGTTTTCCAACCAGGTGATGTTGAGAGAAGCACAATGTCAACTATGTCACCTTCTAAGAGGTCTATTGATGATTTCTGTTCCATACCCAGTTGTGGTGGCCAGCACGGCATGCCCAGGTTTCCTAGGGTGGTGTGGCATGCAGTACCAGGGATCGAGCTTGGGTTCTTATTCTTGCCAGGCAAGTGCTTAGATCACTGAGCTCTCTCCCCAGCCAGAAGAGCTTTCAAGTATGGTGATCCTGCCTTACAAATGCTTCCTTTCATCTTCTAGAATTTAACTTTACAGAAAAATAACTTTTTTTTTTTTGTCTTTTAGATAGTGCTACTGGTCTTCAATGAAAAAAGCAATGTGATTTGTTAGAGGATGCCTGTGATTATTTTAGTATCAGGGAGAGAATCCTTCCTCAGAATCATGGAGAAACAGGGGCAGGGCAGAGGCCGCAGGAGGTCACCTTCCAGGAGGAGGATTCATAGCATCACCCAGGATCATGCTGGCAGGTGTGCCTGGGACAGTACCAGGCAGGAGGACACAAAGGAGGAAGAAAAATAGGAAAGGACATGATCCAAGAGGTGGAGGTCTTCAAATATCTCAATCAGGTAGGCAATAAAGATGATCACATTTGTAAAATGCACCAATAGGAGCTACAGGTTCTATAAAATAACTGCTTCCTTACGTCCTGGCAACAATTATAAACACTAAACTGGTGTCTTAGTATTTATCTTTGGTTTAGTCTTCACTCCTGGCTGTCACAGACAAGTGGATTGCATTATACTTAAATAAGTAATATGGATGCCCTTTCCCTAAATGTGATCTTTCCCTTTTGCTTTGTTTCACCTCTTTTGGACCACATCTGTATGCATGGCAGCGAGCAATACTGAGAGTCCTACCTACCAGGATTCTTTGCCATGGCATGATGAAACGCTCTATTTATATTAAAATGAAGGTGCTCCTAGGGGAGACATACAGCAGAATGAAACAACAAGAAGAGCTTTGGACACTGAATATGGGGAGCTGACAGAGATGGCAAAATGGTAGCTTTTGTTCCCCAGTGGCCCAGAGTGCTGCTGCACGAGCCTCAGTAGCTCCAACTTGACAGCGTTCATAGGTGCGAGAAGTCAGTGTAGAGCCTCCAGTCAGACAATTTCTAGCCTTGCGTACCATGACTTGGTGTGCCACTGCAATAGCGTACTGATGGACGAGGGTCAAGCATTTATTCCAGTTTTATGAACTAAAAGAAACATCTTATCCGACAGTCACATTTCTTCATAGCAGTATTGTGTTGGCCAGGAGCCATTGGCAGCAGGTAATTAGAAGGCAAACCATGACGGTCGTGTTAACTTTAAGGTGGCACAATGACGGGTTCGAAAAAAAGAAATGAGGAAAATATGAGAGGCTGTAGTTTCCTTAAATACAGTTTTTGTGAGAATTTAATGGATGAGGTCAGGAAGAAAGGACTACAGATTTTCCTTAGGATCTGAAGACTTTCAGCCACGGGTTCACAGACTGAACAATGGTCAATGGATGATATTAAAGATGGAACTAGATTTTGACTTTGTTTTGTTTTTGGTTGGTGTCATCACGTTACTTTTCAATGGTTGATTTTATGGGAAGTGTTTTTATCGCTTTGAGTGTAAATATTTTTATCTCTTAAGTACCCTATTGGATCAATGATCTTTTGGGTTTTTTTCTCCCAGAAATAAAACTTATTGTTCTTGATGATTTTTTTGCATTGCAAATTCAAGAATCCACTTATAAGGGGATGTCAGAAATTAATCATTCTTTAAGCGCCGTATTCAGATTGTTTTACCTGGAAGTAAGGTACCATTATATGAGGCAGAAAACATGTTCATCACTTCAATTTCCTTTGCATTTCCTGATAATTAGGCAAAGTTTCTTCTCTTGTCTTTTGTTTTTTTTTTAAGAGATATCACATCCTTTAACAGGGCAACTTTTAGTTAAAATGTATAGGTCCATATTATAAAAGGACAGAAATAACATTCATGCATTCTGAATATTTTCCAAAAATATAATTTCAAAATCATTATTTCCTAACATCTATCAAATATTTACAGATAGGAACAGCATGAACTATTGTGTGTAAGATAAAAATCCAATTATTATTGCAGACTTTTAAAATCTATCCCTGAATTTGATGGCATGATAAGAAAGCCGCCCACCTGGACAGTGTTGTATTGACTCACATAGAATTGCCTGTACTGCAATGCCGTTTCACGGAGAAGCTGACAATGCTATGAAACTTGTCATTGTGTCCACTCTGAGATTTTTCTTGATGATATAAACCAGTGCATTGCACAGTGCTGGTCTGACAAGCGCCACAGGGAGAAATCTCTGTCCCATATTAGCAACAGCAGTGATTTTGCTTCTCTTAACAACTGTTCTGATTGCAACTTATACATCTTATGATTTGTAGAGCTGACCAGAATTTTATTTTCCCACCAATCGTTGAAAAGCTTAAAGCCAGATTTGCAGCCCACCAGGAGCAAGTCTTTATGGTAAGAATGTAGTAAGGATTTTTAAGGGTCTCATTTCTGCTCAATTTCATAACCTACCAATATTATTTCTTACTTTCTCTGTCTTAATTTTGCCTCAGTTATGCCTTTAGTTTACTTGTTAACCTCATAAGTTACTTTTTCAACTAGATTATGTATATGCATATATATATATGTATATATATGTTTGTTTCTTTAATTTTAATTTTTATGTATTTGGTACAGGGTCTCACTACACAGCTTGGACTTGTTGTGATCCTCCTGTTAGTTATACATGTTTTATCTACCTTGTTTAAAAAGTATTCTAAAAAGTTCAACAAAATATACACAACAACATTTAAAAGATGAGCCTTTAAATTAGGAAAACTAGGGTGAAATTTGAAGTACACCCACTTGACTTCTGTGCTTGTCCAGGATGTTATAACAACAGCTGACCTTAATTAATTCTCCTTCCTCTTCCTCTGCCTTCTCCTCTTTATCCTTTTTAAAAATGATATGTATTGAGTATGTTTTATTTATTTATTTATTTATTATTTTATACAGGATAAGTTGTCCAGGTTGAGCTCAACTTGCAATCTTTCTACTCCAGCTTCCCAGATTGCAAGGATTACAGGTATGCACCACTAGACACAGCTTGCTTCTGTTTCTGCTCCTGCTCCTGCACTTCTCCTTCTCCTTCTCCTTCTCCTTCTCCTTCTCCTTCTCCTTCTTCTCAAAGTGAAAACATCACCAAGAAAATAATATTTTGGAATATGGAGCAGATGAAGCCAGATATTTATCACAGGTGCCAGAGTTAGGCAAGGCTAGGCTGAGAACAAAGAGCTCCTAAGCCAGGCTACAAAAACAAGTTGTTCCAGCTCTAAGACAGGAGGTGCTCAGGTGAGCCATATAAATTTGCTAGGCAGAGGGGTTGAAATTGACGTCAACCTCCTGAGAGTATAAATAAATGTGCTAAAGTGCTCGAGCAGTTCTCTCCTCCCTGAGGGAGAGCTCCACCTGACCTCAGCTTTCTGTCTCTTATTTCTCCATCCTCTCATCATCTTTCCCCATTGAACTTCGAGAACTGCACAGGATGCAGCATTATGGAGGTAATAGAGAAGACTGTACAGGACAGTACAGGATGTATACTGTTCTTTTGCCATGTGACTGTGGAGAATTGCTGAGCCACTTTTTACCTAATTTCATCTATAGAGACAAAGATAGCATCTACTGAAAAGTTTGATATTAGGATCATGTGAGTTAATAGATGCTAAGTACTTGGATATGACTATTACCCATAAAGGCTTGTCAGAAGGTAAGTATAGCACAGCCACTACGGAGAAAAAGAGATTCTTAAAAAAAAAAAGTGAACCTCACTAAAATAAACCTACCATGTCATCAGTTGTCCCAGTTTGGGTACATGTCCAAAGGAAATGTAACCAGTGCTCCAAAGAGTTTCTGTTTTGACCAGATGTTTGCCAGAGCTTGCTTCCTCTGTAGCGACAGCCAATCTGTAGAGTCACTGCCTTTGCTGGCTACTGCTCAAAACCTTGCCTCCATCACCACATATTGGACCTTGACCTTTGTCTCTCCACCGACTTCCTGTTCTCTTTTATGCTGTCTCTCTATGTAGGACCATATGCTTGGTGGTGTATTGCTTTGTGTGGTCTTTTACAGTGTTTTCATGGAATGCGGAATCTCCAGAGACATGTACTGATGCCCACTGGCCAGTTCATCTGCAAGTCCTGGCTCCAGAAAGGCCCATCTGAACATTACCACTCACACCTTGGGCATATCAGAAGTCATTCACACCCGGGAACTTCAGTCATATGCCCTAGGAGTCCAAATTTTGTTGCATTCTTTTTTTGTTCTCATTGCTAAGTCTTGGAAGAAAGCTGAGCTTTTATTTTATTTTATTTTTATTTTATTTTTTTGCCATAATTTTATTGATAAAGAAATAGCAATGAGACAGTTTCAAATCAAATCGGTAGGACAGTTTCAATAATTAACACACTGCATACATTCTTCTTAGTGGTTAATTGCTGTACAAGATGCGGACTTGATATCCTATTTACAAACACCATTAGAACAAATCATTCTATTC
>NW_004524592.1:19349523-19363402 GCF_000260255.1 Octodon degus | reverse complement strand
CATGGGGGATATAGGCCTGTAGTTCTCTTTCTTAGTTGCATCTTTCCCTGGTTTTGATATTAGTATAATACTTTCCTCCAGGAATGATTTTGGGAGGATTGCTTCCTTTTCAATTTCATGGAAGAGTTTGAGGAGTATAGAGACTACATCTTCTGTAAATGTCTTGTAGAATTCAGCTGTAAATCCATCCGCACCTGGACTTTTCTTTGCCAGTAGGTTTTTAATTACATCTCGTATTTTTTGCCTGCTATTGGGATATTGAGAGTGGTTATATCTTGTCGATTCAGTTGTGATAACTTGTACCTTTCTAGGAATCTGTCCATTTCTTTTGTGTCTTCTATTCTGTGAGAGTAAAGATTCTCAAAGTAGCTATTGATAGTCTTCTAAATTTCCACTGAGTCTGTGGTAATTACATCCTTTTCATTCCTTATTGCTTGTATTTGAATTTTTTCTTTCCTCTCTTTGATGAGGTTACCTAGGGGCTTATCATTTTTATTTAATCTTTCAAAGAACAAGCTTTTTGCTTTTCTAATTCTTTGAATTGTTTTCTTTGTCTCAATTGAAATAATTTCTGCTCTAATCTTTATGATTTCCTCCCATCTTTGGGCTCTGGGTTTGGCTTGCTCTTCCTTTTCTAGTTGTTGAAGGTGCAGCATTAGGGTGTTTATTTGTTCCCGTTCTGTTTTCCTAATGCGTGCGTTCACAGCTATGAATTTGCCTCTGAGAACTGATTTCATCGTATCCCATAAATTGCGGTAAGTTGTGGTTGAATTTTCATTGAATTGTAGATATTGTTGAATTTAATGTTTAATTTCATCTGTGACCCATTGATTGCTGAGTAGGGTGTAATTTAATTTCCATGTATTGAAAGTTTTTTTCTGGTTTTTTTTTTTTTTTTGTCATTTATTTCCAGTTTCATCGCCCTGTGGTCAGATAATGTACATGGGATAATTTCTGGTTTATGCATATACTTAAGCATGATCTATGAACCAGTATGTGGTCTATTTTAGAAAATGACCCATGTGTAGCTGAGAAAAAATGTGTATTCAGCTGTGTTTGGGTGGAACACTCTGTATATATCCACCAAGTCCATTTGTTTCAAAGTCTGGTTCCGTTCTGTTATTTCTTTGCTACGTTTTTGTCTGGTAGACCTATCTTTTGGAGATAAGGGTGTGTTAAGGTCTACTGTTAAAATTGTGGCATTGGATATTAGATTTTTCATGTCCATTAAGATTTGTTTTATATAGTTGGGTGCTCCCGTGTTTGGTGCATACATATTTATGAGTGTTAACTCTTCCTCTTGAATTTTTCCCCTAACCCGTATATAGTGGCGGTCTTTATTTCGCTTGATCATTGTTGGTTTGAAGTTGAGACTGTCTGAGAATAGAATTGCTACCCCTACTTTTTTCTGAGGTGCTGGGGCATGTAGTATTGTGTTCCATCCTTTGACTTTCAGCCTATGAATGTCTTTATGAGTTAAATGTGTTTCTTGTATACAGCATATTGTTGGATTTTGTTTCCTAATCCACTGTGCTGTCTATTTCTCTTAATTGGTGAATTGAGTCCATTTACATTGATGGTTAGAATTGAGATGTATTGACTTACGTTTGACATGTTATTTACCTGTTGTTGTTTACTCCTTTTTCTCCTGTGTTTAATTGCTTACCCTATTTAGTTGGTTGCTTCTGCTCTCATTTGTGGAGTTCTGATCATTTTGGTCCCTCTCTAGAACATCTTTCAGTAGCCTGTGTAAGGTTGGCCTTGTCATCGCAAAATTCTTTAGCTGTTCTTTGTCATGGAAGTATTTCACTTCTCCATCAAACTTGAAAGAGAGTTTTGCAGGGTATAGTAGTCTAGGCTGGAATTTGTTTTCATAGAGGACCTGAAGTACTCTACTCCCTGCTCTCTTTGCCTGCATGTTTTGTGAAGAGAAGTCAGCCATAATTCTGATGGGTTTTCCTTTGAATGTGATCTGCTTCTTTTCTCTAGCAGCTTTCAGTAGATTATTTTTGTGCTGAATTTCTGGGATCTTGACTATTATATGTCTCGAAGTGTTTTTCACTGGGTTGAGGTTCCTTGGTGTTCTGTATGCTTCCAGTACCTGAATGTCAGATTGTTTCCTCATATTTGGGAAGTTTTCTGCTATTACTTCTGCCCATTTTTTTAATGTCATTTGTATTGACTCCATCTTTCTCACTGTTGCCTATTATTCTCACATTGTTCATCTTTGCATCATCTTGCAGGTGATGGATTATTCTTTCCTGCATCCTCATTGTTTTTAAGACATCCTTTCTTACCTTTTCACTAGCTACACCAGCATCTTCAAGATCTGAAACTCTGTCTTCACATTGACTCAAATGGTTTTGCAAGCTTGTGATTGAGATTTTAATTTCCTCTATATCTCTTTGACTCTGCTTCATGCGTTCTATTTCTTTCCTGTATAGCTCATTCAAGGAATCCGTCATTTTGCTAATCTCCTCTATTTTTTATCAATATCTTCTTTAAAAGCAGTTATAAATTCTTTTACTGCAGTGTTTTTTCAGATTGGGTTTCCTGCCTATGTTTCTGTAGTTGCTTCTTTACTTCAGATGCTATGAGTTCTGATAGTTCTTTTTTTTATTTCAGAAAAGAATTGCGCTCTGATTTCCTATCTTTCTGCTGTTGCTTATTTACTATCGTCGCTATTAATTCATGCATTTGACCCGAGCTAGTGTCCTCTGCACTTTTTCTGGGTGTGTACTGGGTTTCTTCCATATGTTTCTGCATTTGATTCCTTAGTGCGGATGTTATTAATTTAGGGATTTCTTTTTTTATTTCCAATCTGAGGTCCTCTATATCTTTCTGCAGCTTTTTCTTTATTTCAGAAGCTGTTGATTCATTGCTTTCAGCTGTGTGTTTTCCAATTTGTTCTGTGTTAGTGTCTTCTGCTCTTGTTAGGGGTGGGCTTCGGTTCTGAGGTTGTATTTTGTTCCTTCTTGTCATTTTGTGTAGCACTGTCTTCTGACCTTTGTTGTAGATCTTTGCTGTAGTTATAACCTTCACACGTACTGAAGTTCAGGTGCAGCTCTACAAAATTTGGACTTATCCAACTGTGTCTGGCTTTTGTCTGGCTGCTGTGCTCAGCTCCTTCCCTCTGCTGCCCTTGAGGGTGAATCTGTTGTGCCCCTGTGGCAAGATGTTCTGCTCTTGGACTAGCTGAGTGGATCTATCCTCTACACACTCTGCAGGGATTGCAGCTGCAGAGTTACACCCCAGGTGTGTATGCCAGGCCTGAGCTGTTCCTGGAGGGGGCAAAGTGAAGTAAGGGGAAGAGGAAGCTCTCCCACACACTCACAGGACCTGGGCTAGGACTGGGTCTGGGAGTTCCGGAATGCGGCAGAAATTCCTACTCAGCGGGTGGGGTGGGGGTGGTCTGTGGAGTGGTGGGGGGTGTACCAAGGGGGTGGGAAAGGGTCTGGCCCACATTGCGCATGGGCTGGGACTGGTCCCACCAGCGCAGGGTGGCAGAAAGCTCTCCCACACACTCAGGGGACCTGGGCTAGGACTGGGTCTGGGGGTTCCCGGAAAGCGGCAGAAATTCCTACTCGGCGGGCGGGGTGGGGGTGGTCTGCGGAGTGGTTGGGGGTGCCGCAAGGGGGTGGGAGAGGGTCTGGCCCACCCTGCGCCTGGGCTGGGACTGGTCCCACTGGCGCAGGTAGCAGGAAGCTCTCCCACACACTCACCGGACCTGGGATAGGACTGGGTCTGTGCTTTTATTTTAATAGCAAGATTTTTCTGTGCTACTATAAATGACAACCATCTTTCCCAGTAGTAGCCTGAAGAGAGACCTGCTAAGAAATACCTATAGTGTACTACACAGTGATAAGTTGAAGTTCTTTTTCTAGGCTTCACATGAATTTTGATTATAAGAACTTCAAAATCTAGATAAATCAGAAAACAAATTTGGTAGGACTAAAATAAAAGACAAAAGTGACATAATAGCAAGGATGCTCATTTGGTAATTTTCATTGTATAAAACTTTTTCAATGCAATTTTAAGGGGGTTTAATGCAGTTTTAGTAAATTGAGCTATAAAAAGAAAACAAGATATTGGTGTTGAGTCACTGAATAATTTATGCCTCTAGCTTGGAATGAGGAAGCCGAAAGGATTCTTGGAAAAGAAAGTATCCAAGTAAAATCAATCACTTCCATCATAGTATAAATAGAAAAGGGCTCCTTTTTAGCAGGAAGACTCCAAAAGAGGAAAAAGTCATTTTATTAGGGCTGAAAACATGAGATGTAAGCACCAGCTCAGCTTATCCTGGCCTAGATTAAGCCCAAAGTAAACCTCTCTCTGTTGTTGAATTACAAGCTTAAAAAATCTTCAGAAAGTTCTCCCTACATGCATATCATAAAAAAGTGGAATAATTATGAAAAATGTACAAGTTTAAAACCAGTAATTGTATTGTTTTTCACAATGCAAAAACACATTCCAAATTTATAACTTAAAGAGAGTACTATCTTAATGGACATATAATGACGAGCAGGTCTAACTTTATTTACATTTTAATTGTTTACATTTAAATTATATGATAATTTATGCTATTACTTTGTGCTCCATTACAGAACTTTGTAATATGGTATTAGTAGTAATGAATTCACTGAGGTTTAAAAAATTATGGATGTATTAATTCCTTACATTATAAATTTCTGGTCTAGAGAAACTCACTTAAATGTTCCCCTCTTAAAGATTTACCCATTGCTTCCCATGATAACAACTAAAAGATCAATAATTAAATAAACTTTTCTTTCTGATAAATGGCAATGTCTTCATAATTTCCCATACACATACACATACACACACATGTACGTGTGCGTACACGCACATATACACACGCACAATTTTTTTTTAAATTTTACTTAGATGTATATCCTTAAACACTGAGGATTTCAGAGCCTTTTTAGCAGATTCTAGCATATTTATTTTATCTGATCATGTTTGAAAACAAAAAGATTCAGACTGGGGCTTTGAACTGTTTTATACACAGCTAATCTGAGATAAACTGAAATGATAATGTTCCAGGTTTCTGGTCATTTATGAAATTTATAATTCATAGAATCAATTTATGGTACAGGGTATCTTTTTTTCATAATTTTAGGGAAGGGTCTACAGGATGTTCAGAGTCTCACTACTAGATTGGACTTGTAGTGATTCTCCTGTTTCAAGCCTCCCAAGTGCTGGGATTACAGGTGCGCGCCACCATACCCAGCCTCAATCGCTGTCTCAGCGCACCCCGGGGGCGGGGCCAGAACAGCAGCCCTGGAGATCAAACCCCGGCCCCTGCCCCTGCGCTGGCTTGTAGGCACTTTAGTCAGCTGAGCTATTTGGCTGGCCCTTCTACTAGGTATCTAAATAGACACATAACTACATGAAACACATGAATACTTGTTTAGAAAAAAAATAAAGCTCCAGAACAAGTATCATTTGCTTGTGCCTAGATGTATGGGGTCCCTGTGGAATTGAAAGGGGACAGAAAGAGCAGTTAGAGATATTATCATGTGCCTTTTCAAACCTCCACCTCCAGCAGGAAGCAAAAATTTCCTTTTTCCCCCACACTGTTTTCCTCCACTTTATGCATATTGCTTTTAGTGAACTAATAATCATCATTAACATGCTAGTTTGTATCTTGAAAGATCTTATGGCCCACTTTTAGAAATTTGATAATTATATGAACTAAATACTATGTTATTTGAAAATATGAGAAATTAAATACTATGCAACTTAAAAGTACTTAGAGAGATATGTAGTTTCATAATAAGTAGGGAGATACTGTAGACCAGTAAGTGTTTTGATTATAAAATTGCAGGGTAGTGGGACCTCAGAAAAGTAAGAGGAAATTAATACTGCATGTCCCGTTATAATGAAGATTGTTTAGGAAAAAGTTCATTTTTGGTCTAATTTTATCCTGTTGTTTGTTTCTTTATTCTTTTGTTCTTGACTCTAAGGGGAGGGAATGAAGGGTCAGATTTATTCTCTACAGAACAAGGAATGCTGCACTTCCTGCAGTTTTGGAACCCCTACGTATGAATCTGTTGGTCCCAGAGAATGTCCCTTGCTAGCCCCCTTTCCACTCACTACAGGAACTCTTAGCCACATCCGTAAAATGGAGCCAATGACATTGACCTATTTTATTGGCTCTGTAAGATTTGGTAGAGAATGTGTGAAATGAACTTAATAATACAAATAAAAAGATGGAAAAAAGTAAGAGTCATTTAGGTGGCAGTAGAAATAAAAGGCACAGTATTTGAGGTGAACCAGGTTAAACAAATGCAGCTGAGACCCCTGAGCCAGAGGAGGCGAGGTTGGTTTCTGCACCCTTTGTCTTCCCAGGGCACAGTTTGTTTATGCAACACTAATAAAACATCTACATCACAAAGAGGGAATTTGCCTCACAGCGAACTGTAATTTTACTAGTAGTGATTTTAAGCAGAAATGTAGCATTGTAAACATGTTCAAAAGTGCAAAAGGAAAGAAACATAAAGTAGAAGAATGAAGGATGGCAAAAAAAAAATGGTTGTTTTTCCACCTTAAGTGGGGAAATACACAAGGTTTCCAGGGCCCCTGGGAAGCCAGAATGCTGAATCCTGGCCCATCAAGGGGGACACACTCAAAGGAAAATTACACCAGGCCCAGAAGCCTGCCCAATGGGAAGGAATGGTAATTAGGGTAAGGTATTCTCCAAGGCTGAAGATGGGCAGGCAAGTGGAAGCGCTCCTATGAGCACCTCCTTGTTAAAACCAGTTCCTTTGTGAGCACCTCGGATCTGTCAGTTATCTGAAGAATAGCTTCAAGTCACTTCCTCAATAATGCTGCAATATGCATAGAATTATATTTACTTTATATACAAGGAAACTAAGATTCAGATGAGTTGTTGTAGTTCCTAGGGATCAAAATCTAAGAGACAAAACAGAAACACACACTTACTTTAAAATTTACAAGTCCACAAAAAAATAGGCCCGTACAACCAACAATCAAATTGAAGACCAGGATGTTAGCAGCACCCACAAATTTCTTCTGTTTCCCCTGCAGCCACTCTTCCTCCCAAGAGAAATAACTGCCATGCATGATGTAAAGTGCTGCAAATTAGACCCTTCTTGAACTTCACATAAATGGAATCAGAAAGCTTGTATTCGTTCCTGTCAGGCTTATGTTCACATTATTGTAAATGATAACCAGCCCATTGTAGGTAGTTGTGGTATACTCTTTTGGAGTGACAACACTACAGCATATTTATCATTTTATTGTTGATAGATATTCAAAGCATTTCCTATGTGAAATATTAAAATTAACATTATGTGCCAGCAATATCATAAACATATATATATATATATATATATATATATATATATATAGTATACGTGAATTTGTATATCATAAGATAAACACAATCAAAGCTACCTGTACAGTTTCCCAAAGTATTTGTAGCAATTTATGGTCACATCAATGTCTGAGAGCTCCAGTTCTTCCACATTCCACAATGTTTACTATTTTCTCTTTTATTTCGGTTTGGGTACTATAGTTTTGCTACTTTTTCCACCCTGAAAAATTACTTTAATTTCATTGTAAACCAAAGATGATATAATCATCTCATGAAGCGGAGTTCTAATACAACAAAACCTTTTTTCTAACATTTTAGCAGGTATTAAGGCCATACAGGTTATGAACATAAATGTTCCTGTCGAAATTGTTGCAGAAATGTCTTCTCTGAACTTCCTTAAAAAACAATAAGGACTGGGGGGCTAGCTCAGCAGCACAAGTGCCTGCCTGGCAAGCTCAAGGTCCTGAGTTAAATCCCAGTACAAAGATAAATAAGTAAATAAATAAATAAATAAACTATGCATATTGATGCCATCTCCTTAAGAGCCAATTCACTTTATTTAATGAAACACTAAAACAAAATATTACAACAAAATGAATTTTTGAACTTGGTTTTTCCCTTTTAACATACAAAGTAAGATACCATGAAAGCCATTCAGCTCATTCCATATCAGGAGGGAGAGGAAGACAAATGATCCACACTGCACTTCTGAAGACAAGGGAGTGCCTAGTGATCCACAGGGCTTGCACATGTCTGTCTGTGTTGCCCTGTAATCACACGTGTCTAGAGAGACTTCAGCATGAATATGATGTTGCAATGAGCTCCTGATGAAATAAAATACGACAGCACCCAGAACAAGTGCAGACACAGTCAAAGCCTAGAAGTTTACAGTGAGGGCTTAACTTAAATGGTTGCTGGGTAAAGCTTAGCCTCCTACTCCTGTCGGACACTTGGATTCTGGTCCTCCTATGGCTTTGCCATTGGGTGCGGTTTCTCTGAGTATCAAGATTTGACTTTCCTTGGCTGGCTCTGGGAGTATGCAGCCTTTGAAATATAGTTCTCAAAGTAAGGAAATGTAAATGCAGTTTTCCGTACTAAACCCCTGTGTAGCACAGATTTAGAGGGTTTGCAGGCCACTCTGTACATGCTGAATAACTCTTCAGATTTTCTTACACTTAGATTTTACCCAGGATGTGTCTTTCCATTTAATTTATTATTAGCTGTCTAAATATGTTGCATTTTTGAAAAGCAGCTAAAATTGTCAAAACCTAAATTATTGGAAAAGCATTGCTTGATGAACCTATTTTTAAAATAAAAACATTGGCTTTAACTTTTCTTTGATGAAAGCTAGCCAAATAGCTCAGTGAATTAAAGCTCCTGCTTAAGCAGACACAGGGGCTAGGAGTTTGATTCCTGTGCTTGCCGTGCCAGCCCGCTCCCAGGGTGCGTGAGACAGAGAGTGAGAGTGGGCAAAGTGGCAAGCACCTGTAATCCCAGCACTCGGGAGGCTGGACACAGGAGGGTCACTATGAATCTGATTTACGCAGTGAGACTCTGTACAGCCTGTACACCCTGTCCTAAATACAAAGGAAAGAAAGAAAAGAAAGAAAGAAAGAAAGAAAGAAAGAAAGAAAGAAAGAAAGAAAGAAAGAAGAAAGAAAGAAGAAAGAAAGAAAGAAAGAAAGAAAGAAAGAAAGAAAGAAAGAAAGAAAGAAAGAGAAAGAAAAAGAAAGGAAAAAAAAGAAAACCTTTTCTTTAGTGAATATCATGTATATAAAAAACACACATGAAAAGTAGATAACTTAACTTTATTATGTGAAAACACATACCATGAAGGAACAGAGACCGACTGATCCCAAGGTTCCTATCATGTCAGTTGTCAGCCATGGAGTACTGTTTACCAGATTTGAAATACTCTAGGTTAGTTCTATCTTTTTTTCTTTTCTTAATTGCATAGCACAATTATCTAGACTACAGTCTCTTATATCTGTATTTTTTGCTCAATATTTTAAATCATACATATTGTTTGGTTCAACAATAATTTCCTTTAGTCTGTTTTAAAGTTATTTCCTTCCATTATGTGGATCCTGGCCAGCGAGGTAGCTCAGTGGTCTAAAGCACCTGCTTAGGCAAGCACTTAGGGACCACGGTTTGATCCCGGCGCCACATGCTGCACCAGCCCCACCCCCATGATGGGCTGAGCTGGCCACAAATTAAAAAAAAAAAAGCCGTTAGGTGGATCTGTGTTTCAGATTACATCATTCCCATTATTTCTGATGAGTTTTTTTTAACATTTGTTGTAAGGCAGATCTACTGGGTACAAATTCCCTTCACTTTCACCTATCAGATAGAGTATTTCTCTTCACATTTAAAAGAATATTTCATTGAATGTATGATCTGAGGTTGTTTATTCTTTAGGCACTTTAAGTTTTGTACTGGCTTTTGTTTGGATGATATCTTGAGGGAAATCTTATCTCCTTCTATTTTTTTTCTGCTAGAGGTAAGATATTTTCCTCTGGCTTCTCTGATTTATTTTCTGATTTTTTTCTTTTTTAGTCTTTGATCAACTCTGTTTTGAAAGTGACTTTTCCTTGTTATGGATGTTTTGATATTTGAACTGCTTGATGTGATGTGATTTTTAAATATGTACTTTCATATCTATAATTAATTTCAGAAAACTCAATCATTAATCACTGCTTCAAGCATGTCTTTTGTTTCTATTGTATTTACCTTTATGGCCTTCTCATTATGCATACATTACACCTCTTGTAATTAGTCACAAGTTCTAAGATACATATTCTTCTCTGTTTTCTGTTTCTTAGTTTGGGAAATATTGATTGACAAGTCTTCAAAGGCTTTGACTTTTTCCATCACCATGTTCAATCTAGTAATAACCTTGTCCATGGCAGCCTTCGTGTCTGTAATAGTGATTTCAAAATCCAGCACATTGTTTGGGGACTTCTTGTGAATTTTCATCTCTCTGTTTACATGACCAATGTGTTCCTGCACATCTTCCACTATTTCCATTAAATCCCTTAGACTACTGATCATAGCTTTTTAAGTTCCCAGTCTGATATTATCCAGATCTCTTTCTTATGTGAGTCTAGTTTTGATGCTTGCTCTGTCTCTTCAGCCTCTGATTAGTCCATTAGCGTGCCTTCAGTTGTTTTGTTGAAAGTTTTACACTCTGCATCAGGAAAAAGGAACTTAGGTAGATAAGCATTTAGGGTGAGGCTTATGGTTAGCTGGCTACAAGTTAGATTATATTTACTATTTGTTCCAGCTGTGATGTTCCAGGATAACATTTTTTGCTGGAGTTCTTGATCTTGTCTCCCCTCTTGTGTCTAGGGACACCTGAGTTTTCTTAAAATCCATTGCTGATCTTTAGCTTTCATCTTCGTCATTACCAAAGAAAAACTAAGGTTGTGGTCAGCTGTGGGAGAAGGGAAGCATTTTCTAAGGGAAGCATTTGTCTAATTAGGCCTTGGACTACAGTTTTCTACCCAACACCTAAATCAGGCATTTTGCTGTTTCCTGTTGATGACTAGAGTTCAATACTGTACCTCCTTTCCTTTGGGTATAATGGTTCATATTAGGTGTGATCTTAGTAGGTTGAGGAATATCCAGGTGGACGGAAAAATATTATTTCTGGTTAGGTCCATAAGAGCATAGCATTTGAATTAGTACAGTGAGCAATTTGTGTGGGCATGGGCAATAAGGTTGCAGATGAAACAAAAGAAGGGTGAATTTGCTCTTTTATGGTTCTGAAACATCTGTCTTCTGGCCAAGATTTGAGGTGCTCAGCCTCTCAATGCCAGGACCCATGCCAATAGCACATTTTTCAGTTATATGTCTTTTCCCCTAGTACACAGAACTTTGGCCTGAGATTGAATTAATCATTGGTTCCTCTGTTTCTCTAGCATAGTTTCAGGCATTTGGAGTTTCGTGGTTGCATGAGTCAAGTCGCATAATAAATCCATTCTCATGTATGTACGTATGTATGTATGTCCATGTATTTATGTCTATTCTTGTCACTATGCTATGCCTATGTCCATTTTTGTGTCTATTCCTATGTTCTGTTGGTTCTGTTTTCCATAATTAACATGAGTAAGTTAGGCTTTGCTAAAACTCTATTTGTTTATAGCAATAAATTTCTTTTCTTGAGGGAAGATTTTGTTGAGGAGAACAGAATGTTCTGGACGTATTTCAAATTGGTTACACTTTCCCTTTTCACTATTGAATTATGAGGGTTTTTGTTCTAATTTCTAAAGTAGAAAGACATCAATAAACTTTTCTCAAATAGTAAACTCATAGATTGATAAAATCATTGATTAATAATTTAATTCACTGACTAATAAAACAGTGTGTAAATATCCACCCCATTAAAAATTTTCCTTTGGATTATAATTTTTGAATATTATGTACAAAATTTATATATTTTTTGCACTCCATGACCTTTTTAACAGAAAAATATGAACCACAAATTTATACTTTGGGAGAAGCAGTACTCTAAATACTGTTAAAATAGCTTAGGCATTTTACTGTATTCTATATAAAATTTAAATTATGTAAATGATCTAGTTTTGGGTAACAAATGACAAACTTAAACAATATTTTTTAAATGCAAAAGTAGAACTGTTTGAGGTAGTATAGACTGATATTTTTAGTCTTAGAAACTTAAAGCTCTATCTTTCCCTATCTTGGTCTATAAAGATACAAAATAGAGAGAGATCAACTTTAATTAAGCTCTTGTCTATATAATTCCCCTACAGGTAAAAAAAAAAAAAAATCACAGGAGTTTTTAGTTGCTGGTTGCTGAATACATTATGTAAAGTAGAGGCCTTTGCTTTTTTAATTAGATTATTTTATGATGTTACACAATTTGGAATTAGTTAAGACCAAGAGTTATTTAAATTATAACTTAGGGAAATCAGTTCTCTGTGTAAGCATTAAAAGGAGGAACTAATAATAAGGCAGAAACCTGTTTAAAGATAAATGTTCAAGAAAACACATTTGCTGGAAGGCAGTACTGAGTCCAATTATCATCTGACAGCTTCTTCATGGAGAGAACAACGCCCCAGAGTATAGGGACCTGCAAATATATAATATAAAATACAACGAAACTAGTTTTGGGATGCTAATAAAGACATGCAGTTCTTTAAATATTAGAATTTCCAGATTCCAAAATGTGCTGAGCATTTTTCTTTTCAGTGTTCTCTTCTCAGTGATCAAATTACTACCCCAAAGAACTCATTCACTGAATTTATCTTTCCTCTTCAAACAAAAAAGCTAAGTCTCAAATAGCACTATAATACATAGTATTGCATCATGTAAGTTGTAATAAGAGAATAAGTGCTCATTTTTTTACACGATGCATCAATATGGCATGCAATATGTATTCAGCTGTTCAGAGAATAAATGTATAAAACCAGAACATGATAAATGAAGCTATTGTGACAGCACTTTCAAGGGTACAAGTGGGGAGACATGCATTTCCCTGGATGTGTTTTACTCCCCTTTAATTCATTTTGATTGGAATCGGTGTCGGTAGAAGCAAAATAGTATCTGACCTCCGAAATTACAAGCTGCACGCTTGCAATGGCTCCATTGCACTTGTCATTCAAGCTCCTTTTTGTCTTATTATATATATTAGATACTATAGAGCTGAGCACAGAGCTGGGCATTTATTCTTCAGAAGTACTACTGTTAAGAAAATATTCACATTGTTAGTTGTACACGTTTCATTTTCCCTTTCATTCTCCCCCATTTGACATATGTCTAAGATGCCTCAGATTTTTCTCTTAATTTTGAAAAGTTAATTAAAAGAAGGGGAGGAATGGAATGGAGTGTTTCTAACAACAAGCCAAATTCATCTGAAGAGTAAAAATAATTGCTGTAAGAAATTAAGGTGCAAGCACATGCCTGCTGTAATTGTTGCGTCCTTATTAGGAGCTCTTCTTTCCAAATCTCTCTCAGTATTGGGGCCCAGGATAATGTGAATACTTAAGGGAGAAGCGTGATTAGAGACAGTGTGGTTCATTCAGTAAACATTTCTTAGTGTTTGATGTGAGTGAACTGAGCGTCACATATGATTTTACACTTTCATCCTTTCAGGCAACTGACAGGTCTCTAATCTCCATCTCAGAATCTTCTCTCAGCTTGAACTTTGGCTCATAAAGGTCATTTCTGAACCACTTGGGACGGACAGCCACATTCATGAAATCCCACAGAGTCGATAGATGCGATAATAGCTTTAGGCACATTTTCTTAAGACCCGAGGGAAAAGACAATTTCAATAAATGTAAAACTATGCCATCCACAATCCACACACAATATCTTAAGAAAATCTCACAGGAATAAATCTTCTGTTTTTCTTCAGGCAAGAACCTTCTTAGCAATAACAATGCCAGACACAATGAAAAGTGTGAGATTTTTAACCCTGTGAAAATAAAGGAATTCTCTCTCTCTCTCTCTCTCTCTCTCTCTCTCTCTCTCTCTCTCTCTCTCTCTCTCTCTCTCTCT
>NW_004524592.1:19340583-19349423 GCF_000260255.1 Octodon degus | reverse complement strand
TCTCTCTCTCTCTCTCTCTCTCTCTCATTGATTGTAAGCCTCAACAACAAAAAGAACCTTTACACATCATGCACTGATATATCATTTTTCTTGGATGTTCTAAATAGTTAGACCTTATTACTATCATAAGGGTTGTACATGTACAAAAAGCAGCCATGTTATTAATAAGAAAATGACTTAAGTATATCAGTTAGTTACAGGATGATTTAAAAGTATTTTGTTTTTCTTTGTACTTGTTGAAAATAGAAAAAGATACAGAAAAGGAAAAAAAAAAAAACGAGCGAGTGAGCACACAGGTTAGTTAGGTCATGATAATTAACAGAGGGTTCCCTGGCAGCAGATGTCTGAGTTAAGCAGTGAAGGGCATTCTCTTCCCTTGACATACTATCAAAGGGAAAAGCAGAGGATATGCAAATGGAAGAGGAAACTATGTGTGCAGCTTTAGCATTTGAATACTTTACAAAAATGTTTTGGAACTGCGATTTAATCTGTAGGATAATTTCAGAAATTTCATGACGGTATTATGCTTTTGCTTGCCACAAATTTTAGCATTCCCTTTGATTTCTTTTCTTTCCTTACTATAGTTTATGATGCAAAGGAATTCTTCTTGAAAGTAAAGTATCCCCTCCAGCGAAATATTTTACTCAGTTTGCCTCAGAGAATTCTGCTGACAGAGAAAAAGAAGAAGATACTCCAGGAAAACTTCAAATTCAACTGCTTAAAAATATTTTTTAATGTTTAAACTGAGATTGTTCAATAGATCAAAATGAATCTCTTCATTTAACTTTGATCATTATTTTAACATACTGAATATATTTTAATATATTCAAATCTCACAAATGTTTAAGGTTATTCCTTTCTCTTCTTTCATACTTATTTTAAATAATGTGAATAAATTTGATAAAATCTTCCAAGACAGATTATATTAGAAAGGTGTTTTTCTTTTGTTGTTTGTTTGTTTGTTTACTGTCAGGTCTCCTGAATGTAGCTAGTGCTAACAAAGAAAATTTTCTAAATTATATGGATTTTGATTTGCCCTTAACCAGGAAGTGATAGAAGCCAATGCAAATAACATTCTTCTGATTCTGTAAAACTCAGAATAAGAAATAATGAAGTATCCGGCAAACAGTGAAAGGTCAAGGAAAACAACATTTTGAATTGGAAAGTGTGTGGGTCCCTCTGGCAAAGACTTGTAGGTTAGTAAAGACTGCTGTTGCTTCAAGAAGTCCTTGTATCTCATTTTCAGACTAAGAACATATTTTTTAATTTTTATTTATTTATTTTTTAAGTATATTTGGTACAGGGTCTCACTACGCAGTTTGGACTCATAGTGATCCTCATGTTTTCAGCCTCCTCAGCTCTGGGATTACGGGTGTGCTCCACCATGCCAGGTCTTTGTGGCCCACTGAACATGCCCAGGTGCGGGGTCGGCACAGAATATGATTAGTGGGATCAAACCCCCGGTCCCTGCGCTTGACTGAGCTGGTGCTTAATCCTCTGACCGATCTCACAGCCCTTCGGCCATGATATTTTAACATTTGAAGTTTAGTAGTTGTGCATTAAACCAAGGACCAGGAGAATGATTAGGTCCCTTTGTGTCAAATAAATAAGGATCTCCAGGGATGAGACACAGATTTAGCCTCAAGCTCCCCCCAGATGACTCCGGTGTGTAGGCCAATTTGAGAACCAAAGAGTTCCAGCATTTGCACGGTGAGGTATGCATAAATGTGCACAGACCACTAAAGAGTAAGACATCCACATTCTTGTATTGGATTTAAAACAGGAATTTGGGCAGGGAGGGGGTAGGGATATAGCTCAGCAGCATAAGCCCCTGCCTAGCAAGCACAAGGTCCCAAGTTTGATCCCCAGTACCACAAAACAAAAAACAAAAACAGACAAACAAAAATCACAGGCATGGGGAGTGCTATAGAGAGAATAAAAAAGTGTGACAAAAAAAATGGAGTGACACCGAATTTATTAGTCTAAACACAAGGATTAGGTGTGCCAAAGGGCTCCTCATTCCAGATACCTGATTCCAGATATAACAGGGATTGGAATAGAAATCAGGCCCACCTAGGTAAAGTTTCCTGAATATTAAGTTTTGGGTACATTGTGGATTTTGTCAAGTGAGCATGTTGCTAGATTCTCAGAAGAGCAAACTTAAATGGAATAGACGTTAATCTTTAATCTGTGGCTGTAGGAATATTCTTTGAGCTCTGAAAAGTCTAGTATTTTTAAATCAACTTTTCAACATGGGTTTAAATATGTAAGTTTTTTTCCCCAATTTACCTGGAAGTTTTCCTTTCTGGTACTTTTCTTTGGTCATAGAAATACTTCTATAACCTAATAAGGCATTAAATGAGATTGTGAGCTTCAACAAATGATCCTTTGGTTTTTCACTTATAAACTTGAAATCTAAAGAAAACCAATTTTAGAGAGTATTAGTCATTTTTCATTTATATGAAAAAATAGCTATATGACAATTTTGATTCTTTTATGATCTATGTTGAAATATTAAAAATCAAACTACTGGTGCTATGAATTTTCTAACAAGCAGGAAATTTGCTATCAACTTAATCTAGATCTGTAGCCCATAACTGTTTTATATAGTTAGAAATAAAAAATGTTCATGTTAATAAATTAATGTTACTAAATTAATGTATATTTAGAAATAAATAAATATTAATGTTATAGGGGATTTTTTCCAACTAAATTTCTTTAATTCTTAGATTACTTTAAAAATAATGCTCAAAGTATACTTCAAATTAAGTTAAATTATAGTGATGCCCTATAAATATGCTATGAATTATTAAATTATATCTAACAGGTAACTTTCATTATGTGTTAACTGCACAAAATAGAAGAGAAATAGCTCAGATAACACTATAAACCATTTAAATGATAAATGTTCTTTTTTTGAAATCTACATTCAGACAAAATCATTGATAAAAATATTGGCCTTTATTTCCTTGGGGCTTGATCCCATTTTAACAAACATTAATCTACCTTGGTACTATGCTGTGAAATCCTGTCTTTTCTTGAAGGCTACCCAACAACTCACTTTTTAAACACAAAGAGCCTAGAAATTTCTATGAAAGAGCTTGCTATATATGAATAACGGTTTTCAAGAAACTAGACTGGAGGGAGGGAAATAGATGATAGATGTGTAACATAACCAATTGACAAATCGGTATACTTGCCAATGCTCTTAAGAGGTAAGTAATTCAAGATTAAATTTTTATATTGTTGAAAGAATAATGGATCAACACATTTATGTAGCACTGCTCATTTTTCCTCTACAAACACAGCTTAGCATCTCATTTTACATCTTTGGGGAGTGAACTTTCCACATGCCTGAGATTGGCCTCTAGCTAGAGTGTCATTACAGAAATTATTCTTAGTAATAGAAAATATAAAGAATTTGAAATTTAGTTTTCCCTTGAAACCTTTACTTTTGTTCTTCTTCAACTAAAGGCAAAAACCAGATGTTGGCAGATTATGATAAAAGTGAAGCTAAGAAAAGCAGAAACAGAAGAAATAGGAGTAATAGCTGGAAAAAGAAACAGGAAATGAAGGAATGGCCTTCTCTGTCTCTTTTCAGAGAAGAGTCACAGAAGCTTACTCTCAAAAAAAAGTGACACTTGGGTTAAGATATGAAGATTAAGTAGGAGTTGGTGTGAGAAAGGAGGAAAGAAATATTTTGTAAGTGTGAAAGAATGGTATAGAGAAAAACATCTGTAACATAAGCAACCTCAGTGCACGTCTGCAACAGTGAGTGAAAACCAACATGTCTGGAGCACAAATGAAGGAGCCAGTGGTGGTACAAGCTAAGGCTCAAAAGAAGTATGGTACAGAGACCCTTCAAGTCTTCATAGACCATAACAAGTGTGAGTGCCTAAGAGAATAAGGGGAGCTATGAGGGTGCAAAACAAAAATGGCACAAACTGATCTGCTTCTAAAATTGTGCATTTTAGTTGTTTTGTTGAGAATGGATAGAATCAGTACAAGAATAGGTGGAAGTAGACAAATTAGGAGCAAATAAATTATGAAAAGGCCAGAGGAGATTATAGCTTGGCTGAAGGTAATGATGGGGACCAGTAACATGAAAGAACTTAAGAAATAATAAGTAGATAAAATTGACCAACTGCATTATATTTAGGGGGTAGAGGGAGGGAAGTCTCAGGGAATAGACTTAGCGTTTTGGCTAGTAAAATTACATGTGCTGTGAAATCATTCATTGATTAAAGGAATAAAACTGTGGGAAGAATGCAAACATGTGCTTGGCTTTATAGAACTTTTGATGTTTGTGAAATAGCCAAGAAGAGATGTAAACAGAAAAACATCTAGGTCAAAGGAAGATCAAGTCTTCATACCTATTAAATACAAAACTGCACCATGTCTACAAGATGGCATCTGAAACAAATCCCAATGTCTTTGGGCTTAGTCATGAGATTTTTGGTTAGACTATCAAACCTCAAATCAATATAGAAAAGAGGGTTGGGGAGATAGCTCAGCAGAATAAGAGCTTCTGCAAGATCCTGAATTCAATACTTGGTACTGCAAAAAAAAAAAAAAAAAAAAAAAAAAAAACAGAAAGAAAGAAAAAGAAAAGAAAAGAATTAGTAAGCTACACTTCATTACAATTAAAATAACAGTTTCTTGAAAGATTATCCAAATAAAAATGATCATGGAAATGAAAAGATAAGCCATATACTGGAAGAAAATTTTGCAAAAACACATCTGCTAAAGAACTTACCAAAATATCTAGAAGACTCTTAACACTTAACAACCCAAACAACCTAACTGAAGAATAGGCAAAAGACTCAGCAGACATCTCATAGAGCATCTAGAAAGGAAAATAAGTGTAGGAAAAGATTCACATGCCATTAGGCAAATACAAATTAACACAGTGGTGAGGTGGCATTATAGTTCCATGAGAATGGCCCGTATCCAATAGAGATTCAGAACACGAATAGCACCAACTTCTGATAGGGATATAAAACTAAGGCATGCCTCATTCATTGCTGTGTGATGAAGAATGTGCTTTGAAAGACAAATTTAGCCATTTCTTACAAAGCTAGACATGCACTTGCCATATGCTACAGCAATCACACTCCTTGCTTTTTAAACAATGAAACTCAAAACACGACGACAAAACAACTTGCACACTGGTGTTTATTGCCATTTTACTCATAATCGTCACAAGTTGGAAGCAACTAAGATATCCCTCAGTAGCCGAAAGAATAAACTGTGGTACACATGTGTCTTAGTCACTGTTTACTCATTGCTGGGACAAATACCCGACACTCAAAATGAAGGAAGGAAAGGTTTATTTAGCTCACAGTTTGTGGAGGTTTCAGTTTATACTCTGCTGGCTCTAATGCAAAGAACAGCTGCAGAAAACAATGAAGAGCAGAAGAGGAGCAGCAGCTGCAGCGTCCATCAAGCCTCTCTCTTCCTTCTACACTGATCATAGCTCCTCAGAAGACTGCGACTTCTCCAAGGAATCAGGGCAGGGCGGCCGGGAAGCCTTCATTAACTCTTTTCTGCTGAGTCACTCTGGTGTGGCCCATGACCCCAGGGTGGAACCAATTGCACCCCAGGTTGGGCCTTGCCTGCCTGCAGGGCAGGGGGCGGCCCCTCACGATTGGAACTGCGGGAGCCGATTCAGTCAAACTGACACAATGTATCAACTATCACAACATCAAAAATGGATTATTATTCAGTCTTGAAAAGAAATGAGCTGTCAAGCTTTTTATTTGAGATTATATTACATCTATACATCAATTTTGTAAAAATGGCCACTTTGAAAATATTGGTTTTGCCTATCCATGAGTAGAGGATTTGATTCCATTTGATGTTCTTCCCAGTCATGGAGGAAACTTGGGTGCATATTTTGAAATGCTAAGAAACTAATCTGAAAGCCCATGTATGATGAAAGGACCATGATTGGGGGGGGGGGAGGGGCGGGGAGTTAGGCAAGAAAAGTAAAGAAACAAAGGATTTTTTTCAAGGCAATAAAAGTATTCTGTACAGTACAACAATGATAAATATGTGCCTTCATACATTTTCCCAAACCTACAAGATATAGAATACTTTGACCTTTGGGTGAGACTGAGGTATCAACAAAGGTTTATCGGTGGTTACAAGTATAGGCTGTTGATGGTAGGAGAGATTATTTGTGGTGTCAGAGGATATAGGAGACATCTTTGTACTTTTTGCTTAGTTTTGATGTGAATTAAAGCTATTTTTAAAGAAAAGTCTACTTAAATTATAATGAGTAAAGACAATGTTTTCTAGAAACTTGTTAGTAAAAGCAAGAAGAAAGAACATAAATGGGATCTTAGAGAAAGAACTCTTGACTTCAATTTCTAAAATCATTGTTTCGGCCAGGGAGATAGCTCAGTAGAATAAGTGCTTGCCTGGCAAGCCTAGGGTCCTGAGTTCAATCCCTGGTACTGTAAATAAATAAATAAGTAAGTAAGTAAATAAAATCATTGTTTAGTATAAGGTTTTAAGCCTTACTTTGTTTTTGGATTCCCTTGGGGGATATCTACAAATCAGCCAGGAAATAAGACTAAGGGAAGATTGAAAAGTTGCAAAATGTCATTGGACGATGCTCACAATTATAACTTTCAAATGTAAAACTACTGTATTGCTAATGAATATGCTTAAAACAAATCATTTAACTAGAAAGGGTTGATTTTGACATACATTTACTTGAAATATATTGCATATATGGCTGACTGCTTACATGGAACATGCTATTACCTATATGTCATATTATAAATGCTTTGCCTACCTCCATTTCCTTTTTCAGTACTGGTGATAGAACTCAGCTGCATTTCTAGTATTTTTTATTTTTTTATTTGAGAAATGGTCCTGCTAAGTTAATAAATTCCTAGGCTTGGCTTGAACTGGCAATTTTTACTTTATTCATTTATTTTACCGCAAGTTTGTAGTAACTGCACTTTAAACTTCCTCTAAAAAATTCTATCCTCTTTGTCTCTGTCTCTGTTTCTGTTTCTTTGTCTCTCTGTCTGTCTCTGTCTCTCTGTCTGTCTCTGTCTGTCTCTGTCCCTGTCTCTCTCTCTCTCTCTCTCTCTCTCTCTCTCTCTCTCTCTCTCTGCCTGTCATTTCTGTGAAAAATTGTCCTGCACTAAAAAGCAAATTTTCCTCTTATTTCCTCTACATAACAAGAAATTATGTACTTCTCTATGTTAGAATGGTATGTAACATAAAGGCTAAAGAAGGGTAGTGATGAGAGACAGACAGGCAGACAGACAGAGACAGAGACAGAAACACAGGAGAGACAGAGACTGAAACTTGTTCTCATTAGTAACATTGTGCTTTATTGCTACTTACCATTATGCTCTGCTTAAAAATGTAGTCATGCACCCTATTGTATTTATAGTCATTATCATACTATCTGGCATATGAAGGTACTAATAGTGCTTAATGGGTATAATTATTAAGGATATGAGGGTTTTTTTTTTTTTTTACTAAGTAAGGTATTTCTTTCTTCTCCAACTATGGAATTAATGCACAACATCTATTTTGTTTTAAAGAAAACATTGTGTCAATTATATGCTTAATTAGGTAGCATGCAACATGCCATCACTTGGTAAGTTGCAGGCATGGTAGGCTGCAGGAGAATGGGAAAACATAGATGTCAGGGCAGTGATCTCCATTTTTATATACACTTTTCACAATATGCCTTGGCTCTGCCCCTCGTTTTCTGCTATAAAATTAGTGGAGAGCACAGTGGATAGTGGGGAGTTTGTTGAATTCCCTTGGCAGTCCTCACAGGACTGTATCAGGAAGCCTCCTTCCACGTCTTTTGTGTAGAGCACACTGAACAAATTGTTAATAAATAATCCCATTCCTATCATACTTTTATTATTTTCCAAATACATGAGAGGAAAAATGAATGCAACATCTCACAAAAAGAGAATTGCAACTGATGTTAAATGATTTCAACTCGTGTGCCTTGTTTTACACCTACCAAGGATGGGAATGAAGAAAGGAAGTTCCTCCCAAAGAATTTGCTGGTACAAAGGAAGAGAATTAAGATCAGGCACCCAGGATGGGTATGTAAGTGGTACAGGGGAGAGAGTTCTGGATTTATGGAACTCTGATTTTTCTAAACAGATGTCCTCATCATGGAAGTTATTGTAGTCTCCACTTAACCAGATGGGATACCAAACTCCCTGTTGTGTTCAGAACTGGCAGGGCTCATTAAGTTGGCTTTAAATTGGGTATTAAGGGAGGATCTGTTGCTTAGCCCAAATAATCTCAACATGCACAATGGAGAAAAGAGGGAGTGCAACAAGCAAAGATAAAATATAAGATAAGTGATAAGTCATATTAACATACTGGACTTAATTGTCTATAAGTAACTACAAAGTAAATGGGAAATTAAAAAGATTAACTGGAAATGTTTCTAAATGATGGAGAATATGACATAATGCACACAGTAAAGAGAGAAAGATACCATTTCCTTGTTTGGAATGCCAAAATTGATACTTAAAATATACTCCATAACAAAATTTAGAAGAAAATTAGCCTCTAGGATAAAGCACTGTAAATCAGACTCCCAAAAAGTGGAAAATGTTTTGTAATTTAACATTGATAAACAGCAGAGAACGCCCTTTGACTAGAGATACAAAAGGTGAAAATAAAATGCTATAGTTGGAATGTTCTTAAATATAAACAGTATGCATTCATTTAATTTATAAAATCCCTGGACCAAGGGATAATTTCTTTCTTTCTTTCTTTCTTTCTTTCTTTCTTTCTTTCTTTCTTTCTTTCTTTCTTTCTTTCTTTCTCTTTCTTTCTTC
>NW_004524592.1:19322021-19340333 GCF_000260255.1 Octodon degus | reverse complement strand
AACCATGGTCCCTGTGCTTGCCTAAGCAGATGCTTAGTCAGCTGAGCTATCTTGGCAAGGGATAATTTCTGACTCTAAAATAGAAGATTATTACATATTAAATATTGAATAAGCAATAGTATTTGTACTGATTCATGATAATTAAATATATCCAGTGATAAGTATGAGCAACGAACCACTAACTGAACTGGCTATGGTAATAATGAAGAATTTTTTCCCTGTCAAAATAATGAAAACCATATAGAGATTGCATTTACTCTATTAAGTAAGGTCTATTTCAATTTATTGAACATGTTTTACTAAATATGTTTCATGGGAGCATATGTCTAGATAGTTGACATATTTAATGAAGAAAACAGTGGGTGATTGGATGTTACCTACAAGGTACCTGCTTATAAGGGACAGGCTAATTTATTAGCCTATCTTTAATTTCTAGAAGTTGTAGAAAGGAGTAGAGTCAGCAATATGTATAATTGGTATAAAACTTCAACTATTAACCATGACCTCTTTAGTACGGTAGTTACAAGTGCAGGCTTCAAATCTCTAAAATTCTGTTAACTTAGACATATTAATCTCTCTAAAAGTCATTATTCCAGCTGTACTTTGAGGAAAATATTATTTATCTGGGGCTTTTTAGATTATTTTTGTATAATATTAGTACAATGTGGCATATATATATATATATATATATATATATATATAGAGAGAGAGAGAGAGAGAGAGAGAGAGAGAACTAAATCAATGGTAACACAAAGTTAATATAACTCTTATCTAAAAATAAATAAAATAAAAAATGAAACTTAGAAGGGAAGAATAATACATTAATTTATATCCAAAGATACTATTAGGTTTTGCCAATATTAATTGACTAATAAAACCAGTCTTTAGGAGAGGAGAGTTAGACTAATTCCCAAAGGAGGAGTGGAGAATGGGAGCACACAACTGTAATTCCTGTTCCATGGGAGGCTGAGGCAGCAATATCAAAATTCTTCCCACCATGGGCAATTTAGTGCCTTAGCAAGACCTACCTCACAATAAAAAATAAAAAGGGCTGGGATGTAGCTCAGTTTTTAAAAAGGAGTAAAGAGAAGCAGGGAACTGAAAATGAAGGCTGGCATGTTTTCCCAAAATTATACAATAAGGAAAAAATGTTCTATAATAACATTTTCAAGTTTTTGTTTGTTTTAAAATTTTTAGGGCTGGAAAGATAACTCAGTGGACTAAGTGCCTTTCTAGGCAAGCACAAGGACTGGGGTTCAATTCTTAGCGCCATTTGCTGCACCAGCCCTGCCCCCTGGCATGCTGATTCAGCCACCAAGACTTGAGTGGTGGTGCATGCCTGTAATCCCAGTGTTGGGGTGGCTGAAAATAGGAGGATCACTATAAGTCAGAGCTGGATTGTAAGACCCTGTATCAAATATGTAATAAATAAATAAAATTTTTATTAGTACATGATGACTACATTCATTGTGATGAATTGATGTATGTATGTAAACATCTCAATTCTTTTTCCCTTCTCCTGCAACACCCTCTTTTTCTAGTATCAGATGGATTTACTGCACATATTAATTTTATAAACATCTGCGATACTTGTGAATATTGGGTGCATATAATATTATGGATATAGATATATGAAATTGTGCCTCCTAAGAAGTGAAAATACATTTTAAACATTTAAAATACATATTTTTGAGATTACAGTTCAAGAATGGATAGACATTTTCTTTAACTTTCCCAAAATAAGATCACATTGATTCATGCTGGTTACAGTGAAGTGTACCTAACACATTTTGATTTAACTATGGGAGAGGACATTTTAGAAATGCAATTGAAGAATGCAGTTTAAATCAAACTATAAAATTATAACTTCTGGATTTATCCCCAAAGAAAAGCCCAATCAACTTGTTTCTCATCTCATTTTTAGGCTAAAGTTATAATTTATTGAGTGCCTTGATGAGTTGGGAACCAGGATAGTTTTTGGGTACTGGATGAGGATCCCAAAAAATTCATCTTTCTGGACTAAACTGTGCTTTTCCTGTTCTTTTGACCACTTTATAATCTCTGAAGCATGTTCCTTTCTGCATCAGGCTTCCCCTTTTATTTTCTATCAGATCTAGCTACACCTTATTTATACCCTCTAAATAAGTTTTGGAAGTTTTGCCTCCAAAACTCTAGACATGAAATGTTCCTACTTTATTATTCCTTCAGATGTACACAAATTATATCCTAAAGTCATAGTTTCATGATAAAGCCCGAACCAAAGCTCTTATTACTTCTCCAAACTAATATTTTTCTCTTTCATATATCCCTGTCACAAGCAAATCACATGAAATGGTATTTTATGTGTGCTCTTATCTTTAAACTTCTGGCCCTTTTTCTGTCAGGTTAGCTTTTCCTTTTAGCACAGCAAACCCACGCTTCTTGCACAAAATCCTCTATGAAAAGCTTTCTCTGACTCTGTATAACAGAACAAGGAAACTTTTCTCATCTGCGATGCATTCCTTAAGTATTTATAAAATGTATATATTGAATAATTGGCTCCAATTTATAATTAAAAATTAGCTTCTCTTTCTTGATTATTATACATAATGCTTTTGTGAAACATAGGCTTTTTACTGGTATTTCCATTAATAGTCACATTTTCACAAGAAAGTAAAGGACTAATACATGTCATGTGCATATGCCAACTTTCTCAAAATTCACAATCATCTAATATTAACATGTACTAATAAACTATAAAATACAGTAGGTACAGTTATATTTAAATAGTAAATTGATATGTTTTGTTGTAAAATTAAAAATGATAAGGTCACTCGAATGGAAAGATTGGTTCACTTGCTGTGCTATTGTTAACCTTGATACAAATGACTTATTTATACACTTAAAAGACAATTTGGGGGTTGTTAGAGAAAGATGAAAAAAAAAGTCAAATCGTTACAATAATTTACTGAATAGACAGCATCTGGGCCACATGAGTGTGAGTGCACACAAAACTTTGGCAGACAGACTGACCTGAACCCAAGAGACCCAAGAAAGCCTGTCCCAAGAGCGTGGAGTATTCACTGAGAACAGCAACATGGAAGAGTCTGAAGCAGTAATGAGGATCCAGCAGTTGGACTCTGTAGAACTCCACCAGTAGATAACCAGGCTTAACCCCACATCCAGAGGCCAAGATCAGTTCCATGTCCAATATAATTTCCATGGCAAAATTGGCTGGAACCTGATGTTGACACTGTCACAGGACTGTAAACATCACAGATATTTTATTACTTTGATTTTCCTTTGTCTGATTGTCTGTCCCTTTCTTAACTGGCTAGAACTTGTCTTGCTTTATCTTATATTTTGTGGTTATTTTCATTTTTGGATTTTTTTGTGGTGGATTTTTAGAGTATTTTATGTTTTACTACTTCTTGAGTCTATGTTTTTCTTTCTTTACTTATTTACTTCATTTTATTTCTTTTCTCCTCTTTCTCCCATATTATTCCCCCCTGTTCAGATCTATTACCTATGTTACAAAAAATAAGACATTAAAAAAACTTTAAAGTGAGTAAATGTTGTCTCTCATACTTCTGATTACTCTTTCACATTCTATTTTGTTCATTCCCTCTTGTGTCCTCCAGTTTCCCCAAACACAGGTGATCAACTTTGACCTGCAGCCTTGACTATGGTATATTTGAACTCATTCTTCATTTTATCCTTTTCCCTACAATTACCTCCCCCACCAGAGGGTAAAATTACTCCATTAATGGGAAAAATCACTGCATTCATGGACATGGCATTTGTATATATTTGATTTTGATATTTAATTTATTAGTTTGCTCCTATGGTTGGAGGTAGCAGGTTAATGGTTATAGTAGTTTGTCAGTAGTTAAACTATATTTGGAACTATTGTTATTACTAATTGTACTACCTTAGCCAGGATGCCATACATGTTATAATCCATTTTTCTCACCTGCATTATAACAATGTGTTTCTATGGGATCATAATCACCACTACAACACAGGAAAAAAGGATTAGGGGCCGAGCCAAATAGTAATTTTGCATCCTTTACAAATTGGGAAGATGCATTCTTGGGATAGCTATAAAGAACAATCTACATCTCTGAGGACATCCTCCATAACTGAGGAAGAGGGAAACCCCAATAGTAGGTATAAAGCTAAAATAAGAAATCAGCGTGCATCCACATAGAAAACAAAATAAAAAGAAATGAGAAAATAGAAAATGACAAGAAGAAGAAGAAGCAAAATGCAACCCCAGAAACCCATTTTACCCAGGATGAGCCTAGATAAAATTGGTAGTCAAACACTATAACTTTCTGAAAAGATAGCCAAAGAAGTTTTTAAAAGGGGGAAAAATGTAGAAAAAATAATCTCTCAGGCACAAAAATAAATGATTCTTAAAACCAAAGACATAGAGAAGATATAGATAAAAGGAGTTAAAAATGATGGAAGCAAGCAAATAAACAGCAACAACAACAACAAAAAAAGCCAAACATAGGAAGAAAATGAAATTCATATAACAAATCAAACCAGAAATCCAAGAGGTTAAAAACTCCATTGAAAGCATATAGATTGAATGATGGAGAAAACAGAACACCAGATTTTGAAGAAAAAATGCAGGTAGTAATCAGGAAAACAATATCTTAAAAATAGTAAGAGTCCATGAAAATCAATCCAGTAACTATAAGAGCACATAAAAGGAGAATAACATAAGATAAGTTGAGATGACTGAAAAAGCTGGAGGCTTCACAAATGCCATCAAAAAAAAAAAAAAAAAAAAACCCTTTTACAGAAATGATGGCAAAATACTTCTCAAGTATGGATAAAGAATTTGACATACAGATAAATGAAGTATCTAGAACTCCAAACATACATGACTAAATCCAAAGCATATAATAATCAAGATTCAAGAAATGCAGCATAAGAACAGAATATTTAAAGCATTTAGAGAAAAGAAACAGATCACCTATTTAAAAAAGCCCATCAGAATCATGGTAGGCTTTTCAATGCAAACCCTCAAGTTCAGAAGAATTTGGAATGAAGTATTTAAAATCCTGAAAGAAAACAACCTCCTGCTCAGATTGATATACCTTGCAAAACTATCTTTCAAAAATAATGGAGAGATCTTATTTCCATGACAAAAAACAAACTGATGAACTTAATGGCCAACAATCCAATACTACAAAGAGTATGGAAAAATATTATAGAAAGAGACAAGAATGACCAGAATTCCAAGAACATCAACAGAAAGAAACTATCAGTCAGGACAAGCAATTAAACAGAAGGGAAATGCCAAGCACCAACAACAGGAAAATATTATGACAAGGATAGACAAATACATATCAGTTGTAAATATCAAAGTAAATGGCCTCATTCACTCAGCCAAAAGAAACAGACTGGCAGAATGGATCAAAAAAAAATATTCAACGATATGCTGTATTTAAGAAATACATTTAGCTCAAAAAGAAATTCATAGACTGAAAATCAAAGGATGGAAAACAATCCTTCATGTAACAGGAATGCAGAAAAAAAGCAGGGGGTAGCTATTCTGTTTACAAACAATGTGAATATAATTGAAGAATAATCAAAGAGAAAAAGAAGGTCACTACATACTTGTGAGGGAAAAACTTCAGGAAGAAAGCATAAATATGTATGTTCCAATCATAGGAGCACACCACTGTATGAAACAACTATTAATATACATGAAAAATCAAATGAGCAATTATAGCAGGAGACGTTAATGCCCCATTGTCACAAATAGACAGATCAGATCAATCAGACAAAAAAAATCAGAAAAGAAATATCAGAAATGATTCAAACTGGCGAAAAAATACACTTAGTAGATGTTTTCAGACTGTGCCACTCAACATCATCAGAATACATATTCCATGGGATGTTCTCTAAAATAGACCATCTAGTAGCCCACAGAACATGCTTAAATAAATGCAAAGGAATTAAAATTACCCCATACATATTGTCTAACTAGAATACGATGGAATTAGAAATTAATGGCAAAAGAAACTGCAAAAGTTCCATAAACACAAAGAAATAAAAAATAATGCCCTCCTAAACAAGCAATGGGTCACAAATAAAATTAAAGAAGAAATTGAACAGTGTCTACAACTAAACAAAAATGAAAATACAGCATAATTGAATTCATGGGATTCAGAGAAAGCAGTCTTAAGAGGGAAATTTATAGCAGTGAAATTTCACATCAGGAAAACAGAATGAGCACAAATTACATAATGCTACACCTCCAGCTTCTAGAAAAAGAAGAATGAGTCACATACAACAGCCAAAGAAGAGAGGAAATTATAAATATCGGATCAGAAATTAACACAATGTAAACAGAAAAAGAGAACAAAGAACTAATGAATCACACAGTTCTTTCTTTGAAATAATAAATAAACAATATCCAATATTATAAAGAAGACTCAAATTTATGCATCAAGAATTAAAAAGGGTGAAATCACTAGAGATCCTGTGAAAAAGCAACAGATCATCAATATCTACTTCTAAAATATTTATGCTCATATGATTAAAAACACAGAAAAGGACAGACTCCTAGAAATATGTAAATAACAAAAGCTGAATTTATAGACTTAAAAACTATAAATAACCCAATATCAGGGTTATATATTATGTCTACAATGAAACAAAATGAAATTGAAAATGTAAGTAAAAGCTTACCAACAAAAAAAACCCCCTGGTCCTTATGGATTAACTGCTAAATTCTACAAGAAATTTAGAGAGATTTAATGCCACTACTCCTTAAACACTAATGAAATAGAAGGAGAACCAATACTCCCTAATTCATTCCTAGATACAAGCATTGCCCTGATGCCAAAACCAGAGAAAGATACAACCAAATATGAGAACTACTGGCCAGTCTCCCTAATGAACACATGCAAAAAAATCTCAATAAGATACAAGCTAACACACTGAAGCAAATCATCAAGAAAGTTATACACTATGACCAAGTGGGATTTATTTTAGGAATGCAGGGATGGTTCAACACAAAAAATCAACAAAGATAATAATATCTCATATCAACAGAGCCAAAGAATAAAATCTCATGTTCATCTCAATAGATGCAGAATTATTTTTATGTATTTACTACAGGATCTACAGGGTCTATAGATTCTAACTATGTAGATCAGACTCATAGTGATTCTCCTGTTTTCAGCCTCCCAAGTGCTGGGATTATAGGTGTGTGCCACCATGCCCAGTCTCAATTGCCATTCAGTGAGCTTTGGAGACAAAGCTGGCACAGCACACCAAGGAAAAGTCCAACAGTCATTCACGATAAAACTCTACAGAAAATTGCAATAAGTGCTCTTTACCTGAACCTGATAAAAGTCCTCTATGACAAATCAATAACCAACATCATACTAGATGGATAAAACCTGAAAGCTTTCACTCTAAATTCAGGAACAAGACAAGGAAGTCCACTATCACCACTGCTCTTCATTATAATTCTGGAAACAGTAGCCAGATAAATTAGACAACAGATAGAAATAAAAAAGTAAAGATAAAAAGGAAGTAAAATTATCATTATATTCAGATGAAAGAATACATGGAAGATCCATCAAAACTTCATGGAAAGACATTTATGTTTAACAACCAAATTCAGTAGTGTAGCTGGTTTCAAAGTCAACCTTCATAAAACAACAGCATTCCTGTATATAAACAACAAATGCACTGGTAAAGAAATTAAGAAAAGCACACCGTTTACAATAGAGTCCAAAACCCACCAAATACTTAGGAATCAATCTAACAAAGGAAGTAATACATCTATACATTGAAAGTTATAGTACTCTGAAAAATGAGATTTAGGAGGATATCAGAAAATGGAAAGATACCCCTCACTCATGGAAGGAAAAATCAACAGTGAAAGTAACCATACTCCCAAAATTATTGAACAGCTTTAATGCAATCCTGATCCAAATAATATTATGATACCTCAAAGAACCAGAGAAAATATTTTAAAAATTCATTGCTAAAGCAATCATGGGCAACAAAGGCAAGGCAAGAGACATGGCATTCCAAATTATACTACAAAATTACTGTGATGAAATCAGCATGCTGCTGTCAAAAAAATACCTGAGGATACCTGGAACAGATTAGAAGATACAGACACAACTACAAACATACTTAACCACCTTATCTTTGAGAATAGGTACACACATATTTACTGGAAGAAAGATAGCTTCTTTAATAAGTGGTGCTGGAAAAACTGGCTTTATACTTGCTAAAGACTAAAATTAGACCTCTCAACGTGAACTAAACTAAACCTAAAATGGATCAAAAATCGAAATATTAAAACAGAAACCCTGAATCTACTAGAAGAGAAAGTAAGTAGAAATCTTGAAGATATAGATAGAAGTGAAGAGTTCATTAACAAAACCAAATACTTTAAAATATCAACAATTGGGATCTCACCTTGTTCAATTGTTTTTGCACATCAGAAAAAACACTAACAGAATGAAAAGACAACGCATAGATTGGGGAAAATCTTAGCCCATTGTCTTTCAGACCAAGGACTTCTACCTAGAGCATACAAAGAATTGAAAAAACAATCAGACCTCCCTAATTTTAATAACTATTCAAAAATGGGCATCAGAAATGAATATATAATTCTCAGATAAGGAAATATAGGTAGCAAGTAAATAGATGAAAGAAATGTTTACTATCATTGGTCATTTGAGAGATGCAAATTAAAACAATACTGAGATTCTATTTCACCTCAGGAAGAGTGGCTTTTTTAATTATAAGGAGCTTTAATAAATAAAAATCTCCATTATATCCAAATGCCCATCATGAAGAAAATGAATAATCACTTCTACCAGTATTAATCATAAATCTAAACAAAAAAAGAAGGAAAGATGAAGACTGATGACTATTTTTTTTTCATACAGACAAATATTGCTTCCTCAAGTAAAGGTTCAACACCACTTAATGATCTGAGCTGGAGGGAAGAATAACTAGTCCACATGGTTTCCTTTACATGGTTCTGTACAATTAAATGCTAACTTCACTACTTTAGAAATGGCTTGCTCCTGTCCACCAACTCCAGCCAGTAGCCAGGCCCCATGTCCCACCAAAACTTCTGGCCTCTAGCCAGCAGTCTGGCCTGGTGTGGAACTCTGCAGTGGAACTCCCAGCTGAGTGGCTAGGAGAGAGATCCAGCCAGTAAATCCAGGATCAGAACAGCTTGCCAGTGGAGCATAGTGGATTTGTTTCCCCAGGATGCAGCAGGAAGAAGCCAAGCACAGCACCCAGACCTAAGCCAGGCCAAGCTGGGTGAGTTTGAACTTCGTAGATCCAGACCTAGTAAGTTGAAACTCAATGCTAGACCCAGATCAGATCTATAAGAATATCTCTCTCTCTCTCTCTCTCTCTCTCTCTCTCTCTCTCTCTCTCTCTCGATTGAGAGAGGGAGCAACAGGTAACTGGGGTGAAAGCCTGTATGAAAGTCTCCAGGTACATCAAGGTGAGGTGATCAGACAGATCTCAGGGGAACTAATTTAAATACAAATTCCCAATTTTATATCTGCATAGCTAAACAGTCATGATGCTGGCATTTAGGGTATAAAACAGAAACCCACTAATTATAAAAGTTTAGCAAGCATTAAATCTCACTATCCATTATTAGTGATGCTAACTGTTGTACTGTAAACACAAAACTGAAACTGCCTTAACCACATAAACTCCCTTGAGTAATAATATTGGTAGGAGCTAAGTTAACTACCACACCAAGGCTCTACACCAGATGTCAGAGGACTGTGCTATATAAAATGTCAAAGAGAAGGAACAAAACACAGTCTCATGCCATGAGCCCCCCCAGAACAAGTACAGAAGACACTAGAATTGAAGGAATAGGAAGCCACACTCCTGAAATCTCTAAAATAATAGCATCTGAAGTAAACAAACAACTTCAGAAAGTTATAGAGTATATCAGCTCAGAAATAAAAAAGTAAAATAAGAAATAATGACAATAAAGAAAGAATTACTAAGTGCTTCTAAAGTAGACACTGAGAAAAAATAGAGGACAATAGAAAAATGAGAATCTTTGAATGAGTAATATAGGAAAGAAATAGAATACATGAAGCAGATTCAAAGGGCTAGATAGGAAATTAAAACCTTAATCACTAACTGGCAAAACCATTTGAATGAAAGTAAACATAGAGTTTTAGATCTTGAAGACATCATTGTGGCTAGTGAAAAGGTAAGGAAAGATTACCTAAAAACACCTAGGATAAAGGAAAATAAATTCAACATATGCAAGACAATGCAAAGATGAACAATGTAAGTCTAAAAGGCATCAATGAGAAAGAAAGAGTCAACATAAATGATATAAAAAGAATATGGGCAGAAGTAATAGAAGAAATTTCCCAAATATGGGGAAGCAATCTGACATTCAGTAACTGAAGCATGTAGAACTCCAAAGAACATCAACCCAACTAAAAAGACACCCAGACATAAGATCCCACAAATCCAGCACAAGAACAATATACTGAAAGTCACTAGAGAAAATAAACAGATCACATTTAAAGGAAAACCCATCAGAATAATGGCAAACTTCTCTTCTAACCATGAAGTCAAGAAGAACATGAAGCAGAGGACTTCAAATCCTCTATGAAAACAAATTTCAGCACATACTGCTATACCCTGAAAAACTATTTCCAGTTTGATGTAGAAGTGAAATACTTCCATGACAAAGAACAACTAAAGAATTTCATGATGATAAAGCGAACCCTAAACAGACTACTAAAAGGTATTCTAGAGAAGCATCAAAATGACTAGAACTCCATGAATGAGACGGAAAGAACCCACCAAATAGGGCAAACAATTAAACACAAGAAAGCAAGTGGTATACAAGAGAAGGTAAATAGCATGTCAATCATAAGTTAATACATCTCAATTATAACCATCAATGTAAATGGACTCAATAAACCATTTAAAAAATAGATTGGCATAGTGGATAATGAAGCAAAGTCCAACAATATGCTGTATACAAGAAACACACTTAACTCATAAAGAAATACATAAGCTGAAAATCAAAGGCTGGGAAGGAGTACTACATGCCCCCTCACCTCAGAAAAAAAGCAGGGGTAGCAATCCTGTATGCAGACAGTCTGATGTTCATCCAAGAAACATCAAATGAAATAAGAAGTCCACTACATACTGATTAGGGGAAAAATCAAGAGAAAGAGGTAACAGTCATAAATATGTATGCGCCAAACATGGGAGCACCAAAATATATAAGACAAATCTTAATGACATGAAAAGTCTAACATCCAATACCTCAATCTTAACAGGAGAACATAACAAAAAGATAGGTGAAGCAGACAAAAAATTAGCAAAGAAGTAGAACTGAACCAGAATTTAGAACAAATGGACACAGTGTACACATACAGAGCATTCCACCCAACCACATCAGAATACACATGTTTTTTCAGCTGCATGTGGGACATTTTCTAAAATAGACCACATATTCATCCTTACATCATGATTAAGTCCATGCAAGAAAACAGAAATTATCCCATGTATAATATCTGACCACAGTGCAATGAAACAGGGAATAAATGACAAAAGAAACTACAAAGCCCCATAAATATATGGAAGTTAAAAAACACCCTCCTCAGTAATCAGTGGGTTACAGATGAAATTAAACAATATCTACAATTTAATGAAAATTCAAGCACAACTTATTGAATTTATGGGGTGCAATGAAAGCAATTCTTAGAGGAAAATTTATAGCTCTGAACTCACACATTAAGAAAACAGAATGGAGACAAATAAATACCCTAATGCTGCACCTCAAATTTCTAGAAAAATAAGGGCAAACCAAAGCCCAAAGCCCAAAGAATAGAGGAAATTATAAAGATTAGAGCTAAAAATTAATGTAACTGAGACAAAGAAAACAATGCAAAGAATAAATGAATCAAAAGCTGGTTCTTTGAAAGATTAAAGAAAATTGGTGAGCCTCAGGCTAAATTCATGAAAAAGAGGAAAGAAAAAACTGAAATATAAGCAATAAGGAATGAAAAGGCTGAAATTGCCACAGACCCAGTGGAAATTCAGATCATCAATAGCTACTTTGAGAATCTGTACTCTCACAGAATAGAAGACACAGAAGAAGTGGACGGTTTCCTAGAAAGGTACAAATTACCAAAACTGAATCAAGATGATATAAGAATTATCAATAACCCAATAACAGCCAATGAAATTCAAAATGTAATAAAAACCCTACCAACAAGCAAAAGTTCAGGTCTTAATGGATTCACAGATGATTTTTACAAGAAATTTACAGAAGATATGATCCCAATACTCCTGAAACTCTTCAGTGAAAATGAAAAGGAAATAGTTCTCCCAAAATTATTCCTGGAGGTAACCATCACACTGATACCAAAACCAGAGAAAGATGCAACTACAAAAGAGAATTAGAGGCCAATCTCCCTCATGAACATAGATTTAAAATTCCTCAATAAAATCCTACCAAACAGAATTCAGCAAATCATCAAAAAGATTGTATAGCATGACCAGGTAGGATTCACCCCAGGGATGCAAGGATGGTTTTCAACATATGCTAATCTATAAATGTAATACACTATACCAATAGAGCCAAATCAGAAAACCACATGATCATCTCAACTGATGTAGAAAAGGCTTTTGACAAAGTCTAATATGTATTCATGTTCAAAGTCCTACAGAAAATTGGAATAGATGACCTCTAACTCAGTCTGATAAAAACCGTCTATGACAATCCAATGGCTAACATAATTTTAAATGGGGAAAAACTGAAATATTTTACTCTCAGATCATGCACAAGAAAAGGATATCCTCTATCACCACTCCTCTTCAATAGAGTTCTGGAAACATTAGCTACAGCCATTAGACAAGTGAGAGGAATAAGAATAGGTAATAAAGAATTTAAACTGTCAATATTTGCACATGACATGATATTCTACTTGGAATACCTAAATAATGCCACCAAGAAGCTACTAGAATTAATACTCAGATTGTATCTATTCCATCAGGATACAAAGTGAATACTCAAAAATCAGTAGCATCCTCTACACAGATAACAAGCAAACTGATGGAAAAATTAGAAAAATAATAACTTTTAAAATAGCACCACAAAAATGAAATACTTCCAAGTTAATCTCACTAAAGAAATAAAAGATGTATTCAGTGAAAATTACAGTACTCTAAAAAAGAGATCATAGAGGATTTCATAAACTGGAATGATACTCCCTGCTCCTGGATAGGAGGAATCAATATTTTGAAGATAGCCATACTCTCAAAATTGTTATACAGATTTAATACAATCCCTATCAAAATAGCACCAACATACCTCTCAGACCTAGAGAAATCACCCCTAAAATTTATTTGGAATCAGAAAAAAAACTAGAATAGCAAAAGCAATACAGGGCACAAAGACAAGGCAGGGGCATTATAATTCCTTACTTGAAATTATACTACAAAGCTATTGTGTTAATACCAACATGACATTGGCAAAAAAAAAGTAGAACTGAGGATCAATGGAATAGACTAGAACATGCAGATGCAATTACAAACACAACTAGTCATGTTATCTTTGAAAAAGGGGCCAAACATCCTTACTAGAAGAAGGACAGCCTCTTTAACAAATGGTGCTGAATAAACTGGACTATACATGTTAAAAACTAAAACTTGACCCAGGTCTGTCACCATGCACTAAAATAAACCCAAAATGGATTAAAGTTATACACATTAAAACAGGACATATGAGAACTTGTACTGTTACATCATGTAACTCGACAGTGTCCCAAATTTTCTGAAGAAGGAGATTATGGGGCCAAAGAGGAAAATGATCAATGATGTAGGGTGTGCCTAAGGAGAGTCACATAGAGAGAAAATACTCTCTCAGGCTTTGACAGAGAGCACATTGGCCAAGCAATGGCCGTGACTCAATCTCATGGCTGACACTGACAAACATTCAGAGGTACAGGATCTCAGGATAAATCCTGAGGGGATTTCACTGACTTTATCAGACCCAAAAGCTACAACTCTTGTTGCATAGCTCCTGCTTTACCTTGGTCTTAACCACCCAGCAGAAAAGTATAAGAACAAAATATAAGAAGTAAAGCCATGCTGTTATGTTGAGCTGTAGGGGACTCAGGTCAACAATTTCTGACATTGCCAGTGAAGCAGAAGACCCAATACTATTATGGACTACTGAACTCTTTTAGATTATTTTGCTGAGTTTACACACCTATAATATTCAAATAAGGGAACTGAACAAAAAAAGGGGGATACAGATGAATGTCCATTTTGTATCTGTGTATTCAAAGTGGTTAGGATAGATATATAGTTACATTCTCTTAATGAATAGAGTGATTTGTTCTATTGGTGTTTGTAGATAGGATATCATGTCTGCAACTTGTACAGCAATTAACCACTGGGAGGAATGTATGCAATGTGTTAATTATTGAAATTGTCCTATCAATTTGATTTGAAACTGTCTCATTGCTATTTGTCTATCAATAAAATTATGGGAAAAAGATACATTTTGAAAAAAAATAAAAATAAAATAGAAAATAAGACAGAAACACTAAATCTCCTGGAAGAGAAAGTAGGTGGAAATCTTGAAGACATAGGGGTAGGCAAACAGTTTATGAGCAAAAATCAAACTGCATCAAAATACATGAAACAATTAGCAGCTGAGACTTCCTCGAATTGAAAACTTTTTGCACATCAAAAGAAATTACCAACACAGTGAATGTCAACCCACAAATTTGCAAAAAATCTTAACTAATAAACACTCAGACAAAGGTCTTCCCCTAGAGTTTATAAAGAGCTAAAAAACAAAAGCAAACAAAAAGAGCTAAAAAATATTATTAGGTTCCCCAAATTTAAAGACCCAATCCAAAAATGGGCATCTGAGATGGGCATACACTTCTCAGAGGAAGAAATACAAGAATCAAATAAATACACGAAGAAATGTTCAACATCACTGGCCATTTCTGAAATTGTAAATTAAAAAGACATTGAGATACAATCTCACCTCAGAAAGAATAGCTATCATAGAGAAATCAACCAGCAACAAATGGAGAGGCTGAGGGGAAAAAGGAACCTTTCTCCACTGCTGCTGGGAATGTAGACTGGGGCAACAATTATGAAATTCAGTGTGGAGAGTCCTTTAAAGTCTAGGACTGGAAATCACTTTCAATCCAGCTAACACCTTCTGGAAATTTTCCCAAAAGAACTGAAAGCATCATCTCATAGTGATATATCTGTGCCTATGTTCAGAGCAGCACAATTTGTCATATCCAAATCTTAAAAACAACCAAAATGCCTGTCACCTGAGGAATGAATGAAAAAGTTGTGGTGTTTTTATACAATGGAGTATTACTCATCTACAAAGAAAAATATCCTTGAATCCTTCATATATATGTGGATACAACTTGAAGATATACTCATAAGTGAAATAAACCAGACACACATGTGTATATATCATATTGTCTCCTTAGTGTAAGAAGTCAAAAGAAGAAACAAAAATTGAAAGGTGTAACACAGCTAACTGGAAACTGTGAATTTAAGGATTAAACAATGAGAGAGAGAAAGGAGAAAAGTTACAAAATATGGCAAGGCCAAAAGCACACATTTATTTAAACAAGATGTGTAAGGCAATGGTCCTAAGAATCTCCATTCTGTTTCTGAAAATAGCTGTTAATGTGTAGAATTCTCATCCTGACTAGGTATGCTAATATCCATAAACTAAGCAAATACATTGAGGATAGCAATATATAATACTAAAACCACGCTTGGAATACCTATCATTTTGTTCTCCTAAATGTGTACTGCTTCTAATGTCATAGCAGTTAATGCTATGCTCTCTTTAAAGCAAATGTTTGTAAAAAATAAAAAGGGGTAATAAAAGAAAACAAGAGACAACAAAAAAGTCAAAGGAATATCCTGCTACAATATTGTACATGGTTTGATTTGTGAATTTCTGTGTAAAAATGTGTAATTATTTTTTTCCACATTTTATACAGATTTAAAGTTCAGAATATGCATGGTTGCTAGAAAATAGCAGTTCCATGTTATGTCTAAGGCATTTGATATTCAGATAAATAGTGATGTTAAGCTCAACTGCCTCTGTTACAGCGTAGTAATATCCCTAAGCTTCTCTTTTGGATGGTTAACAACTTAAGTTTGCAGATCAAATATTACAGAAATAGAGGGGCTATAAGGATAGCCAATATTTTTGCCCTAATCCTTCAAGGTCAGTGAGGACTCAGGATGTAAGAGAACATGTGCTGTGACATCCTATAACTCGGTAGTGTCCAAAATTTTCTGATCAAGGAGGTTATGGGGCCACAGAGAAAAGTGATTGATGATGTAGGGTGTGCCTAAGGAGAGAAACATAGAGAGAAAAATTCTCTCAGGCTTTCATAGAGAGCAAATTGGTCAAGCAATGGCTGTCACTCATTCAGATGGCTAACAATGACAAAAGATCTACAAGGTGCTGTACATGGTTCCAGCATAAATCCTGAGGGGATTTGACTGACCTTGTCAGATACAAAAGTTACATTTTTAGTTATTTAGGTCTGCTTTAACTTGGTCTTAACCATCCAGCAGAAAAGTATAACCATGAGGTATAAAAGTAATGCATATTAATATACTGAGATGTAAAAGGCTCAAGTCAACAACTTCTGGCAATTGTCAGTTCTGCTGATAACCCACTACTATTACGGACTACTGGACTATATTGGGTTACTTTGCTGAATTCAACTACCTACAATATTTGAACTGACATCAAGTATGAAAAGGTACTTTAAAGACTTCTCCAAATCTTACATTGCTTCTCTAACAGCAACAGAACTCCCATCTTTGACAAAGCAAAACATAATGGGGTATATAAATAAAGGACCATTTTATAGTGAAAAGATATATGTATATACAAAATAGTTAGGATACATATACAGCTACTTTTTTAAATTAATTCTCTGCCATGAGGGCTGTGCCCTTCCTGGTCTTTCCCACTAAATGCCAAAGTAGCCCTCCTTCCAGACAATGAAAAATGTTTCTCAGGGAAAAATTACACAAGGTGACAACTACATGCTGTGCTGATTCCACCTTCCCTTCCTAAGCCTGTCTTACTCTTTCTCCAACATGGCCCCCACCTGGACTATACTGTGCTTCCTATTATTTCCTGTATGTGTCAAAATTGTGTAGGGAGCTTTTTAAAATGCTACTGATTTTGGCATCCTAAAGATGCAGGTTTGTCTTAGCTCCATAATACATTATGTGTCCCTATACAAGTTACTTCACTTTATCAATTGTTTGTTTTTTTCTTTTCTTTTCTTTTCAAGACAAGGGCTTCTTATGTAGTTCCCATTGCCCTGGTCTCACTATGTGGCCCAGGCTGGCCTAGAACTCGTACTGATCTTCCTGCCTCAGACTCCCAAGTGATACAGCTACTTTCTCTTAGTTCATTGAGAAAAAAAAAAGGTTTGTATTAATATTGTTTCAACAAGATATCATTTCTGCATCTTTTCTCTAAATAACAACTACAAAGACAATAATATGCAATTTATTAATTATTGTAGTTGTCCTACTAACCTGTTTTGAAACTGTTTCATTGCCATTTTATTTTCTCATTAAAAGGAATAAAAAAAAATAAAATTGCTTGCTAAGACTTTGAAAAAGAGAAAGACTTCACTCTTGTCACAGACAGCCACTTCAGTGGAGCACTCTGCATGTGACAGGGTGGTAGATTTCTTAGGTTTCTGCCTGTTGTTCTGGATCTTCCTGGTTAGAGTTAAGGATTTTGTGGCTTGGTCTTTTTTATTTTACTTTTTTCTTTTTCTTTTTTTCTTTTTATTTTTTATTTATTGACATCAGTTATTTTTACTTTAAAGAAAGAAAAAATAATAAAAAAAGTGGTACAAAATCTCAAAACAAGATTTTAGGAGAGTAACAATGGTTAGTACATTGTGTATTGTTATTGCCAAAGTAGTTTCTCATATTACAAGATATTAGCAAGAAATAATAAGCAAATAACATAGGTACAAACCTCTTTTTTTAGGTCAACAGAAAATGGAAATATACTTTTTAAAGTTTCTAATACTAGGAGAAGATATCATACAATATCATTTTAAATAAATTGTAAGTCAAAGGTACAGTATAAATCTTAGAACAAAAATTAAGATTAAGCAATATTCAGAAAATTAAATGATTCAAAACAATTGAACTAAGAAAAAGTTTTCATGATAGCAAAGAAGTACTAAGAGTAAAACATAAGATAAATACTGGAATGGC
>NW_004524592.1:19305877-19320966 GCF_000260255.1 Octodon degus | reverse complement strand
TTATATTCTCCTCTATTTTTTGGTCAGTGTATTCTTTAGAAGCACTTAGTACTTCTTTGATTATAGTTGCCACTACATTTTTTAGTTCAGAAATTATTTCTGATCTGATTTCTTCTATACCTTTCTGTAGTTGATTCTTTACTGTCAAGGCTATTATTTCAGAGATATCTGGCATGTGATTTCCAGTTTCCTCAGTGCTAGTGTCTTCTGTAGTTATACTGGGTGGACTCGGGTCCTGAGACTGCATTTTGTTCCTTCTCTTTGTCATTTTGTATACCACTGTCTTCTGACCTTTGGTGAAGAGCTTGGATAGAGTTATTACCTTAGCACCAGGTCCAGATCTACGAAGTTCAGATTCCTCCAGGTGGGTGTCGCTTGGATCTGGCTGCTGTGCTCCACTTCTTTCTGCTGCAGGCGTTAGAGTTGGACCCTTTGTGTCTCTCTGGCAAGATGTTCTGCTCCTGAATCAGCTGGGTGGGTCTTGCCTCTAGCCCCTTTGCAGGGAGTTCTGCTGAAGGGTTCCTTGCTGGGCCTGTCCTCTGGGTCTATTCAGGATCCCGCGTCCTCCGTCGTCTCACTCACTCACAGTACCTGCACTCCTGGTCTATTCAGGATCCAGAGGGTCCCAGGGCATCTCACTCTGCCGGACCTGTGTTCTGGGTTTGTTCAGGATCCCGTGGCCCTGGTCGTCTCACTCATTCGCTGGGCCTGCGCTCTGGGTTTGTTCAGGATCCCGCCTGACTTGGTCTTTTATTCCTGTTTTCTTTGTTTTTGTATCTTGGACCCTCCTCTCTGTTGACAGAAGAGTTCATCACAAACATTGCTCTAAACTGAGTTTTGTAGGATTTGTGCCTTTGGCAATCGAGGCATAAAGTGGTCATACAGGCAGGGCAATTCAATACAGCATCAGTACTGGGAACTGGCTATTGCTGATGTGGTCTCTGTCATCCAAAACCATGATAACCTCTGCTCTGTGCATCAACCCAGGCCTGGCCTCTGTTATCTTTTTCAGGATCATGCAGTAATTCATCATTTGTTGGAATCCTGTGCTGTCTCTTCTTTTTCTTCTTGTTTACCTGTGTTCCTTTGTCTTCATCCTCACAATCAGAATCAAAATATATATCACCATGGTACTCTGCTGGAGCTATTCCAACTTTTGCATTTCCTGAGGAAGACCCTGTTCCAAGAGAAGACAGCCTGTCCTCCATTGTTTTATGATGTGATTTAACTCAGCTTCCATTTCTTTTACAAATTCATCTTCACTAGAGGACTCACTTTCTCCAGTAAGACATTTTCTGATGACTTTCTGTTTCTCGTCAGGGGTTCCACGTAAAAGTACATCCACTTCTCTTCAGAGCTCATGAAAGCTGGCTTCTCATCACTAGGCTCTTCAACTGCATAGGATCATAGTCATCCTGGAGCTGGCTCACGGCGTCTGGAAGGAGCCTACACAAACTCACACAGCTTAGCGATTCTGTTTGCACTGCGTTACTGCCCCTAACAGAAGAATGGCTTTCATTCAGAATTCATCCAGTACAAGTGTTAGAGGTGCTGTAGTGAGAAAGGAAAACTTTTCTTACTGTTGGTGTGAGTGTAAACTACTAGAACCTCTGTGGAAATCGGCGTGGAGATTCTTCAAAAAATTAGGATTAGAGGTCCCGTTCAACCCAGCTATTCCCCTCCTCAGTAGTTTGCCAGAAGACTTAAAAACATCATAACAGTGATATGTGTATGCCCATGTTTATAGCTTCACAATTTATAATAGCTTAACCTTGAAACCAACCCAAATGCCCATCAATGGAGAAATGACTAAAATAATGTGCTATTTTTATGCAATGGAGTTCTACTCAGCTATAGGAAAGGATAAATTCAAGGCTTTTATAAGTAAATGAATGAACCTTGAGACCAAGCTAATAAGTGAAATAAATTTGCCTTGAATGAAGTATAATATATATATATATATATATATATATATATATGTTATACTCTTAATTTTTATTAGTTAATTGAAAGAAAAGTTTTGTGCTTATATTATTTGATCAAATTTTCATGCCTGTACTTATAATCTGAGCAACTACTTTGAAAATAACAATAGGCAATATACTACCCATTGTTATCTTCCTACTACCTTAATTTGAAATTTTGTATTTATCTTTTTCATTTTAAAATTAATTTAAGACAACCTCCAACAATAAAGGTAACTTTCACTTAGACAGTAAAGATTTGGTAAGCACTCTGTACACCGTATCAGTTCCTGCCCATAATTGTCAATAAGGCTACACTCCACAAGATTAAGCTGTTAATCAGTAGCTAAGTCACATAGATATTTAGTGGCACAAGGAGGATATAACATGATCTTTTTTGTTCAAAGACCATTTTGAACTATTCCCTCCCTAAATCGTATCAGTTATTTCTTCCCTTATGCCTATTCATTCAACTGGTTCTTAGAGATGATATAGTTTAGATTTTCTGATTCCTAGGAACTCACTAGCCTATAGAATTCTCCAGGGTAAGGTCTGGATCTAGAGATGTTTGCTATCCTTAACACCTTGGAATATTTCTATGCTTCAAACTCCAGAAGTGGTTGTTGAATAAGTTATCAAATAGACAATAAAGTTAAGTAGATAAAACATGTATAAAATAAAAATTATTGTGCATTGTCAGCAACACTTTACATAGTGCCAGTTATCCGCGACCCCTGCAGTGAGTCCTCAATCTCCAAACTGCAGAACACTGCAAGAAAGTAAAAACAAGATGCAAGAATAGTGAGAAAATAGGGCTCAAGAATGATCAATGTTCTCTGGGAACAAAGACCAAGGATCTCCAGCTATCCATCATTTTGTTATCAAGTACAATGGGAGGAGTATGGTGCTTTTCTTGGAACAGTGCAGAAGTAGTGATTGAATGGGCAAGTTTAACATCATAAAGGAAACTAGTTAAGGTCTATGCCCACATGTGGGTACTAGTTCTTCCTGTGTGGTTCTCAGCACACCTCATCCTGCTCTGTGAGTTTCAAGCCTCACAGACCATCTAGATCTCTAGGTGACTCAGAGGAAGTGGAAATTCTGTTTTCCAAAACCAGCCCAGAAGGTTTGGCAAGGAGAACCTTGGACAGATTCTATATCAATGTATAATTCATGGTCCACAATGGTGTATAGAACTATAGGATTTCTGGTTTCTTCACTTATAGACATCTTTTATAGAGTAAACTTTGAAGACTTTTATATCATCCTCCTGTAGGAAATAAAAACCTAAGCGGATTTAAATCAGGAAGCATCTGTTCTCTTGCTTGTGAAAAGCACTAGGTTGCAAAATGGAATGGAACAATGAGGGGACATGATTAAATTGTCAGATTAAGGGTGCCTCTACTCTCTCTGTCTTTCTCTCTATCTCTGTCTCTCTGTCTGTCTCTGTCTATATCTATCTGTCTCTGTCTGTCTCTGTCTGTCTCTGTCTCTGTCTCTGTCTCTCTCTGTCTCTCTCTGTCTCTCTCTGTCTCTCTCTCTGTCTCTCTCTCTCTCTCTCTCTCTCTCTCTCTCTCTCTCTCTCTCTCTCTCTCTCTCTCTCTCTCTCTCTCTTGCTGCCAGCACCCAAGAATGTTTTGAGGGAAGCAAAATTTTCTTCTCACAAATGTTACTTTCAAAGGGCTTAGAATAACATTTCCCAATTCTATTTCTAAATCTATTCTATATCTATCACCTTTGACATTCAAAAGCTACGCCACAGTGCAGGTGTACTTAGTGACTGTGACATACAACTGAAATATATATCTGCATGCTTACATGCTTATACTTAATGTACATGTTAGTGCTCCAGCAAGCCCTTGAAAGGGTTGCTCCTTTTCATGAAATTCGGTTATATGCTGCACAATTTAATTATTTCTTATATTTTCCATGTTTTTAGGGGCAATGGTAAAATTTCTGTGTACTTTTTAACCTTTTAATTCCCTTTTTCTTATTCTCATCTGCCTTTCTTGAAATGCAGTGGCAAAGATGCCTGCAATATTCATTCTAGTTCATTGGTTTATAAAGTATTTCTTAACCTTGTTTTGAATCTTAGTGTTCTTTGCATTACAACAGAGATTTGGTATGAGAAGCACAACTTATAGGAACAGTTACTCACTTTATTTTGTCTGCATAACAAAGTTCCAACCACTTATGCTACCTTCTTTCAATGACTCAGGACTATAAAAATCCCATAGGAATCCTTTCCTGTTTGTCAACTACTGTTACCATGGTAACAAATGTTTCTTTTGGTCATTTTCCTGCCATGAAATTGGGCTAAAAGAAGCATGACTTTGGATTCTTTTTTTCTTGTGTTTGAAGTCATCTGATCCTTTTCATCATTCCTGAAAGCTTTGGTTAGGAATGCCATTCTTGGCAATTTTATTAAAATGTTTTTTTTTTTTTAAATTCTAGGCAACGTTAGATATACTTCACTCTGTCCTGTTTAAACAGAAAAGACTATTTCACACAGACTTATTGCCATCATTTAAATATATGAACCAAAGAAATAAAATAAAAGATCTGGATCTTTATGTAAAAATATATCTAACTTTAAAAGTTGATGAAGAAAATATCTGAAAGCACTGAAAAGATCCATTAACCAAAATAATACGATAAAAAAGACTAAATAGAATACTTAAGAAGTCAAACAGTATATAGTATTCAGAAACTAAAAATAGCAGTTTTACAAAAGCATCATTTTATGAATTACATTTAGAATAATATATTCGTAAGGAAAAGATAAAGCTTCACTCTCTGTTAAAGTTTGTGTATGTAGGAGTTAGAGACTAAGGTCCATTCTTTGTAAAATTAATATCCTATTGCTTTAGGGTAGTTTGGTGGAAAAACAAAAACACAAAATTATATCCTTTGTCTCTGTGTAGTGTTGGTACCCTTATACAAATAAAGCAAATACATGTCAGTCTGTATTCATTCTTCTATTTTATTTATTTGCTTGTAGAATACACAACTCTGTAATTACTCTATGATCATGATAGCTCTTCAAATTTTATAGTCTGTTTTTCTTAAAAGCTTCCTTTTCTATTCCAAGTACTTTGAATTTCGAAATTTTGAAATCAGCTTGCTGTTATTTAGATTTTTATTCCATAGGATCTAAATCAACTCTAGATCAATTTTGGAAAATCAATCTATTAGCAATACTGGACATCCCAATCCATGAATGTAGTATAATTCTCCATTTATCTAGATCATTGTTATCAAATGAGCATTTGCTAGTTTTGAGTGTAAAGACTTCCATGTTGTTCTTCACTTTTATTCCTAAGTATATGAGAGCTTTTAGACTTTCTCAGTTGGCATTGTTTCTTCAATTTCAACTGGAAACTTTTTGTTAGTGTGTGAAAATTCTATTGATTTTCCATATTGTTCTTGTATCCAAAGACCTTGCAAATACACGTATTATTTTAATACACCTTTAAGTAGGTTCATACTCCCTCTTTATATAGTTATACAAATTTCACATAAGTTAATAACTCTCACAATCAAAAGACAATGGGAAAAATTAGCAGATAGCTCATAAACTGATAAAATAAAAAATGTGTATATGTGTGCATGTGACAAAGCCTTTATATGTATACAATGTGGAAAACTCACAAGTCAATGAGAATAAGATCAATCTTAAAAATAGAAAAAGTATTCAAATAAGCAATTAATAGCCAAACACTAAAGAGCAAATCAACATTTTCAAAACTGTTTAATACCATTATTCATCATGCAAATTCAAATTAAAGCCATAGTGAGATATATACCATGGAAATTGATAATGATAGAAAGATTGATTACCTTATCTATTAAGGAAGAGGTGGAACAGGTAGACTTTCCAAATATCATTGATGAGATCATATATTGCTTAGACAAGAGTTTCCACCAAAGGTAAATACATGATCACTCAGATGAAAAAGCAACTCATGAATGAGATTCCAGTAAAGTAAAGAAATAAGTCCAGCAAATGGATCTGCATGTATACACAGAGCATGTGTGCGTGGGAGGGGCATGCACACACTTCCATGTTTATGTACGTATCTGTCTATCTCGCTGTCTGTCTACACATATTCATACTGCTGCCAGTTGCTTTATTTATAGTTCTTTCAAAGTGGGAGCAACACAAATATGCAAATATATGAAAGTGTATAAAAAAACTGAGATATATTCATCTAGTAGAAAACTACACAAGAAACAATAAGAAATTGTGGGTATAGCTGGCTGAATATTGAAAGCTGTTTGAGTAAAATACCCCCAGTGAATACACCTTGTGTGATTTTATTTATTTATTTATTTATTTATTTATTTATTTATTTTTCTGTATTTTAAGGAAGGATCTACAGCGTGTTCAGGGTCTCACTACTAGATCAGAATAGTAGTGATTCTCCTGTTTACAGCCTCCCAAGTACCGGAATTACAAGCGTGTTCTACCATGCCCACTCTCAATTTTCCTCTCAGTGTACCCTAGGGGCAGGGCTGGCACCTCAGGCCCAGGGATTGAACCCCGCCCCTGCGCCTGCTTGCAGGAGCTTTAATCCTCTGAGCTATTTGGCCGGCCCTCTGTGTGATTCCTTTTAAATCAAAGTTGGCCGACTAGTGTTCAAATTCTAGTTTAGGAGTCAGAAGAGAGTTTGTCTCTGATTTGGGAAGGTGCTCATCAGGGAGAGGCAAAAGGAGCACTTGTAGGGTGTTGGAAGTATTCTGTGTACTGACCTAGGTAATGGCTCCACAGAGTTTTATAAATTCAAAAATCTCAGGCTGTACCCTTAAGACTGTGCAATCAGTACCAAATAAGGTACATATGTCTTATTTTATTTGGAAGATTGATGATATGAAAATGAAAATTTTAAATAATGCTGGCAAAATGCTTAGTATAATTTTGGTGTCACATTTCAAAATATGGTAAAACATGTTTAAATGCCCATGGTTGTTTCCTTTTTGTTTTACAGAATAGAAAATAAATTTTCATAAATAAGAAATTATCAATATATATTATATTGTGTATCATTATTTATAAAGTAATTTACTCAGTATAAGATATAAGCCAAAAATGTATAATTATAGCTTAGCCAAAAAACAAACCATTAGCTGGATACTTCCCACTGTGACATAGTTAAAAATTTGAAAACAATAACATTTTTGGAGAGCCTATTTGGTGCTTACGCTATGTGCATGGAATGGCTCATTCTAGTTAATGTTTACTAGGTACTGATGGGCCAGGCTTAATAATACCTGAGTACTTTTTTTACAGATTAAAAAAAGAAGCTTCATAACTTGTTCAGTGTCACACAATTAATAAGTAGCAGAGCTAGCAGCTGACCTTAACTAATTTGATAAAGTTCTTATACAGAATTATATTCGTGATCTGTTGTTTAAAGAGATGTATGGCCAATAGTTACAAGATCCTATATAAATAATATGTAAAATGGACGATCATATTCACATATCGGTGCACATAAAGTACAATCCTGTGACTGAGCTCTCGTGAGCCAGTTAGTTGCCAGATCCTCTGTTTGTCAGTCAAATAACTAGCTATGCAGATTCTGCCTAGTTTTATCAAAAACTTTATGATGTAATCTAGTCACACTTTAGAGAATGGAACATTTCAGATGCCATTTACAGTTCATAGAAGGGTTTTACTGCACATGGGTCACAGATTGAGCAGAGAAACTTATTTGGTAAAGATCAACCAAGTTGCTGAGCCTGTCGTTTCTGGTGTCGGGATTATGGACAATTTCAAAATATGAGTAAATTTAGCAGAGAAAAGTTTTTCTTGTTGTAAACTAGTTTGATGCTAAATTGATGCTATTAAACAAAAAAGGCCATGGGATAGGTGGTAAGATATGTAGAGACCAGCCTGGGTCTTAATTCATGTCCTGTCATCACCCAGCTAGTTCATTTAATTTGGGCTTTACACTTCACAGAAAATGTTAACGTTTACTGAAAGCATAATTTGTACCAAGGATCTTTGAAATGTCCCTTATGAATAGATATCCCCAATTAATCATTTCAACATCCTGATGAGGTCAGTGTTCTTGTTATCCCTCTTGTGTGCTTAAGAAAACAAATACAGAGAGGTTAAGTAAGTTGAATAAGGATGCACTGTATAATTTTAACACAGAAAGCCTCTCAGATATGTGCTTGAGACTCCTAAGCTATATCTCTTTTATGAGTTTGGCACCACAGAATTCATCTCCTGACTAAAATGCATGGTCGGATAGGTCTGTGAAAAGGCCCCAACACACTTAAGTACTCTGTGATCTTTAATTTCTGCCAAAAATTTGCTCTATATAATCAAAAATCTATTGTTCTCAGTTATCTATGATATGCCAAATTCCATAGGAGCTTTTCTCTTCCTTTTCCTTGTCAGTTTCATGAGCCACTTGCTTCGAGTGACGTGGCACAAGCCTTCAGCATGGGGGAGGACACAGCAACCTGAGAACACGCTGGGATTCAGCCCAAACAAAGCTGTATGATGATTTCATAAATGTGAACTTGAAAAGAGAGATTGACAGTTATTCTTAACCTCATCTCACATGTTCTAATTTTTAAGTCAGTGATTTAATGTAATTTTCTTTAGCTGTTAGTTGGATTCAGAATAAACTTGAAGCATAAAATCACACAAAGCTTTTGTTTTGCAAAGCTCTTCCACAAATCACCCTGGTTTCATGCCCTAATTAACCAGTGCTCCTGGGGGACTGAGAGGTTATTTGGTTTTCAGCTTCTGCAGGTAGACTAATAGCATAGCAAGAGGATTCTGAAATAACAGGAGTTATTTTTCATATTTGAAGCAGTTTCCCATGGATTCTTATATAATCATGTAGAAAACGTGAAGCATTGTTTCCATTGGAATTGTAGCTTATGCGGACATGAACTCCCAAGACTACAAGAATCTACCCGCTCCTAGGTTTGTTGAGCATGATATTATTCCAATGTGTTAAATTGAACATATCATTATGTTTAGAAATCCCTACCATAGTCCTTGACCCTTATAATCCACAGAAGAGTGAAAGCATTTCTTTTCTCAATTAAATCAGTTTTTAAAACATGTAATAAAGCATTTCTCATTGACTGAAATAAGAACAGAGTACGATTTTCCAATTTAGTAGGATAGTCTAACAGGATATTGGGATCCAGTGAGGTTTAGCTAACAATCAAGTCTAAAGAGAAACATTACTTGATTTCCTTATACGTTATCATTAGCCCCGTAAAATTGGCTTATTGAGCAGAGTCTCAAATCAAAATTTTACAACATCTCTCTCAGCACATTGTACACTGGGGCCTTGTTCTTAAAGGACACATTCATTTATCATCCAGAATTGTTTTATTTTAAAAAAGTATAGTTGTACAACAGAGGCTGTTGTTTTCCCTACTGTAAGCAATTTTATTGCAACAAGTTTCCTGATCAAAAATAAATGCTATTGCTATGAAATTGCCTTGTATGGTCAATCTATGATACATACACAGTAGGAAATAAAACCATCTGATTTTCATATTTTAGGATTTTGGTGCTTTGGCTTCTAATTCTAGAGAACAATTGTGTCCGTCCATGTAAAATTATTTACATAATTACAGATCAAACCAATCAGTTACTCCCTTGTAAGGCTAAAGGTCGCATCCAGCATAAGCAAGTAGCTCAGATGCTGCTCGGCTCTTAATACCTGTTCTCTCCAGGGCTGCCGCCCTATTCCCAGGGCTGATTGCCCTCTGTCCTGTGGCTCCAGGTAATGTAAATTGTATCTTGTCCCTGGGTAATCGAGATCAGTGTTGTCTTGTCTGTCCAGCCCCTGCCCAGGCCCTCTCTGTGCTTCGATAATGGTTTTGGTGGGCAATCAAGGCGGATGCCTTCTTGACTCATCTCTCATAATAGATTGTCCTCCTCAGGCAAAATTGAATAACCCCCGACATGGCCTGGAGGCAAGCAATGAGAATTCAATAAGTCTGCAGGGTCAGTGTCCTGTCATTTTTGGCAAGCAAGTAATTATTCTGCACTAACATTCAGTAATAGGAGGAGGAAACTGCTTGGACACTTTCATCCTGATGCCCAGGAAAGTCACCTTAACAGGATCTTTCCTCTAATCATCCATAATTCCTTCTCCTCTTCTTATGCAATTTGGTCCACTTTTCATGTGAGTTGCATGTGTGCATTTACCAGCAGCTTTTTTTTTTCAAACCTGCAGCATCTGTGGGAAAGTTTAACAACTTCACTGCCTGTTGTTTAATATTTTCCACTTTTATGGGTTGCAGTTGTCCTGTCTATTTGCCTTTACTGATTTGTGAAAGATTTATTATAAACCAAATACAGCTGTTCTTCCCTTTCATAAAGTCAAACCACTTTGGCAAACCTGTTTTCCACTATGAAAATGCAATCAAAGCCGTTTCCCTTACCAGCTTGTCTACACAAGCATTTAGTTCTGTTTAACGGTGCAGCAGAGGTGCTAAAGTGGTTATGGAATAACTTAAGCAAAAGGGAATGCACATGCTTCAAAAGTAAACAGAATAGAGGAATAAATGATTTTGCTGTTGGACTTCTGTTGGGGTTTATTGTTATTATGTATGGATCCCAAGACACTACATTTGTACTACCCTCCCCCCCAAAAAAGCATCTGCTAATTGAAGGCACTTGAGTATTTTGGTTTTGCATACACATTGAATCATACACTTTAACTGTGTAACCTTACCTTAGACTAGTATTATGACTGACCTTTTAATGTTCTTAGGATTTGGCATGTGGACCATTTCTTCACTCATCATTGATAAAACATGGAGACAAATTCTTGTATCAAAGAGACATATTCACTTTAGCTAATCTGTTCCTACTGTGGCATTTAGGCCTCTGATTTATGACATTTACATGAAAAAAATGCTGAATAGCCAGTTTTGAAGAAAAAAAATTAGTACCGCTTTGTTACTTCCAATGCCATTCTTTAAAACTATCTTTTTTAATTGAAAAGTTGAAAACAAACGAGGCTTCTTTACCCAGCCCAAGTTGCTTTTCTCTTCCTTTTCACTCTCTGTAAAACTATTGCTTTATTCATTGAAAGGAACCTTTATCTTTTCTCTCCTGAGACTGGTGCATGGGGAGTAATGAAGAGGCGCTATAAGAGCAGAATAAGCACTTTCCATGACTGATTGACGATTGATTATTGCTGCGATGCTTCCCCACGGTCACTCATCACTGTGCTTTTTTGACAACCAAGCTTTATTTCTGACATGAAAAAGGTGTTTTGATCTGCATCAATTTGGCTTGTTAACTGTGACAAAACTCAAACTGATACTGATCATGTTCAGTTGTCGATGTTGATTTGGATCCTGGATGTAGAAAAGCTTCATCTTCCTCCACATAATAATATATTTTATTTTGTGTGCAAGACATCATAATATCGGAATAGTCAATGACTATTCTTCTAGAATAGTGTCTCATTATCCTCAAGCATTTAAGACTTTAATCACTATATTAACTTTTTGCCATTATTTTATGGTATTTTTAAACCTTTCAATGTATTTTTAGTAGCCTATTTTGACCTTTTTATGACCTTTTTTAATACTGTTAGGGGAGAAACTATCTGCTTTTCATGCAAACAACTTAGAAATAAGAATTGTGAAAGATTTATTTCTCAAAAAGGACTTATGTCCTTGAAACAAAAGATAGCATAGGTAATATACTTTAAAGATTGAGTTAAGAAAGGGAAAACATTGACTAATCTACGCTCTTGTCTTTTTTTTTTAATTTCCCAACTGCTTTGAGTTTAAAGAATGAAACACAACTAATTACTTACCAATGAACTATTTTCCTCTGATTTTAAGACAAAAATGTATTTGAAATTAATACACCCTAAACATTTGTCAAAGTGCTTGTGATAAAGTGATATTTGCTGTTAAGAAACTCAAATGGCTTACATCTAACTGTATGAAATGTTGTCATTTTTAAATTTGGTAACTGAGAAATTAGCCAAGGCAATTAACATTTTTCAAATCAATCAAACATATTTCACTCTTGACATTGAAGTACAAATTTTTGCTTTTACACTTTCTTCTTGTCTTTACTTCACTAGTTGTTAAGAAAAGAATTGGATCAGGAGATAGCTTAGCGGCATAAACTCTTGCCTGGCAAATGCAAGGTCTTGAGTTTGATGTTCAGTACCAAAAAAAAAAAAAAAAAGGAGAAAAATAAATGAATTTAGCTGTATGCCACAGAGAAATTCTGTAAGGCCAGTGAGCAGTTTTAATTGTGCTTTTTGATGAAATCCTTGGAAATGACCATTGGACCTTAGCTAATACTGTTTTGTTAAATCAGATTTCAATTGTTTGCATGCTATCATCTGGGGACTTGCATCATTAATTCTCTTCCCCTTTCCATAATAGTTATCTTTAATTTTTAGATTCAATATATCCAGCATTGTGCTGTACTTGCAAAAGCATTAAATTTATTTTTCACTACTTTGGCATATGAAATCTACTTCAAATAATTGCTGTATTTGCCTGAAAGATTATAAAAAAAAAAAACCTTCTTGTTGATATCTTGGCTGCTCTAGCATTGTTTGTAAAGTATTAAAATTTATAAATAAAAACTAACATCTAAGTATGTCCCTACCATTCAAAACACACACTGGACGAAAGCAGATTTTTTGCTAATGGCTTGAAGTTGCCCAATCTGGTCTCCTGGCTCTTACCTTTTCATAAGGGTCATGTTCCTGTGTCACTGAAACAGGTGAGCTCCGAGTTGCTCTGAATTTATCACCAGGGTGCATTTCAGGCAAACACTGAACACTAATTTTTCCATGTTTTGCGATGAGCCTGTCCCTCTCTTTGTTTTCCCTTGGCCCCCTCTGAGGCAGCACCCATGGTGCAGGGCACTGTACCCGCAGATTGCTGGTGCTTCTGGATGAGGACAGGTCCAGACTCGCAGACACCTCTCTGCTGGCCATAGCACCAGCCTCACCTTTGGTTCCTTGTTTCTGCAAACTGTCAGAGGAAGATGCTGAGATGCGATGCAAGTGTGGGGTTGGAGGGCCAGGGTAGTCTGCAGAACTGAGAAGAAAAGAAGTCACTATTTTTATGATCCCCCATCTACATTGTCCTGCCCCCAAATACTTTAATTGTATGACTGATAGACAGTGTGGGAGATCGTAGTCATTTCATGACTCTTGTGTGTTTTTCTCTTAAACTTTTATTTATTTACCTAGGATGAAATGGTTTACTTTTCATTCAGTTTTCCAGCTTTACCTTATATAAAGGCTCAAAATATGAGAGAAGCATGATAGAACTACTGATGAGAAGCAGAACCAGCATGATTCAGAATCAGGGCAAGTCCCCATAGAGGTTCCTCGGGGAGAAGCAGGCCACCCGCTTCTGTTGGTATAGATTAGAGGAAAGTCAAGAAATCAAATCTACAGCCAGATTGCCGGGATCAGCCCCTTGACTGTTCATTTACTTGTTATTCTTTCTTACAACTTTTATACAAAATCTTTGTGCCTTTTGCTTGCCTATAAAATGGAACAATGAATAAAAACATCTAAAGCTGTTTTGAAAATCAAAGAAGTAAAAATAGTTCATGCTTATAAACAGCATTGTAGAGAAGCTGGTATTTTACAAAATGCTTTCTCAAATATCATCGTTTTGGCTTATGAAAAGGGCACACATCCTTTTATATGCAGAAGCTAAAGGAGTGAAGGAGTGAGCCATGGCTCAGGATGAGAAAGACTTGATCCAGGCCTGCTTTTAAACCTAAGTTTGCATTTCTCCTTGGGCTATTATTTGTTTGTGAGACTGAGTATCATTTACTATGATGGGCTTTGTTTTTAAAAAAATAAGTGAAAAGCTAAATGTTTAGCAAATATTAGTGAGAGAAAAGAAAGAAAAAACAATAGGTCTTGGTAAGAGAAAAATATGAACTCTACCTTTTTAGATCTATCCATGTATTCATTTATCTAGGAAATAACTATTAAGAATCTGAAGTTAATAGGCCTCAACTGTACAAAATAGATCACGTACTTGAATTGAATAGAACTGAATTCTAGAAGTTCAGTGGAGATTGAAGCAGGTAAAATGATTACAATATCACATAACAAAGATATGTGTGATTCAGACTGAGAATGAGAGAAAGATCAGGCAAGTTTACCTGTAGCAGATGAAATGATAACTTAGTTCATGATTTTAAAAGGTTATTGTGAGTTGTATGAAAACTGTAGTCTATGTTACAGAACTAGAAAAGGAAAGACTGGGTTGAGGCCTCCTGTAATAGCCAAGGCCAAAGCTTCACTGTTATACCTGAAAAAGGGGATCTAGTAAAAGGGCTAGTTTGAGATAAAACGGAGACAATGACTGGCTAAGCATGTTTTTGTCAAGTATAAGACTTCAACATGCAGCCATAGAAACACATTCTTGGAAATGAGAAGAAAGATGGATAAAAATCTGAGAGAATGATCTACTCAGCCAATGATTCGCTCACTTGTGAGTGCAATCACCGTGCTGGTATCATGAAGCCCACAATGGCCATTTTATACGTGAGCAACCACTGACACTTGTAGGCAATTCTCTACCTTCACGTTTGGGTGATGGTAACTGGCAGCCCTGCAAACAATGATTCATGACAGCTAAAATCTTTAAGATGACTCACCCTGAAACTGGACAGCCAAAAATAGAGCTATCCCTGAGCAACATGCTGTCAGACACTCAAAAGAACAAAAAGCAGAAACAAACTGAAATTGAAAGGTGACTTTGACAACAATCTACTCCACTTCTCCACTGTATGAAACATGGTAATGCCCATTAGCATATGATTAATGAATGTGAAAGGGATGTGCACGCTTAATTCAATGTGTTCCCAAAGAAGCTGCAAGGCAGATTATTGTCTTTTCTATCTTTAAGGGAGGTGGTTCAGGAGACAGGGAGGAAGGAATAATATGACTTTCTGATTGGGTGGGATATTTTCAACTGTCTAGGGAGAAAATTCCTTAAAAGTTGCTTCTCTTTAAGGTGTTAAAATGTTTTATGATCACTGAAACCTAGCATCTGGATTTTGTCTTTTTGAAAAATTTAAGGCATTATATATCTATGTAGTCTTTTATCTATTTCTTTAAATAA
>NW_004524592.1:19262684-19305777 GCF_000260255.1 Octodon degus | reverse complement strand
TAAGTAGAGTATGATGGAGGTGTCTGTGGTGTTGTCCATATGCAGAGACAGGAGATCTTAGGTACCAGATCTTTTATCAAATACCAAAGTGTAAATGTTTTAGATTCTTGGTTATAAAGACAGATAAAAAAAAATGGTAGGGATACACCTCCCCCCCCCCTTTTCTTTTAGACCACTCAGTTTTTCCTTTGGAGCTGATAGAGAAGGGGTCAAATTAGGCCCTCGCTCTAGACCTCATCCTTTCTCTGATTGATAGATTCCATGCTCTTGGGTTTCCTGGGAAGCCTGAATGCAGAGGCAGAAAGAGTTAGAGAGAAAACTGAGATATTTTTCTACCTCTTCATGTCTCCCTCTTTGTATGCAAGAACAAGACTTCTCATGCACAATAAGTGGACATGTAGGATTCATTTTATGGACACCAGCAAATAGTATATAGTGGTCACATGATTATTTTGTTTATTGGGCACAAATGTCAACATATGCCTACAGTTAACAAAAAAAGATATTTTCTTTTTTCATACTTCAGCACCAAAAACCTGTGAGAAAGTCTGTAAAGATGAAATCCAGTTTACTATGAAAACGGAGCCTTAGGCCCATTGAAAAATTATATTTTACATTTGCTTCACATCTACAGCATAGGCCATGAGTTAAATGTGTGTGTGTGTGTGTGTGTGTGTGTGTGTGTGTGTGTGTGTGTGTGTATATATATATATATATATATATATATATATATATATGTACATTAGCAACTAAGACTCTTCTCTCCCTGGTAAACTGAATACTTCCAAGCAGCTCTCCTACAAGTGCATTCTAGATTTCAAAACAATGTTAATGGAACTGTTTTAATGATGTTATCATCTTGCAATATATTGGCAACTCATTGTTGCATTTTGATCAATGCAACAACTCTGTGATATCTAAGACTTTTCATTCACAATTTCTACAGAGAGAGGTATGAACTGCATAGGAAAGGAAGGAAGAGGGAATTGTAGTGGCAACTTTACATTCCAGTGTCTCAGGCTGTATTCCCCCTTGTACTTTGCTGTAATTATATACTGACCTCTGAGATCAGTGGCTGGTTACTTATGGGATAATATGATTAAAGTATACGTAACAAGTATGCTAAATTATTTTTAATGCAATTCTAGTGGAGAAGAGCTGTGTAATTGCTAATTCCATTTCATTCTCAAGGCATCTGAGATAATGTCCCTGGGGTTCAACTCTATAAACTAGAGTAAGGCTCTATCCACACAAAGGCCAGTTTCAATCTGTTGGCTTTGCTTTCCTGATGACTATTTTGTGAGGAAAAAGAAACTTGTGGATGCTTAGAAAATGCACAAGATACATAGACTTCTCTCAAGAGAATTTTTGGCATGTAAATAATTCTTCAACATGAGTTTTGGTCATATTTGGAATAAAACTTGCTTTTCTACTTTCATTCCTGAAAACACAAGGGCTAGGAAATTGGAATTTCCATTTGTTTGATATGATCTACTCTGTCATTTTTATTTTGTTGGTTGGGTGTTTGGAAGGGGCAATTTATGAAGCACTTCAGGTATTTCTATTGGGGAAAATGTGATTATCTTCTTCAGAGACATACTGATGGATATAGAGGAAAATGACTGGGATAAGGCCACTGGTGATGGTACAGTTCATGTCAGGGAAAAAGTTCATACAGGACAACAAAAAAACCAAAGAAATCAGCAAGAAAATGTTTCAGAGGCAGGGGACCATATCAAGAAGAAATATTATAATGTAAGAGGCAGGGCCAATAGGGACCAATGATCTGACGAGGAAAGAAAGAAGGAAAGCAGAATAAAAGCTTATCCTTCAAAAAACTAAATGACATGTCACAAACAATTTAATTTAACAGTTTAGATATTATAACAAGTTTACAAGCTCGCCAGACTTAAGTTTGTGTGTCTGAAGCATCCTATTAATCTTAGCAGATGATAGTGATAATGGTTACTATCAATGACTCCTCTCTCATCTATCAGTCAGATTCATTTATTTATTTATATCAGTCAGTTTTAACAAGTTGCTGGTGTAATTTTAAAATTCATATTTTCATTTATCTCCATGTCTCATGGTACCTTAAAAGACCTTTCACGTAGTTAGTCTAGCTTTTATCATTTATTTTCTCTAATCAGTGAGTGACGATGGTGTTCACTGTTCCTCTCATGTTTCTTTAAGGTAAGAACTTCTCTGTGTGTGATGTCTGTGTTTATTTTTCTTACATGTGCTTGCAGTACCTAATGATTACATTGATCACAGGGGCTTAGTACATGCATATAAAACACCTAAATTATTTTCATGTCCCCTTCATACCACCCTCTCCATATCTCTGTCCCCCTCCCATTTGCAAAAGATCTATTTCCATGTTTCTATCTACGTGTCTTTTATTTTGTCCTGTAACTTATTTATACTTTTGAGTTTTTCATATAAGAAAAATGATATATTTAAGTGTATGAGTATGATTTATTTTATGTGGCATTATGGTATCCAGGTGTATTCATTTTCCTACACATGACAAATTTATTCTTTTTATAGTAAAATATAATAATATTACCTATAAATACCACAGTTTGCTTGGCCAGATGTCAGTGATTTTCTAAAGCATATCTTTACTGAGAACTTGGCCTTATATCACAATTTCAAACATCTTCATTAAAGAAGGAAGCATAAATGATTTCCACAGAGCTACAGAGCTCTAACTGAACAATCTGATACTTTGTGCTCAAACATAGTGAAGAATTTGCTTTGCTCTCACTCTCAGATGTGTGAGGAGGAATATAGAATTTAAAATGAAAACTCTGGCAGCTTGTTTGTTTCAGGCTGAGACTGACATTTACAAGTTACATAACCTTTGCAAGTAGCACTGGTTGTCAACTGCTCTATTTCCTCATCTGTAAATGGGGATGATGTCAGTGCACACCCAGAGTTGAGATGTCAAGTACAAGAACCTACATGCAGCACTCATTAGCTGTCAAAGATCACATTCTCTAAGCTCTCTGAGTTCCGAGCTTTTTTCTAGTTTGTCACTGTGGCTCAGCACCTGCAAGGGGACTGGCACCTAGTAGGCAGCTGGTATATACTTGTCAGTGAAAGAGCCAGTTTGAGGAAGCTACATCTTGAGTACTGAAGCTGGATTAGAGTGCATTTACTATCAGGTACCACTCTCTAGTAGGGCTTAGGATTTATCCCTTGTCCTTGTCTTAATTAGTGTTTCATTGCTGGAACAAAATGCCAAGTACCCACAAATCAAAAGGAGAGAAGTTTATTTTGGCTCACAGTTTGTAGAAATTTCAGACCATAGCTAGCCTGCTCAAAGGCAGGACAGTGTGGTGAAGAAGAAACAGTCCATTGGCACGGTAACAAGAAGCAGAGAGGCATCATTCAGCAGGGAAGAGACATACAAACCCTCCAATGCCTTTCCCATAGTGATCCACATCTTCCCACAGGCTTCCTCTCCCATTATCAAGCCTGGCTGTAAACCAGGAGACTAACCCAGTGATGGGTATCACACATCCGTGACCCAGCGATCTTCCAAAAACTCCACCTATATACCCATGAGGCTTTAAGGAAACATCTAAATATAAAGTATAACAGTCCTCATGAAAGAAAGAGAATGGGAATATTGGACAAGTTCACAGAAATAATTCAACTAAGTAGCGACAAAAGGAATTTCACAGGAGCAGAAAATGCACAAAAGTTTTTCATTCTGCTTTGAATGATCTATTCTAGTTGGTTATTATTCTATTGGTTTTTCTCTTGGTTATCATCTCTTTTTGGAGCACGTTTTTCTGTTTACTCCTTGCTCCCTATTGTTTCTTTGAATTTATTTTCTGCTTAGCAAGGACAAGAAAAGGGACCATGAATTTGTGCTCAAAGACATAGTAGCTCTTATGCCTGTACCTCCCTAAGGCTGCTGCCATATGTGGCCCTTTCACTTCAGTCATAAAAGAATGATTGCTTCAAAAAATACAGGTCATTTGAATACCCAGGGTTTTCAGTGCAAGAATATGTTTTGATGTGCCTGACAGATTCAGCAGGACACTGGAAATTGTCTCTGCATTCATTTCACTGGGTCTTCCATGTCTAAATGAAGGAGTTGATGCCATGTGGCTATGTGGAGAACTTGAAATCACAGACATCAAGAAGGTTACTGCTCAGCAAGATCCAAAGGGAAACTGAGTTGCACTACTTGGAAACTCTCCAGAGTAAGCAACCACCTCAGATTTGCTTTTCCCAGACCACTGAGAAAATAATGAGGATTAAATGATGTATTACACTAACTGAAAAATATTCCAAATTTTTCTTTATGTATGAGACAATAAATAATCACCATAAATCTATATAATTATTCAAATAGCTTGCATTCATCTGAACTCTTGCAGTGTCTTCATGGGAGTTATTAGGTTATCTGGTAGTGTGTGTGTGTATGTGTATCTGTGTATGTGCGTATCTTTTCTCGACAGGGTTTTACTGTGCAGTTCAGGCTGGCTTTGAACTCACTCAGTTTAGTCCAGGTTGGCTTTGAACTCATGGCAATCCTCCAGCCTTAGCCTCCTGAGTGCTGGGATTATAGGGGTGTACTTCAGCATCAGGCCTGTGGGCCTGTCTGGTATTGTTTTTGCAAGGGCCTCCAGAACAGCACTAAAAGAAGAGTGCACACTCCATATTCATTCATTTATTCATACAATTATTGGGTACTTGTCTGTTACTTACCAGGCACTACAGAGCAGTACAGTGTGATGGTCAGAAAGAAGAGTAGTTCAGCTAAAAGGAGGTAGTTAATGAGAAATATAGGGCTGGGGAGATGGCTCAGTAGAATAAGTGCTTACCTGGCAAGTGCAAGGGCCTCAGCTCAATCTCCGGTTCTGAAAAAAGAAAAGAGAGAGAGAGAGAGAGAGAGAGAGAGAGAGAGAGAGAGAGAGAGAACACTATGCAACAACTTTGAAAACACTGTGAAAGACAGGAATACAATCCTATGAGATTATGTTGATTAAATCAGAAACTCTACATCCGATTGTGGACAGACATACATTATCATTTGTATGAAAGTAATTTCTCCATTGAGTAAAAACAATCATCTTAATATTTTATGAAATGCAATGAACCTTTTTTATTTTTATTATTACTTTGCTGACATCTTTGGTCATGAATCTCAGCTGAGGAGGAGAGATCCCACACTGCTAGTTGACACAGACCTTTAAAAACTATGGTTTGGAAAAAGAGCCCACTGGATTTGGCTATGAAAACACTTAGAAGGATTGAAAGAACCACATCAAATAGATTCCAGACCAGCCAAGCCATGGAAGACCTCAGAGTCAGCCGAGGGTCAGGGGAGGATTTGCATTTGCATTACTCCTGGTGCTCATTCTGTTGCCACTTTAGCAACTCTCTCTCTCTCTCTCTCTCTCTCTCTCTCTCTCTCTCTCTCTCTCTCTCTCCTTTGCGTAAGTGATTCTATCAAGTTTTTAATAAACCATCAAAATCAACTGTTAAATTGTCTAGCATATTTGTGCATTGCATTCAGGATTATTTTAGAGTACAAAAATACAAGAAAAGCACAGAAACAAGAAATTTCCACTGATGTATCTGCTACTGGAAAAGGAAAGGAATAAGCAGCTTTAAAATCACACTTCGGATGGCTAACATGAAACACATGGTAACTATCTCGGGCTTAGCTATGACAATGCTATTATTCTAAGGGAAAGGAGGACAGAAGCTCTCTTTTTATTCTTCCCTCAGTCCCCAGATGAAGCTCTTTAGATAGGCTGTCAAGCTTCAGGACCCGTTAGAACCCAACACAGAGTGCAAAAGAGGAGCCCAATTCCTTTGACAGTCTAAAAACATGGAAAACTCCTTTTTCCTGAGTCATATTTCTCTTGAATAAAAAGCTTCAGGAAAAAAATGGCTATGGGGAGAAATGGTCAGTCATTTACTTTTTCCTGCAGAGAGAGATGGGCTATGCTGAGTTATGTCCTTACATCCTAATCTAAGGCACGTTTGGACTGCTGAAGGAACTAGGCGCTGTGGGCGCACAATGTTCATTTTCACTGTCACTCATTTGCTCTCCCAGGCAAAAGCATAAGGTCTACTGCTAAGCATGCATACATGTGAATGCTGCAGAACTTTCAGCCTTCTTGTTCATAAAATAGTGAAAACACTATCAGGCACAGTAGTGATTGTTCACCCAATATGTAGTTGAATATTTGTGGTAAGCCTGGAACAGAGCCTGGTGACAGGAAGAAGGTGGTGAACAGTCAGTTAACTTGTGATTTCTCAAAGCTTACCTTCTTCTTCTTATCAAAGGAAATGTATATGCAAAACTCTCACTGCAGAAGCATTCAGGAATTATTTACTTCCTTTTATAACATCATAACTTCACGGGTGCAAGGTATAATAAGAAACCTTTATCACTACAGGGCTATGAGGAGTGATATATTTTAAGAAGGTTTTAAAAGCATTTTTAATTCAAGGTTTTACTCTTAGCATTGTCTTTCTCTTAATTCTATAAAAACTGCTGTTAGATCTTTGTAATGAACTTCAGCATTCGTTATATCCTTAAAAACTTCCAGCCTCTGTCTATAGTGTATAAAGCTTTTTGAACATGATTTTTCACAATTTATCCATATATTTAGCATCATCTTGCATTACAATAAAATGTGACACCTTGACTCTGGCTATCCTATCCATTCCCTGTTCATTCTAAGATATAGAAATATCCACAATGTTCTTTCACCAAAAATGTTTGATACCCATGTATCAAGACCCTGTATGAGGACTGCATCCACTATTTTATTTCCTGGAACTCATTCAAAGTCTTTAGAAATTCTCTTTTATTCATTCCTTATAGGTATAGTGACTGTATTTCCTGGACAATATACATATTTATATGACTTTCTTTTTTTCTCTAAAGATATGTATTGCTGTGAAGCATATTTTTTCCAGAGTGGATGTCTTGTCTGGTCAGTTAGATTGCATAAGCACCAGGTAGGCACTCAATACTGGATGAGTAAATGATTCAATCAATCCAACTGCATTTTGATTATTCTCTCATGAGGATGACCATATGCTGTGAACTTATTTTGTCAATTAAATTGGTGGAAAAGCTATTGGTACAGGGGATTTCCTCTCAAATCACTACACATGTAAATGTGTATGCTACCTGATCCTAGAATAAAGAGGTATGGGCATGTATGTTGCAAAAGGAGTTTTCCGCAACTCATTTGAAGATTACATTGTGCAATACAGCAACCATTGTTGAATTCTTATTACTTTGTTTAGTGAAATTTTATATCACTTCTAATATTTTTAAAAAATATTTTGTATTCTTTAAAAAATAATTTTCTCAGTGGAATGTAGTTTCCTGTGTTCCATAGAAAATGCAATTTTGTTGGAGTGGTAGGCATGGAAAAGATGTTACAGGGGAACATCAGGCATTTAGGGTCTTTATTCTAAAATTAGGGAAAGACTACGTGGAAGAAGAGTGAAAGTGAAATAGAATTAAGGTATATTAATAGTTTTGGGGTGTTGCTTATATTTTAAATGGAAAAAAATCAATAGGAATTTGAATGCTGAAACTCACAGTAGAAAAAAAATGAAGGTCCTTGAAATGCACATTCCACATTCTCCTTGTGATAGAGATGAAAAGTCATTGTACACCGAAGTAAATAAAAAAAAACAATGGAACTCAAACGAGATTCTGGTAACTAGTCACCTTTTGTTTTGCTTTATTGAAAGCTAAAGTTGTTTGTTGTGTCCCATTCTAAATGCATAAATACTTTTTAATGAACAATGTAATGACTAAAAGATACAGTATAAATGAAGTGAGCTTAATCGATCTTAATGAGAAATAATAATAGAAGAGGGGTGGCAATGGTCTGACAAAAGGTAGAATAACAAACTTCTCTTTTCTCTTTATTGTTCTATCATTTCGACTGTGTCTTCATGTCTTTCACATCCAACACTGGCCTGTTTCTGAACCAAATCAATGTAACTAGCAAAGTGTAAAATTCTGGGCCATTATGGTGATGAACTTTGTTCTGCTATTACTGACATCTGAATTTACTGATATTGATATAATAAGCCATTTTGTCTTTTCATTTGTATAAACCAAATGCGTGGCTTAACTTATTGATTTTATGATCAAGATATAGTTTACTGAAGTGTTTATAAAATGAACTTGTAAACACTCATTCATTAATCCTACAAGCACCTCCAGCATACCCTGCCTTTTTCTGAGTTTCATAGAAAATGTCATTTTGGTGGAGTGCTAAGTGTGAAAAAGATGTATGAGGGAACATCAGCCATTCAGGGTTTTTATTGTAAACTTTAGAAGAAGACTATGTGGAAGAAGAATTATGGTGAAGTAGAACTAAAGTTATATTACCAGATTTTTTTGGATGCTTGTGTTTTAAATGGAATGAAAATAAATCAATAAAAACAGAAATACAAGATACTGAACAAGATGGCTGTGTAGCTCAGCGGTAGAGTCATTACCTGGTTGACCTTGGTTGTGTCAGTTGGCCATATATATATATATATATATATATATATATATATATATATAGTGTGTGTGTGTGTGTGTGTGTGTGCGTGTGTGTGTGCAGTGAAGAAAAAGAGGTGTGCAAATTGTGTATGAGGGCTAGAGGGCAGATTTTAATTTTTTTCGTGGTACCTGGCAGGCAGGCACTGTGCCACTGAGCTATATTCCAAGCCCAGAAGGCAGATTTATAAGATTTTTCACAATTCTCACACATTCACGTAGACCAGATGAGGTAACACTTAAACTGTCTTATTATTCCTTGGTATTACTGTCATGTCACAGACTGAGAAATTTAAGCTTAGTTGAGTTATTGTCTCAATTCATGCTTTTCATCAAACAGAAGAAATAGGATTGCTATTCAGTTCTGTTCAATCTTTTTTTATTAATTTTATTGAGAAAGAAATAGCAATGAGACAGTTTCAAAACATGTTAGTAGGACAGTGACAATAATACATTGAATGCTGTTGTCTTTGCTGTTGTTATACAGAGTACAAGATGCAGACATGATATCTTGTCTAAACACTATTAGTATAAATCATTCTTCTCATTGACCTAAGAGAATATATATAGGAATTTGAATGCTGAAACTCACAGTAGAAAAAAATGAAGGTCCTTGAAATGCACATTAAATATACCAAATGGACCTTCTAAATATCACAAGTATGGTCTAAGATACAAGTAGAAAAGCATTTATAAAGTAAGACACCACCTTTTCTAAAATTCATCTAGTTAAGGTCTTAGGTGATTTTCTAATCACACTAGCTTATTGTGCATGTATGCATGCTCCTAGCTAAGCTTTCTATAGCATTAACGTCAGTGACCACTTCTGTCTTTAAAAAAAATCTCACTTTGGTTTTGCTTTTCAAATGTTAGCCTTTTAACCTTCCTCTTGTTTCTTCAGTCACTCCATAGTTCGGAGCTCTTTTTCCTCTGCTTTCTCTTAAAGTCTACATGTCCTAGAATCCATTCATTGAACTTTACTATTCTTAAATTGTATATTTTCCTCATTTAAAAGGAGATGTATGACTTCAAGACTTTCTATGCCGTGAGGACCATCAAAACTTTGTATCTACGTTATTTATATTATCAGCACCTAAATATTTTCCCCTTGTCAGCTCTGATACAACACTCCCATGATTGAATAATATATTCCTTTTACTTCCTGTGGCACACTTTCTTTAATTGTATCTCTTTGTGTTCGAAGAAACCAGAACAGCAAGCTGATGCTATCGGAGATATCTGGTTAATCCGCTGTGCTCCTTCCGTAGTCCCTCTTTTAATTCATCCCTTTCTTCTGGTCCCACCCACGACCAACTCCTCAGTCCCTTTCTATTAACCTTTGACACTGTCTTTTTCCTTTAAGTTTCACTAATTTTCAGACTCCCTTCCACACTTCTCACATAACAATATTTTAAGTCACATTTAAATTTTCATATCATAGAGAAAAATAAACTGAGACTATTAAGTGTAACCGGCAACTCCTTTAATTGTTCACACCTCTTGACCAATGAGCTCTTACCTGAGCTACACCTCCAGTTTCCCCATCTGATTCTCTCCCTCATCTCTTGCTGGAGTGCTTTCAAATTCTCTGGTTCCCACCTCGCTCTCCCCTTCTCTTTTGCAAACAACTCAAATGTTTTCTTGTCTAAAAATCCTCCCTCCAGTCTTTCCCATGTCCCTCATCTTACTGCCGTCACAGAACTCAGAGAGTGTTTTCCAAGAACTATTTGTCTGTATTCTCCCATTTGGTTCTACAATTCTTCAGGAAAGATACCGTCTTTAGAAGCCTAGCAGCCTAGCTCACACCTGGAACGTCTAGCTCCTCAGTACTCAGCTGGAAGGCGGAGCAAAAGGCTTTCTGTTGGCAGTTTCCTTGTTGCAGTCTACATTTACCTGTATGCTCACAGGAAAAAATCTTAGTATTGAGAACTCAGTTCTCTACTACCATCAACCTACAGTGTGTCCCTGTCTAACTTAGCTACAACAACTGAGTTTCATTTTCTCCAACCATCAAATCAATGTTTGGGCTAGCTATTTTTCAGTTACTCTGTAATAGGTAAACTTTTTAATTCCTTATAGCATTTTGTTATTTGACTATACCTTCATGGGTAATTGTAAGCAATATAAAGATATGTAAAATGACAGAAGGATATGATTGTTGGTATATTAATTTATCTTTCCATTTATTTTGTTTTCTCTTCTATTTTCTGGTGCATTAGTGTCATTTTCCAATGGAAGAGGACAGCATCTTATTTATATGTGATAGAAACATCATAAATAGCTTGATCTATTGAAAACAATAAACTAAACATGTTACACAAGAGATGACTGCCTCTCGTTGGTATTATCTCCTTCAAGATGACAGGCAATCTCAGGAGGCCAGAGAATTCTTAGTTGTATGAGTTTGTGACTAATAGGTGGTTTGATGTGACAAGAGCTGGCTGTCTTGGGAAATTGAACTCTCTCCGTGCTCGATACCCTTTGTGTCTCATGCTTTGTAGGTTATTGTAGGAGGCCTGTGGGGACCTCTTTTACAGTTTGCATTCACAGACAATATGAGATCGGCAAGAACTCTGTAGTTTTAGTGCCATTATTGATCTGCTGCCATTCCATTCAGTAGCTAATTTGCTTGTTAGCAGTTATTTGAAAACCTATTTATATTTCGTGTATGACCTATGCTACAAATGGACCCTGAATTTTTCTTTTTTTTTTTCTAGATCAAAGCAGAATGGCAAAACTTGCACAAAGAGATTATACTGAAATATTTTATGATCTGTGGTTTGTGAGTAATAGCTTCAAAACCATGAGTATATTACTTTAAATTTGGAATATTGGATAAGTGCCGTGCAAGTTCATTGAAATTAAAACAAAAAAGCGAACATAACCATGAGACAATATCATGTCTAGAGTCTTTGTTCTATTAACTTATATACAAATTGCAAGAAGGGTGATGTATTAGGAATTCATGAACACTGTTCCTAAAGTTGGGATTTATTTGAAGTCGAACGCTCAATAAATGTGTGAGTTGATTGACCGATTCTCTGTTCTGAAGGTGACCATAATACACCCTTCTTATCCATGCCAATTGTTGAAGGAAAAAAAGCTTCCTTTTTCTTTTTTCTGGAATCAGAAGCATGCTTCCCCTCTCAGAAGTCAATGTCTGACTCATTTATTCATCCTAAATGACATTCTGTTTGGCTGAATATGCATGTGTGTGTCTCTTCTGACACATCTAAATAAGGGTGGTTCAGACCTGTAGTGAAATTTGCAAAAGATAATAAGAAAACATGACATTTTTTTCCATTTAAAAGTGTAAGGTGAATAAAATGTATTTTAGAGTGATTTTAATTCTATGGCTGAGTTAAGAAAAACAATTATCTTGATACTACGGAGGAAAACTACCATCAACGTAGTAACACTTGAGCTGACTTTAATGCTGCCCCCTGGTGGCGGGGTAGGGATAGACAACTTTACAAAACAACTACAGTATGAGGCTTGTGTTTTTCTGTTGTCCAGTCAAGAAAGAACAGTTTAAAGGGAAGAGTAACAACAGAGAACTGTGTAATTGGGACCTCTACATAAAATGAGAAGCATCGAGAAGCTGCAAAGATTTTACGATGGAAGGATAGAGAAAAGCAATATCGAATGTATAGAAAAACTATAGCAGATTATAGTGGCATGAAAATTTCTCTCAAGAGGATTCATATCAAACATTCTTTGATTTCACTTGACAAATATGGCCACAAACTAAGAAATGACATTTTTAAAGCATAATGGTTTACAAGTAGTGATCTCAGGCAGAAAGAAATGTAAAATTGTTCTGGAGGTTGCAGACCTGAAAAATTACAAGGAAATTAAGACTAAAAGAGTTGCAGGAGTGTGTTAGGGGAAATAACTTTTATCTATTAAAAAAACTGCAAAATGGTAGTGTCAGTGGACAGGTGTAACGAGAGGTAAAGACATCATGTAAGAAAGACAGTGTGAAGTTTTGTTTTTCTTTCTTTTCTTTTCTTTCTTTCTTTTCTTTTCTTTTTTTTTTTTTTTTTTTTATTATTCTAACTTCCTGAAAGCTGTCAGTATTCTAGGGGATGGGGAATTAGTTTTGGATTTTTTTTTTTTTTTTTCTTTTTTGGGTGGAACCAGGGATTGAACTCAGGTCCTTGAGCTTGCCAGAGAAGCACTTATTCTATTGAGCCATCTCGCTGACCCTATAAGAAAGACTTAGAAAAGTGAATTAGTAATTTGTGGAAATTGTTCATATAGTTGCACAAAAGATAAAAAACAGCATGAAACCAAAGATCAAAGAAAAAAAGTAGACAACATAATATACTGTCTAAACAACTAGCATCATAAGATAAAGGTGTAATAAAAAGATACTGATTTTGACAGTGACAGATAGTTTTTCCAAATGCATCACAGACAAGGGATTCATCAGAAGCATCAGATGCAAAAAGATAATATTAAAACTGGATAAATATACAGAAATCCTTATTTATACATGTAAATTTACAGAACACTAAAAGAGCTTTAAAAATAAACTATGGACACAGATGAACTACAAAGGGACAGTAATTATAAAGAAAAAGAATTCTTAGCAGCAAAACATAAGCCAGGAAATAACGACATGGCTTTTTCAAATTCAAAGAAATGAAAACTATACCTTGCTTACATGAACACTCTCAACTAAGCTAAACTATCATTCAAGAATGAAAGTAATGTCCTCTGTTTACTTGTATTATCACTACCGGAAAATGGACCCAGATCTTGTCACAGAATAGTAACTAGGTTCTACTTAGTGATAGAACCACTAGGCTATATCCCTAGATTACTGTATTGTTATTTAATTTGAAACAGGGTCTTGCTGAGTTACTCTGGCCTGCCTTGAAGTTGTGGATGCTCCTGCCTCAACTTACTGAGTAGCTGGGATTACAGGAGTGAGCCACTTTAGCACATTTACAGGGCAAAATTTCTGATGGTTGATATTGAAAGAAATATTAAATCTGGGATGCAGAAAATGTGCCATTGTCCAAGCCTTTTTGGAAATATAACTGAGAGAGTTCAGGAAGGAGAAAACTCCAAGAAAGAGGAATGGGTTGTGAAAAGGATTTATAAGTTTTGAAACTGGTAAAACTTGGCATTCAAATAGAATTTGATTACCTAAAGCAGTAATTTAAAACAACACCCTATAAACCCATCCCCTCCCCGATGTGGCCTTCCAGTTAAATATATTTGTGTTTCTATATTGGTTCTCTTACCTTCTCTGATAAAAAGAAGTATGTTTTCTTTCTCTTTTCAAATGCTACCTTTCCATTCTATCTTTTGGATTTCAAGACAGAGATTACAAAGTATTCTGAACTTTGCTTGCTTATGGACAGAACTAATTTTTCCACAAGGTTATGTTTCCCTTGGTAGAATTTGAACATACAAAATATGTGGAACAGGGAGACCCCTCTGAGTCACATTAAAAAGACAAAAGTCTTATAGGAATGCAGACTTGAGGTGTGTTCAGGCTGGGCTAGTCTGCAGTTTTTAAACCAGGTTCTTCCTGTTCCTGGAGATTCTCAAAGACATTTAAATGCTTGAAAATCAGCTTGTAGATACTGTCATTTTATAGGTACTTCTTTCTGAAATTCATCTGTTGTAGAACAAGCCCAGAATGGAAGAATCTTCTAAGTGTTGTTTTCTTTTTTTTTTTTTTAATTTTTAATTTATTTATTTGTTTATTTATTAGAGAGAGAGAGAGAGAGAGAGAGAGAGAGAGAGAGAGAGTGTGGTGTGTGTGTATGGCCAGCTCAGCCCACCAGGGGGCGGGGCTGGCTGGCATGTGGTGCTGGGGGATTGAACCGCGGTCCCTGATGCTTTGCTAAGCTTGTTCTAAGTAGGTGCTTTAGACCACTGAGCCATCTCTCCAGCCCCTAAGTGTTGTTTTCTAATATGAATTTTCATAATCATCCTTTTCACTTTCTACAAAGAAAAGCATGATATTTCTCACTCCTGCTGAATCTTGAAAAAGTACATCAGAAAGAAGTATAAGGAGAGCTGAATCAGTATGGAGCTGTCTGGCAGAGTGGGAACAGAGGCCAGAGAGGACCCTGCCTCACACCTATAAATCATGGTGCTAGAAATAAGTTGTCAAGGTCCGTGATTAGATATGTCAAGTTCCGCTACAGCATTTGAATTGCATTCTGTGATTTTGTCTCTTTTATTCCTCAACCATAGTTTTAAAATAGCGCAGTGGTATTAAGAGTTTGGTAAGAGCCAAAGGGAACTTCAGTAAGAATGATGTTTGTTCCATCTACCTCCATGTGTCTATCCACTCAGCAGGAAGGCCGGTTATCTTTGTAGTTGTGACCTAGTTATGTATTTATCATCATGTCCATCTTCAGCTACCTCTTTTACCCTTAAACCCTGTACAGCAGTTTGTAGATCTTTGATCAGTGTCAGTCACATGGATGAGTCACTGCCATTGCTTGGCCAATGTGCTCTCTGTGAAAGCCTGAGAGCATGTTTCCTCTCCATGTGACTCTCCTCAGGCTCACTCTACGTCATCAATCACTTTCCTCTGTGACCTCATAATCTCCTTGATCAGAAAATTAGGTACACTACTGAGTTAAAGATTTTACAGCATAGGTTGTCTTATGTCCTGAGTCCTCACTGACCTTGAAGGGCTAGGGCCAAACTGCTGGCTATCCTTGCAGACCTTCTTTTGTTCTAATTTTTTGGTCTGCAAACTTAAGTTCTCAACCCTCCAGAAGAGGAGCTTAATGATATTTTTACCTTTTTTAATCTTTATTTTTAAAAAATCATTTATTTATTTATTTATTTATTTATTTATTTATTTATTTATTTGGAACAGGGTCTGTATTGCAGCATGGACTCATAGTGGTCCTCCCCTCTCAGCATCTACAGTGCTGGGATTACAGACATGCTTCACCATGCCTGGTTTCTGTGGCTAGTGTTTTCAGTGGTCAGCATGATGTGCCCATGGAACCAGGGCCAGCGTGTCATACAGTATTAGGGATTGAACCCAGGTCCTTCCATTTGCCAGGCAGGGGCTTAGACCACCAAGCTGACTCCCCAGCCCTTCACATATCTCTTTAAACTAATCTATTCAAGATTCATGGTAGATTTCAGATAAATTTCAAAGTTCTATGAGACATACCTTTTTTTTTTTTTTTTCGAATTCTAGATTATTGTAGATTTTTTTTTTTTGAACTGGGGATTGAATTCAGGCCCTTGTGCTTGCCAAGGAAGTGCTTATTCTACTGAGCCATATCCCTGGCCCTACATTATTATAGTTTGATGAGGCATTTTCCTGAGTCTTGGAATATGTTTTGGTTTTTTTTTATTTTTAAATTTTTTTTGTTTTAAGTTTTGATTACACAGATGTTTTTTAAGAATTTCAGAAAGATGAGTTAAAATGTTATATTCATATCTGACAAATAAATCTTATATCTTTATAAAAATAGAGTATAAATTACATATGCTGCTATTTTAAAAAAATTAAGTATTTATTAATACTCATAGGAAAATATTCTTGATAAGTTTTACTAAAAATTTATATGCACTATATGTCTGCATTTGCCTTTTATTAGGTTCCCATTTACTGTCCCTTATTACTCAAGTATCTTATATATAAATGCAAATATTAATTTTTAAATTTAATTTTACTTAGTAGCAAGATGTTTCAAACTTATTGTAAGTGTGAATGAAACCATAGCCATTATGATTATGTTTCAGTGGACCAAAAATTGTTCTCTAGTTCATTGCCAACTTTAAGAAAGAATATTAAATTGATCTTTTAAGAGTGAAAATATGAACATAATGCAATATATCTCCAAAATACAATGTAACACATGCCTTAAAAGTTGTGGAGTCATTTTGAGTTTATCTTGATTTCTCCTCATGTTACTATGCAGCCTTAATTCTATAAAATGTATAACTATGAATTGAAAATTTCATAATTACAATTTATATCATGCAATAATTCTTTGTTGTTGTTGTTGTTGTTGTTGTTGTTGCGGAACCAGGGATTGAACTCAGGCCCTTGCGCTTGCCAGGGAAGCACTTAATCCACTGAGCCATCTCCCCAGCTCCCATACAATAATTCTTAAATATCAATTTTTTCCTCAGGATATGTCTTTTTGGTGAACAGTGAAATTATCATGAAGCTGAAGTTTAATATGAATATGAAGGTTTTTTATATACAATAGATGGTACTGATGTTCAGTACCAATGCTAGAATTCCAATTACGTTTTTCTTTACTGTTGATTCATATTTTTTAGCTGATAAACAAGGTGCCCTAAAGTGTACTATTGGAGGAATGACTACTTATCTTTGGCAATGCATTTTGTTGGACTTTACCAAAATACTGAAATCATGAGGCTGGAGCAACTACAATAGCAATGCTTTTGCAAGTAAAGTTTGAGATACTTTGCTATCTACAAAGTAGAGGGAAGATCCATTATTAATAGATGGCTTGAAATACTTGTAATTATACATTGGTATGTGCTTTGGGGCATACATTCTTGCATATGCCTTGAGAATATAGAACAAAATTCTAACATAACTATTTACTGATTTATATGCATTAGATTGTTTAATGCCCTGTATTTGTAAAAGAGAAAACAGATCGATAGGATACCAGCCCCTGCCACCACCTTGCATAAAGTCTTTTTTTTTTAAATTTTATTTATTTATGTGTGTGTGTGTGTGTATGTGTGTGTGTGTGTGTGTGTGTGTGTGTGTGCACGTGTGCGTGTGGCCAGCTCAGCCCACCAGGGGGCGGGGCTGGCTGGCATGTGGTGCTGGGGGATTGAACAGCAGTCCCTGTGCTTTGCTAAGCTTGTTCTAAGTAGGTGCTTTAGACCACTGAGCCATCTCACCAGCCCCATGCATAAAGTCTTTAAAAGCACTTCATTTCAATAATGAATGAATATGAATATAATTATACTTGGTGTTGGTATTTCATATGAATTAACATGTACAGTATTTTGTTATTTTAACAATTATTAACTAATATAATTGTAACTCTACCTTGAGTACATTTATTAACACCTAAAGCCTGATGATTAAGTGATTTTTGAAAATGTTAGTATTTCAGTCTGTATACCTAATTAGTCTAATAAAGTGCAAGTGGAGAGATTTGTAGAGGGCTCTGTAAATGTTACCTTCTCGATACATTTTTGTTATTTTTTGTTGCCTTATACAATATGTTACATAGTATTAATTCCTTTCTTGTATTCTGTGTGTGTGTGTGTGTGTGTGTGTGTGTGTGTGTGTAAAATAAGTGATTGCAAGAATTATATGGTAAAGCCATTTGGATCTGGTCAAGGCATTGTAATGTGCAGGATTCAAATTACTTTTAAAAACAGGGCCATAATTTATACATTTCTGTCTTTACAACTAAGTTGTATTTTAAAGAAATTGCACCTTCATTTAAATTATGAAATTTGTGTAAATTTTTAACGTATTTGTTTATATAAGAATTATTCCTCAAAAAAGAATTATTTCTCTGTTTATAACTCTTAGGCTTGGTTCCTTCACAGCCATTTATCAATTATTAATCTTTACATATATACAAGGTTGGTTTTTGTAATACACCATTCTTTTCCACTTTATTTATTCCTATCCTTGATCACTATATGTTTTACAATTTTCCTTAGGCTTACTTTACTCTCATATATTTATTGGTAGAGTATCTTTTTTTCATAATTTTATTGAGAAACAAATAGCAATGAGACAGTTTGAAATCAAATTGGTAGGACAGTTTCAATAATTAACATATTGCATACATTCTTCCTAGTGGTTAGTTGCTGTACAAGATGTGCACGTGATATCCTATTTTACAAACACTATTAGAACAAATCCTTCTATTCATTAAGAGAATGTAACTAAATATCTATCCTAACCACTTTGAATACACAGATACAAAACGGACATTCATCTGTATACCCTTTTTTTTTGTTAGGTTCCGTTATTTGAATATTATAGCTGTGTAAACTCAGAAAAATATTCTAAAAGAGTCCAGTAGCCCATAATAGTATTGGGTCTTCTGCTTCACTGGAAATGTCAGAAATTGTTGACCTGAGTCCCCTATAGCTCAACATAACAGCATGGCTTTACTTCTTATATTTCGTTTTTATACTTTTCTGCTGGATGATTATTACCAAGGTAAAGCAGGACCTATGCAACAAGAGTTGTAGCTTTTGGGTCTGATAAGGTTAGTGAATTCCCCTCAGGATTTTTCCTGAGATCCTGTACCTCAGATTGTAGAATCTTTGTCAGTGTCAGCCATGTGGATGAGTCATGGCCATTGCTTGGCCAATGTGCTCTCTGTGAAAGCCTGAGAGAATGTTTTCTTTCCAAGTGACTCTTCTTAGGCACACTCTACATCATTGATCACTTTCCTCTTTGGCCCCATAATCTCCTTGATCAGAAAATTTGGGACACTACCGTAGAGTATCTTAAAATACTGGATTTTAGGGGTTTTTCCCTAGTAACTTCATTTATATTTATGTGTTTTTCTTTTGAAACTGCTCTAGCTAAATTCTATAATTTTGTATATGTTGTATCTTTGTTTATGCTAGCTCTAAATAGGACATCATATAATGTCCAAAATACATGAAATTATGGTTTTAAGGTCAATATTTATGTATAGTTACCTGTATATTTTCTTCTGTTTCTTTTATTTTCTCTCCCATTTTCTTTCTTAAACATGGGCGCTTTATACTTTTTTCTGACAGAGAGACTCCTTTAGGATTTCTTCTACTAGAAACATTCTGACAAGAAAACTCTTCTTTGATTTTTGCCTTTTGGGTTTCTGAAAGAACATTTTTGCTATATCAACACCACTTAGGAGGCTGTGTTCTTTCAACAAAATTACAGCATGAAACTGATTTCTTTTTTTCATTAGAATGCAAATGAGACAGGATATCAGGTCTGTGTCTTGTACAATGAATATCTACTAAGACAACAATATGCAATGTATTAATTATTGAAAATGTACTATTAATGGATTGTGAAACTATCTCATTGCTATTTGTTTCTCAGTAAAAATATTTTTAAAATACCATTTGTCTTCATTTTTCCTCTCTCTCTCTCTCTCTCTCTCTCTCTCTCTCTCTCTCTCTCTCTCTCTCTCTTTCTCTCTCTCTTTAGAAAATATGCCTTTTCCTCTGTTTGTTCAAAAGTCTTTCCTATGAACTTTGACTTAGCAGGTGTGATATCAACCGGTACCTATTTAAGAATTTCTGGGTTTCTCTCTTAGTTCTTTGATCCCAGGAGTTATTTTATAACTTAGGATAATTATTGATTTTATAAACATTAGGATCATTTCCTCATTGATATCTCCATGCTTTTTGAGATATTTTTAGTGTCTCATTAGTGCCCTTTGTTTTTATTTGCAAAATTTCAGTTTGTATATATTCTATTATTCTCTTCAAGAGACATCTTCCACTTTGTTAGTCTACTATTCTGTGTCCTATCTGTACTAAACACTTCTGGAATCTTTAATTTCATGTGTTTTTAGCTCCAAAATGTCTCACTGAAAAAAATTTTAATACATTGCATCTTTTAGTGAAATTATATTTTCATTTCTTTTTCTTAGCTTTTCTTTCATTTTTAAAACCTTTTATCATGACAAGTATGTAAAACCTTTACTTTATACCCTTCAAAACATACCATTTCTCTTCGTTTCTATTTTTTCACTTGCTTCTTAATATTGCATGTCTTTGACATTACTTTTTATACCTCGTGGTTATACTTTTCTGCTGGATGGTTAAGACCAAGTTAAAGCAAACCTGGATAACTAAAAATGCAACTTTTGTGTATGACAAGGTCAGTCAAATCCCCTCAGGATTTATGCTGGAACCATGTACAGCACCTTGTAGATCTTTTGTCAGTGTTAGCCATCTGAATGAGTCACAGCCATTGCTTGACCAATTTGCTCTCTATGAAAGCCTGAGAGAATTTTTCTCTCTAGGTGACTCTCCTTAGGCACACCCTACATCATCGATCACTTTTCTCTGTGGCCCCATAACCTCCTTGCTCAGAAAATTTTGGACACCACTGAGCTATAGGATGTCACAGCACACGTTCTCTTACATCTTGAGTCCTCACTGACCTTGAAGGGTTAGGGAAAAAATATTTGCTATCCTTGTAGCCCCTCTATTTCTGTAATATTTGATCTGCAAATTTAAGTTGCTAACCATCCAAAAGAGAAGCTTAGTGATATTACTGCCCTAAAACAGAGGTAGTTGAGCTTAACATCACTATTTATCTGAATATCAAATGCCTTAGACATAACATGGAACTGGCATTTTTCAGCAATCATGGATATTCCAAAATTTAAATCCCTATAGAATTTGAAACAAAATTACACATTTTTGCACAAAAATTTAGAAGTCAAACCATATACAACATTGTAGCAGGACAATTCTATGACTTTTTTCTTCTTGTCTCTTGTTTTCTTTTATCACCTTTAAAGAATTACTTTAAAGAGAGTATATCAATAATTGGTATGATATTAGAAGTGGTTTTCATTTGGATGACCAAAATGACAGGTATCTCAAGCCTGGTTTTAGTATTATACATTTCTATTCTCAGTGTAGTTGCTTAGTTCATAGATATCAGCATATAGAGTTGGTGAGGGTGAGAATTCTACCCATTAACTACTGTTTTCAAAAACATGATGAAGATTCTTAGGACCATTGCCTTAATCATCTTGTTTAAATAAATGTACTGTTTTGCCCCTGTAATATTTCCTAACTTTACTCCTTTCTCTTTCTTCATTGTTTAATCCCTAAGTTCTTGCTTTCCATTTAGCTGTGTTATACTTTTCAATTTTTATTTCTTCTTTGAGTTCTTACACTAGGTAGACAATGTGATATTTACATATGTGAGTCTGGTTTATTTCACGTATGAGTATATCTTTAAGTTTCATCCACTTGAAGGCTTCAAGATTATTTTTCTTTATAGCTGAGTAATACTCCAATATGCTGAGCTGTAAAAGGCTCAAGTCAACAACTTCTGACAATTGCCAGTTCTGCTGATAACACACTACTATTATGGACTATTGAACTATGTTGGGTCATTTTGCTCATGTACCTACATTCTTTGGACTGGTTTCAAATATAAAAAAGTCCTTTAAAGAATTCTCCAACTACAGCTTCTCTAACTGCAGTGGAACACCCATCTCTGAAAAAAACAAAACAAAAAAGGAAGATATGCTAGGAGCCATGAAGCTAGGAAGTTGATCAAATATATGTTGGTGAGACTTGGCCCAGTGCCTACAGCAAACAAGCTCCCTCACTCCTGAGATGAATATCCTGACTGATTAAGGTTTGCTATCAGTTGCTGAGCAATCTAATGTCATGCGTTACTCACTTCACAACGTTGTAAATAAAGGACAGTTTTGTTGTGAAAATAAAGTGAGGAGAAGAAAAAAATATGTGCATACAGAGGAAAGTTAGCATATATAGCTACTTTCTCTTAGTTCACTGAGAATAAAATTTTTTACTAATATTATTTAGACAAGATATTATGTCTGTATCTTGTCCTCTGAATAACTACTATAAAAACAACAATATGCAATGTATCAATTATTGTAACTGTCCTACTAACCTATTCTGAAACTGTTTCATCACTATTTTATCTTTTTTCTCATTGAAATGAATAAAAATTATTTTAAAAATTACATGTTTTCGAATATTTAATTTTTCAAGTTAGTAGCCATTCTATATGAAGGTACCATAACAGCTTAAAATGACCATGTTTCCCTCCAACAGCTCTACTCTTTTCTCCAAGAGATGAGATTGACAAAATGTCATCTACTTTTGCTTGGTTCTCCTTCCTACAATATGCACCTTTTTCTAGGATTTCAAAATTTTACTTTTGCAACTTGTTTTCTTTGAATTGTACCACTGACCATGTTGTTTTACTGTACCCTAAAGATATGGAATTTACAGTTATTTATCCATTCACCTGTATATTTAAAGCCTTAAATGTCATGCTTTGCAAAGATTTCATATATTTTTTTTTCCTGAACCAGAAATTGAACTCAGGCCTTTCCATTTACCAGGCAAGCACTTATTCTACTGAGTCATCTCCCTGGCCCCAAGTAAATGCTGCCTGTATTTTATCTGATGTTTTAAAAATCAGATTTTTAAAATCAGCATTTGAAGTATGTGCACAGAAAATGATTTAAAGAGACTGAGGTGTTCAGAATCATAGAGATACACTCAAGAAAACATAAACATGAGAAAGGAAGAGATTCATAGGGCCAGTCACCTTTCTATTTTGAAATTTGATGTGTCTGTCCTTTTGTCCTTGATTAATCCTAATACCTTGTAAGAAATTTCTTACTGGCTCCCACCTCTAAGGCTGACAGTCACATCTCATGTGGCTGGTGCAGCCTGGATGTAGGCTCAAGCAGAAATAAAGTATGGTACAGGGCTGGGGATACAGCTCGGTAGTGTGGTGCCTGCCTGTGACAGTTTTTGAGATCCTAAAGAAACTATAATGTAATATCTCAAAGAAATACTTGCTACCAGGCCAGCAAGATAGCTCAGTGGCCTAAAGTGCCTGTTTAGGCAGAGTGTAGGAGCTGGGATTAGATCCCAGGTGAGCTGTGATGGCCCCGCCCTGGGGGCACACTGAAAGGGAGATTGAAACTAGGTGTGGTGGTGCCCAACTGTAATCCCTGAGCTTGGGAAGATGAAAACAGGAGAATCACTACGAGTCCAATCTATGTAGTGAGAGCCTGTAGACCCTGTACTTAAATACACAGAAAAACCCTGCTACAAATCATCCTATATATTAAATTGAAATATGTATGTTAACATTAATGTATATTTTAATAGTTATACTTATATCACTTTGAAATGCTGTAAAGCAAGCTAAGATATAGTTCAAAGTGGTGCATCCAAAGTAGCCCAATTTGTAAAATAGAAAGCAATGGAGGTTACAAATACAATCTGGAAAACTTTTTAAATTGTGTTTATCAACACATATCTTTGGCACAAGTTCCAGACAAGTAAGTTTATAAAATATCATTTTTTAGAACTCTTTATTGTTGTATGTCTAGCTGCATTGTTTGCAAACTTCAGTATAGCCACATACTGAAGAATACATTAATGTATCTTTGAAAATTTGAATTTGCTAATATAACAATTCATATTTCTATTAAACAATTATTTCACTCAAAGAATCTCATCTTAAAGATCGCTTCAGATTCCTTCCTTCCTTCCTTTCGTTAGTTCGTTTGTTCGTCCTCTCTCTTTTGTACCGTGAATCCAACTCAGGATTTCACGCTTGCCAGGCAGGAGACAGGTGCTGTACCACTGAGGCATATCCCGAGGCAAATCTTTATTTTGTTTCTGATTCAGTCTTGGTATGTTTTTAGAAATATATCAACTCTTTTTAAAATGTGCAGTTTGTTGCCATAAGATTGTTGGTAACAGTTGCATATGATCCTTCTTTCTGTGGTATCATTGTTTTCTTTTACTTTATAATTTTGCCCTAGTCTTTCCTCTTACTTGCCACAGGTTTCGGTTCAGTTGGTGCTCTGAGTGGACCCCACAGTCCAAAGCTCAGTTCTTTGAGTGGTTCTCAGTAAAAGTGTGAGGCTGGATACCAGGGCTCTTCTATCTCCAGAATAAAACAAACTGTTTTGTTTGGTGTCTCCTCATTCCACACTCTGTCACAGAGCAGAAAGCTTTGCTGTCTCTCACCCATTCCTCAGTCTCTGACCTCCCTGAATCAGCCAGACTGTGCTAGAGCCCTCAGAGCTTCAAGCCTAGTAGGATCAGGGACACCTCTTTGGGAAGCTCCAGAGAAAATGCAGCACTGGACTAACAGATGAGCTTTTTTCTTCTGTAGTGGGGAGCTGAGAGCAGGGATTGTTTACCTATTCACTCAGTCTTAAGAAAAGGGAGGAGCTACTTCATTCACTCTGGATGAGAAACTGTTAGATAGAAGGGTCATTAAAGTAATTTATTATGTGCTGATGATAAATGTTAAAACATGTAATGCAGGGCTGGCCTGATAGCTCAGTGGACTAAAGCGCCTACTTAGGCAGAGTGCAGTGGCCTGGGTTGGATTTCCATTATGCAGTGCTGGCCCTGCCCCCAGGCCATGCTGAGACAGCGATTAGGACTGGGCATAGTGGCACACACCTGTAATCCCAGCTCTTGAGGAGCTGAAAACAGGAGAATCACTAAGAGTCTGATCTATGTAGTGTCACCCTGTAGACCCTGTAGATCCTGTACTAAAAATGCAGAATAAATAAATAAATAGAATAAAATAAAGCATATAATGGAAAATAATTTAAAATAACAAAATATAAGCACAATCTAAACATGAATTGGATTAAAATCACCAGAAACATAGATAGATAGATGATTGATAGATGATAGATAGACAGATAGATAGATAGATAGATAGATAGATAGATAGAGATGGAGATAGAGATGGAGATAGAGATAGAGATAGAGATAGAGATAGAGATAGAGACAGAGATAGAGATAGAATCACTATGCAGTTTACACTGACCTTGAACTCACTTTGTGGCCCTGAACACATTGGGATCCTCCTGCCTCAGCCTCCTGAGTGCTGGCTTAAGAACTGTATTTTTAAAATAGATTTCATTTTTATTAGCATTTTTAAGTATGAGTCAAAACTGAGTGGAAGGAGAGAGATTTTCTTTATCATAACCCCAATGCACACACATAGCCTTCCTTGTTGTATGTAATTCCCCCTAGAGAGATAAATTTGTTATAATCCATTAACCTACATTGAAACACCATTATTACCCAAAGACTAAGTTTATGTAAGGGTTCATGCTTAGTTGTGGCCAATAGAGGAGCTGGATAAATGCCTAGCAGAATTTACTGACCATAATTTCGGACCAAGCACCTTCTCTCTAACAATCCATTGCATTCCATCCAGCCATCACAGTCTCTCATCATCACCCCTGGAAATCAATGACCTGTCTTCAATGTTGCCTTTACACATACAAAATGCCATGTGAAATAGTTGGAGTCACACACCATTCGCAGGTTGACCTTTTTCCACTTACTAATACTTAGAATTCTGATGTGACTTTTCATGACTTGATTGCTCATCTCTCTGTACCTGCTGAAAATTCCAGTGTCTGAGTATACCATAAGTTTGTTTTCAGGTCATTTTTTTATTTTTTGTATTTTAGTCCAGGGACTCCAGGGTCTCACTACATAGATCGGACTCATTGTGATTCTCCTGTGTTCAGCCTTCCAAGGACTGGGAGGTGCTTGGCCCCCACACCCAGTCTCAATTGCCATCTCAGCATGCCCCAGAGGCAGGACCAGCACAGCATGACAGAGATTGAACTACGGCCGTTGTGTCCGCCTAAGCAGGCACTTTAGTCCACTGAGCTATTTGGCTGGACTTGTTTGTAGGTCCATTTACCTGTTGAAATTTTTCTTGATTGTTTTAATTTTGGTAACTATGAATAAAGCAGTTCTCTCTGTATGCAAGTTTTTATGTGAACATAAGTTTTTAACTTGGATGAGTATCTGGGAACATAACTATTGAACTCTATGGTAAGTAAACATTTGTTCCAATTATAATGATCCACCACACTGTTCTCTAAAATGTCTGTAACATTTTATTTTTTGGTCAGCAACAAATAAGTGTTCCTGTAGGAACATTTGCATTGTAAGGATTCTGATCAATAAGTGTGTATTGGTCTTCTGTTGTTAATTTATATTTCCTTTATAGCATCTTTCACATGCTGATTTGTCACTTACATGTCTTTTTGATGAGTTAATTCCTCCAATCTTTTGCCTGTTTTTTATTGTTTTTGTTTGTGTTCTTTCTATGGAGTGTTAAGATTTTTTAAAATACATTTTGACAACATGTGCTTTTTAGATTTATCTTTTGCAAATATTTTCTTCCAACCAATGGCTTGCCTTTTCATTCACCTGATCATGTGTTTTGCAGAACATAAATATTAAAAGCTAACGAGGCCCAGATCATCAATGATTCTTCAGAGATCATATGTTTGTGCTATAGCTGAAACATCATCACCAATGCGATCATCTAGATTACCTCCAGTGTTCTCCTGTGGAAGTTGTAAAGTTCTGCATTTTACATTTAGGTCTGGAAACTATTTTAAGCAAACTTCTGTGACAGGTAGGGGGCCTGCATGAAGATTCCTATTTTTGAGTGTGGAGGTCCAGTTGTTCTATCAGTATTTGTTGAGAACAATTGTTTTTCCATTGCTTTGCCTTTGTTTATTTGCCAAAGTTTGTGTGTATCTAGTTGTCTGCACTTTTGCAAGTCCCATATTACTTTGGTTACTGTAGTTTTGGTTATATTTTAAAGTTGAGTGGTGATATATTGTGATCTTCTGTTCTGGTCTTATTTGGATAATGAATTGGCTCCTCTCTCTTTAGACTCCCCTTGGCAACTTCAGAATTAGTTTCCCCATACGCACAAAATAACTTAGTAGCTTCACTTTTTTTGAAAGTTAAAAATGAGAGATATTGGTTGAAATAATTTATTGTATATTATAATAAATAGAAAGGAGACAAGAAAGAGAAGAAATCAAGGCCACACATTATGCCAGAGGGGAGAAAATACGGTACATCTATAGAAATGGCAAGTTGAAGAATAAAGAACTTTTTCTTTATTTTATCCAGGAATAAAATTTATAATCTATGTAGTTAAGTCTGAATGGATAATGACAGGATGTATAAGTATGTATCATGCAAAGACTAAAAATAAGAGCCTGATGGTAAGTGAAACCTAATAATGATTTAGAACTAAAAATTAATGATTTCAGCCAATGGTAGGACTAAATGGAACAAGGACTTCTCTAAGAGTTTCAAATTTCCCTCCTAAAATTGTGGCAGTAAGAGACAGGGGGAAGTGTTTTTCAGTCATGTATCACTTAATGGATATACACCCTGAGAAATTCATCGTTAGTGTTTCAATGTTGTGTGAACATGACATGGGGTCAAACATAGGAGCACACAAACTAAGACAGCTACTCACTCACTAGGATATGCAGTCTTAATGGACCATGGACACACAGGCAGGTATTATAATCAAAACATTGTCATTTGGCACATAACTGTATGACATTTTATTATGAAGGAGCATCAGTAGGAGAATGAGTCAGCTTAAAAAGAAGACATGGTTGGCATGTCACCAACATGGCTTTGATGTAATGGCAGAGAAATAAAGCAATTGTGATATTAATTACAAAATAGAGCTTTCAAGTTAACAGAAGTAAAAATCAAAATAAACAATTAAATCAACAAGGATGGCAGGGCATGATAGCACCCACCTGTAATCCCAGCACTTGGGAGGCTACGGTGGGAGGATTGCTATGAGTTTGAGGCGAGCCTGGGGTTTAAAGTGAGTTCAAGGCCAACCTGAAATGTATAGGGAAATCTTCCTCTCAAAAAATACAAAAAAGAAGAAAAATAAAGGTAAAATTAGGAAGAGATAAAGAAAAGTGTAAAACAAATCTTAAAATAAATGTTAAAATCTTAAAATTCTGCTTGATTTACTACAAAATATCAATTTAATGGATATTCTACTTTGGGAAAGAGACTGTTAAATTGATTTACTAATAAACACAATATGCAAGAGATGTACTAAAACTATATAATGGGTGACTGAGTATAATAAACCTACTAAAAATGACAACCAAACTGATTTTAAAGAAAAAGTATGGGATTTAATGTTCAAATCAGCCTTAGTATCAAAGAGTAATAGAAATCCTGGTTTATAAAATGGTGAATATCACAATAAGTGTGCCAAACACAAAAAACACAAGTCATAAAACAAGGGGAACTTTAATGAGATTAAACTAATAAAGATAAAGTAAAAGGTGAAATATGAAAGAAAATAGGATAAATAAATGTAAAAGCTGTAAAATATAATGTTTAATTAATAATGGGACTTCCTTATAAAACACAGTTTTAACAAGTTTCATCAGCCAGTAAGAAAAATGTCATCAAAGTTTGCTAAAAAATTAGAAATAAAAATAGGTATTTTGCTAGAATGGAAAGTAAAATAATTTAGAAAAGTATTGCTATGCTACAAAAATAAATATAAATCCTGGAGTACACTGATGACTTTTTTCATAAAGTACAAGTTAGTGCTATAATAGAAAAGTTGAGCAGCATGATTTATCACAAAAGGGACTTTAAGCACATTGAAAACTGTTTAATATAGCTATTAAAAATAGCTTGTCAAGTCAGTGAGACAGTACAGTGGTCTAAAGTGCCTGCTAAGGCGAGCTTATGAAATGCTGGGGACTGAGGCTCGATCCCTGGTACATGCTGTGCCAGCCCTGCCCTCAGGGTGGGCTGAGCCAGCCCCCAAAAAGGAAAAAATAGCCTCTCAAATTATGCCCAGCTTCCAGTTTATTCCAGGTGTAAGAATTTGAGGCCGGGGAGATGGCTCAGTGGAATAAGCGCTTCCCTGGCAAGTGCAAGGGCCTGAGTTCAATCCCTGGTTCTGCCAAAAAAAAAAAAAAAAAGAATTTGAGCATAAGAATGTTACATAAACTTTCTCTACCTCAGTTTTCCATTTTTAAAATTCACATGTAGTTTCTAGCTTACTGTATGAGTGAAGGATCAAGTGAATATAAAATGAAAACATCTTCCAAGATTTTATGAAACACAAAAGTTTAGTGTAATTGCAATTATTATTAGGCCCATTCAGTAGCACAATTCTCCCACCTCAAAAAAAAAAAAAAATCTCTATTCCAACAGTTAAGTTATCCAACGGTATATAAATTAAAGTTAAAAAAAAAACTTATCAACTATAATAGAGGAAGTGTTCTCAAGCCTTTTTGCCTTTTTTTTTTTTTGGTACTGGGGAATGAACTCAGGACCTTGTGCTTACCAGGCAGGTGCTTATGCCACTGAGATATCTTCCTACCCCCACAAAATGTTCTCAATGTGAGAAAGTATTTATATCCTCAGAGTGACCATTACCAAGCATGTCATATTAACAGTAAAAAAAATTAAAAAAAAGCTCTGGTAAAATATTAGGACAGAATTTGAGAAGTTACTCCCACCAGGGCAAATGAAGACAATTAAAAAACAAAATTATCAAGGACCAAATCAACATGGCCAGAAACGTTTGGAAAGTATTCAAAATTTCTAGTAGCTAGGGAAATACATTTTCAATTAAAGATAGGGTTGTACTTCACCCCTGTCAGTGGGAGAAAGATAACCTGTGATGCCTGTACAGGGCTAGGTTACTCTCAGATGATGCTGATGGCCAAGTCAGTTTTTACATGTGCATTTTTGCACAAGCAAAATATTGACAGTGAGTACTTGTGGTTAGAGCACAGTGGAATGGATTGGAGTGCATTTCTACATGAGTTGATCAGTTCATTTGAACCAAGGGATACAAGTGAGCCACAGAAATGTCCAGTCTATGATTGAGAAGATATTTTCCTTTCCCCAAATGAAAAAGATTTTTAAAAAAACCTTAGCAAATTTAATGCCTAATTGTCATAGCTAGAAATTATAAATATATTTAAAGTTTCCCAAGTGTTTCCAGCCATTGGTGGATTCTTTATTTTCTTGCTGCACATGGGAAATTTCCATTCATAAGCAATGGCTGTTGACCAACAGATAGCAAGTTAAATATCCTTTATGATTATTAAAAAGCATACATTTCAAAACTGTTTCAGTGAAAATTTTTTGGTTAAGTTAATATGCTCTTCTTGGTACAAACTGCCTGGAATTTATATTTTTAAAATGAGATTATTATCAGCTTTTCTTGTCTACTAAACAAAATTTAGGAAATCTGTGAGATCTTACCCTTGTCTAACTTTGCGCTGCTCACAAAATTTTTAGAAACAGCTTTCCCAGGTTGAGTGAAGACTTGTGGACATCGAGTCCACTAGCTTCCAAGGCAACGTGAGCTAGGCTGTGCAGAACCTAGAAGGCTGAGTACAAAGTTTCTTAGCAGTTTTCTTTGTGTGATGACTTCAGAGAATTTATATTCTCACCATTTTCTGTGTTGGTTGGGCAAGATCATTCATATTTTTGTTATTGCACTACAAAAGGAAATTTCCACCAGTAACACCAGCCACAGAACATGTGTTCTAAAGACCTAAATTGTGAGGGTGGAAATTTAGGCAAAAAAAAACTGTCTTGAAGTTTTCTAGCTGTTAATATGAAAGAAAGCAATCTGGTCAACAGGCCCAATTAGTCTTTCCTTTGTTTCTTTCATCACCGTGTCATGCTGACAATAGAAATAGCGTTCTCTACTTCAGTCATTTTAGCTTATGTCGATTTGCTCTTTAGTGTTTTGGGTGAAAGAGCAGTTAACAAGGTTCAGCCTTAAATCTAAGAAGGAAAGAGGAGATCCACAGTGAGGATTATTCTGAGTCAGTCAATTCTTGGCATAGTTATCTGTGTAATCATACATTCCTCTCTGTTTTGAGTACAAGAGTGATGTTAATGATTTAAATGTGTTGTTGATTGTGCTCATGCTTTAGAACCTGTCGTACTGCTCACAATTCAGTTTGGGACATGAGTTCTGGGTCTCACTTTACAAACAGAGGACAGAGATTGTTTTCATTTCTCCTAACATAGCCAGCTCTGCAACAGCATGCACGTGAATTTTAATTATTGTACTCTTTTTCATAATTTTGCAGCACTTTCTTGTCCTTGTCATAGCACTGTATTAAAAACCTCATAGGAGAGATGAACAGAAAGCTCCGAGGCACATGGCTTTGGTAGTAATTAAATGGCAGCATATTTCAGAACTATGGATATTTAATGTCACCACAGTATCAGTTTTACATTTGGTTTAGTACTGTGTGTGGGAATTAAATGCAGAGCAGTGTGTTATCAAGGCTTAATCATGTAAATGGTATTCACATTTAGGTCTCTGTTCTTAATTGAATTTTTGCTTCTTTATTTAGAAACAAAGATTTTTTGATAAGGTTAAATTGGTTTTAAGCAGAAGCATATTCTTAAGAAATTAATTTTCATATTTTCTTACTGGTACTCAGTTGTGAGTGAATGTCACAGTGTGTGGTGTGATGGTGCGGCATAGTGCCTTCCTAGTCTGGTGGTGTAGCTTATAACTGATGAAAAATGGAAGTCGAAAATCAGAAATAAAACACTGATACTAGGAAAATATTTATGATAGCATCCATGGTTATAATGGACTTTCATTTTGATTTGTGAATGTAAAAAGGTTAGAAACTCCTGAAATTAATACAAAAAGGGCATTTAAAAATTTTGAGCTACATTAATCAGTACTCTATTATCTGAGACAGTATCTTTAGGTAACAGAAAATAGTCTTAAGTCTTTGGGTAGCAATGGTTTTTAATTCATTAGTATCTAAAAGATATTTCTTATGACCCACTAAAGTTACCTATTACAGAGCTTATTTAAGGTAAGTGATGGAAACATTTTTATCCTTAAAATTGCTTCTTGATCAATGAATAATTCATATCAATGAAGTCCTAAGATTTTATCACTTGGGTTTCTGAAATAGTTTAGGCCATATGAAGTTTTAAGTAAGTATCTAGACTATGGATTAATTAAACATGGTTATTAACATATAAATGAAATGAATATAAAGTAATTCAATTTTAATTTAAGTTTAAATATTAAAATAATTAAATTTGAATTTAAGGTTATTTGTACTATAGTAAAACATTTGAAATTTGAGAATAATTTAGTTTCTAAATTATTATTTGCTTTGAAGTCATCAACATCCATTTACTTACTACCATACTAGAAAATAATTCATGGTAGTAAAATGCTCATTTAAACTCAGGCTATTTGAAATTAAATTTAGGAAGTTATCACTTTTTCAATTCATTGAATGAGTAGACATAATGAATTTATGATTCACCAAGTGAAATTTGTATCATAAGATACTCACTATTTCACCATTAGATCCTGGAGAAAATATTGAGCATTACAGAAGATGAAGGATTTCTGAATTTAAATCTCAGAACACGTAGCTAGCAATGCAGTTTTAGCTAGCCATCACTTAGCCTCTTCACAAAAGAAGCAAAAACTGAAAAGTGATAAATGTAGAGTAAAATGGATTGTCTCTTACTTTTAGATGAATCTATTTGATAGGACTCTAAAGAGATTATGACAATTATGACCTATTTCTCTCAATATATTAATTAGGGTGGATGCAACTTTTTCACCAGGATTTCTCATGAGAAGTGGCCCTCATCCATGCTACATCGTAGCCACATTAATTTATTGCATATTGCTTTTCTGCTCTGGGCTAGACTGTGAACTCCTGTGTAGTAACTTTCTCAGTTATCTTTGTATGGTAAACATTTTACAGTATTTACCATAATAAGTTTTCAATAATTACTCTCTGACTCCAATCCAAAATGTATTTACATTTTGGGAGACATTAAGCTCCTGTCCCTTGGGATATAAAGATCCTTGACGTTATGACTGAGTTCAGGACCTTTGTGAGACACAGCTACAGGAGCAATGAAAATCAAACCAAACAGAACCAAATCCAACCAACCCAGAGCTTCTATGTTCTATTACAATTTGTCCTCAGAGAAGTAGCTACCTCCTTGACTAGAATCAAAGGTGTTTCCTGCTTAGTTCTTTAGAGCATTAAAATGTTCTATTTGTAGAAGATCTGGGAGGGATATTAGTAAAGAGTAGATTAGTTTATGTGTAAGTCACCTTAAATATAAATCATCAATAGATATTCAGGATGATGAGTTCAAAGCAGGATACAGAAGAGAAGACAGGTCTGGATATTCATATTGTATTATTATTTGAGCTTTTAAAAGTTTGCTTGTGTTTTGGTAGATAGATCTTGCTTATAATGGAAAAATGAAGCCTAACCATTTCCTTAGGAATAAACACATTGCTCCTAGAATATATCCCTCACTATATTCAGTTGAGCTAGCCATTTTTCATGGATCCTTATTACATAGTATGCTGAATATAAGTTTTGTAGAAGAAACCTTATATAGAGTTTCAGTTCTCAGAAGTACAAGGTTTTAACTATCAACAAAAAATATTTTTAAATTATTTATTTGGTACAAGGGTCTCACTGTACAGCTCAGAACCAGTGATCTTCCTGTCTCAACCCACCCTAGTGCTGAGATTACAGGCTTGCACTACCATACCCAGTTTCGTGGTTGGCACAACGAACATGAACACCCTGGGGCTGGCATGGTATGTGGTGCCAGGATCGAACTTAAGACCTTGAGCTTGCCAGGCAGGCACTTAGACCACTGATCTATTTATCCAGCCCAAGAAAATATCTTTAGATTAAATTCATTTATCTTTGAGCTTTAGATGTGCTGAAGTTATCACCTGTGTGCATGGCAGATGGTCAGACAGAAAGAACATCTTCTACGTAGCCCAGAACTACTGTTAACACAAGCCAAACACAATAGATCTCTTTTGATGTCTTGGGCATCTATTATTTAAATTTAAAGGCATATCACCTGCACATTCCTCTCTAACACCATTCTATTATTCCAGCTATTTTCATACCTAAACATGGAGGAGTCAGGTCAAAAATGGTGATCTTCCTTTCAGTAATTAGAAGCGGCGAAGCTACTGCTTCAAGCTACAGCTGTAGCCAGAGGTATGAGTATACACACACATAAACAAGTGCCTGTTTGTTGAGAAAACTATTGTAAATAGCAAATAGGGCAGGGTTGGAGGTTCATTTTTTTACTTCAAAATTGGAATACATCAATCTTGTATTTATATGAAATATGTAAATTATAAAACATTATTTGTAACATTTTCTCTGGAGGTAATAATGAGTCTTAAAATCAGAAAACCCCTTCTCTTTACTATAGAGGTTAGCATAGCTGACTCAAAAGGCATGGAACTATGAAAGGGCCTCTCTGGAGAATGTAAAAAATTCTTTCATTAAGGTATTGATACCACTAAATGTATTCTAACAGAATAAGATGACTTGTCATTTAAATGTGAATAATGTAAATGTTTGTTTATTTAGGACTTCAAAATAAATTCAGGCATTGGACTTAGCCTGTACAAACTCCCTATGATATCAAATTGTTCCACCTCATTAAAAAATAGAATTCTAAGAATTTCTCTAGGATAATAAGACCTCGTGCATTTATTATATAATGAAACAACACAATGAGGATAAGCCAACCAGAGTGCAATCTGGGAGATGCGCTAAAAATGACACGTATTACCATTACTTACTTTGGAAAGTTAGAAAAATTGCTTACTTTCTGCAAGAAATTATTATATCCCACTTTCATAAAAAATCTATTTTTGCTGTCTTCAAAATATATGTCTCTTTTAAGATAATCCCTTCATGAACTAAATGAAGTACTTAACATCCGAGCAGTGATGTAATTATGCAATTGCATTTGACGAGTCAAGAACTGTTACAAGGAAAATCTGCAGTGCAGGAAATGATTTTAGAGCACTCAGATTCAAAGTTAAGGATCAATAAAATAAATGGGAACATTCTATCATAGAGAAAACTTCTTACTTTAGTATATTATGAAGTAGAAACACGAACAAACAAAACTTCAAATACACAGATTCTTATGACATTTACAGAAGAAACAGGGACAAGATCTGATCACAAAGCCAAAAATAGACTATCTGTTAGGTCTACTGGAACTGAACAAATAGTCCTTTTCCTTTGCTCTCAAAACAAGGGAAATGTCCCCACTGGACTAACACTCTATTACTGGCCAGGTGGACCTTGTCCTTATAAACAAAACTCATGACAGAAACTCCAGTGAGTGAGAGCTCATGGTAAATAATTCAGCAATGTGCACTGGAGTCCAGGTGATAATCCACTTCAGCAGGAAGATGAAATAACTTTAAAATTGTTTCTTGTTTTCATATTAAAAATACTCCTAAAGTTTGTGAATCCATTAAATAATTTATATGAGAAAAGATAAAACCAACACCTTAGAATCCAGGACCTGTTTCAATAGTTCCAGAAGTACTTTCTTGTTGAGTGTGAGTGCAAAGCTACTAGGTGCCTACAAAAGAGGTAATGGGGAGTTTTGGTTCACTGTCAGCCAGCTCTGTGGCTCAGATGACCCATAGGGAGGGCACAGAACTTGTCTAAAGCATCGCACAAGGAATTAAGGGCAGACCCGCTCTGCACATTAAGTACCTTTATTGCACAGACACAACGAACGTGCAAAAGAATTCTCAGTTCTATATATTAATAGGAGTCTATCCACATTCAAAGTACTTCTGAGGACTTGTTGGCTCTGTTTTATATTCCAAACAATTATACAGAAAAAATGATTTGATCAAAACAATTCCCCCCAAAAGCAAAGAATGAATTTATTTTTTTAAATTTTATTTATTTATTTAGTTGTGTGTGTGTGTGTGTGTGTGTGTGTGTGTGGCCAGCTCAGTCTGCCTGGGGGCAGGGCTGGCTGGCATGTGGTGCTGGGGGATTGAACCGCGGTCCCTGTGCTTTTTTGCTAAGCTTGTTCTAAGTAGGTGCTTCAGACCACTGAGCCATCTCACCAGCCCCAAGAATGAATTTATAAGCAGCAATTCACCCTCAGATCTCTGTAAAGTTTTGCTAGAGCAGAGGACATAATTTTTACCCTGATTATAGATTCCTAACCATTTTCCTACCTGCTGATAATCCAGCAACCTTCTCCTCCTAATAGATCTGAAAAGTCATACAAGAGTACTGCAATCATGACCATTTTATCATTTATAAATCTTTATCATGCATATATGACAGTGTCCTGTATTTCAAGACTGTCAAGGGTGATAGTTATATTACTAAACTGCTGCAGGACAAAGTTAAGAAAACTTAAATAGTAAATTGTGAGAGACATTTCATCCCCATTTCTCTGCTCTCTTTATTTTTTTATATGCATTTATTTAGGGTTTTTTTTTAATTTTAGGGAAGCGTATACAGGGTGTTCAGATCTCACTACCATTTGGACTCCCAGTGATCCACCTGTTTACAGCCTCTCACTAACTGGGATTACAGACACGCGACCCCATGCTCAGTCCCAATTGCTGTCTCAGCACACCCTCGGGGTGGGGATGGCAAGGCAGATCCGGGGATGGTAATCCCGGCCCCTGAGCCTGCTTGCAGGTGCTTCAATCCACTGAACTGTTTGGCCGGCCCTTTTCATTTTTTGTTTTTCTCTGCTCTGTTTAATAGCATAGGAGGACACCACAAACCATTCTCAGTAATACAATGCATCCCGCTCTGGAGGTACCAACATCTCAAGGGCTAATATTTCTGTCAAATGCATGAACATGCTTGTTTTATTTTATGCTTTCATTTTTTAAAGCCTGAGTTCAAAAGAAGGTTGTTGAGATATTTTTAAAAACTGAAAAATTGCTGTGTTGTCTTAAATTTTCTGAAGAATACTGTAATTAACCACCTAGTAATGACTTTATAACGTACACCAGTGTCTCCACGTGACTGTACTGGTTCAGCACATTGAGTAAGTTTGCTTTTCTAAAAATGTTTGCTCTTGCTTTTAGCTGTTGGCCTCTTTGAAATTTGTGTATTGACCTAGTAAAGTGAATGAGTGGAATGATGATGCTTCTGGCAAACAAGTGCAAGCCAGAGCTAAACAACTCTGGACTCCGTGGTAGTGAGCCTAGTTTAGTATCCAGGGGCTGTGGGGGCAAGTGTGACCACTTGTACCTGTTCATTGGTCTCACATGGATATATGCAACTCAGGTTACTTTAAATTATAGATATGCGAAAGAAAGCTGATTAGGAAAATTTTTTAAAAATCAGTTAACCAGTGGTTATATCTTTTACCTTCTCTAAATGATGAATGTGAAAAATGACTGTGACATGAAATATTTATTCATGGTTACAAAGTAAGTTGAAGCAATGGACTTGACCTGCATTATCTCTGTATGAGAACACGTATTCTATTGAATTAAAAAATGACAATATATTTTATTCCTAATTCTAATTTCTAATTCAAACAGGATTTTCATTAATGTCTTCAATTTATGACAGCTAAGATATTCTTTGGTGAATGTAAATCCATTAAACATTTTAGCATTAAAATTTGTGCTTCTATGTTTTTGAGACAAAGTCTCCTCAAGTAGTTCAGGTTGCTCTTAAACTCACTATTAGCCCAGGCTGAGCTCAAACTCCCAGCAGTCCTCCTGCTTCAGCTTCCCCAGTGCTGGGCGTGCAACAGTGAACCAACATACCACCATTTTTAATATTAATCTTGTCCCATTCATATTTAAATATTAATATTTTAATGAACAAGTATACTATGAACATATTGAGGGAAAACCTTCCTATAGATCAAAGAAGAAAATAGTTTTACCTTCACACTTGTCTTAAATAGAAAGCATGAACAGTTTAAGATGTGGATGATAAACTCTAATATCAAGAATTCTGCATTTAAGAAGGTTCTTAATGTCTACTTTCTAGTAACTATTAAAATACCTTTTAAAAACTTCCTAAATGGAAAGGAAGCTGAAAATTTGAAATATACTTATTCTCACAGTTAACCTATTGCTTCTTGTTTATTAGCCAAATCTCCGTCAAATATTTGCACATATATTTGACAATTTACTGACACAGCTATTATTGTAATTTATGTTTTAATAAGACATAGCTTCTGGCAGACTTATATTTAAGGAATCATTAGTATATTTTTATATAAATAAAATACTAAGGAAACGTACAGTTAGCATCCTTTATAATTCATAAAATAGTTTTTCTGTGAAATAGGCTCAATCAGGAGTACAGGCATGTTATTTTAGGGCAAACACATAAATTTCTCTTAGCTATTGTCTAAAAATTCAACAATTCAACAAAATTTTTAGTGTTCATTATGCCCTTGCACTCAAAGACTATAATATGTTGAGAAGCACACATATGAGCAAACAGCTGCAACATGTGACAAAATGTTAAAGGTACAATAGTACAAACACAAAATAGTTTGCTTTTACTAGTGTAAAAGAGATTAATGAGAAAAATTACAGAAAAATCTAACTTTATAAAACCAAGGTGCTTCGGGAATAATTTTTATAGGTGAGCCACAAATCTATGAGTTTCTCTTCAATATTCTCCCAACTATGAAATAATTTTCTTTTTTTGAAGAGAGTACAAATTAGAATTAAAACAAAAATTTTTCAAATAATGCAGATTTTCACTTAAAGTAATATGAATTTCATAGTGTTTGTTATAATACATAGTGTTGTTTTCCAACCAGTTATTCATATTATTAGATATATGCAGGTAAAATTTGAAGAAGAAAGAAAAAAAGGAAGAAATTAAGAAGACAAAAAGGAGAAACAATTGAAAAAAGAGACACAACAAATTAAAACATTAACTACTTCTTTCGGTAGTCCCACAGAAATGCACAGTACAGTTGTCCAAACCATACTGCCCTACATAGATAAATTTCTTTCCCCTACTCCCTCACCTGTTCATCTCCTCAACTCAGTAACTCTTTCCTTTTTACTTAGTAATTTTTTATTATACTGACACAATTTCTCTAATCTTTATTTTTAAATCAATAAATTGTAAATACTTTTTAAAAGAGTTAAATAAACTTCATGCAAAAAGTTATCAACGATTTTAAAATAAAGCAATGTCAATAAGCATTTTCTTATTCTTATGATTTTGTTTTGTTTTATCTGCATTATGAATATAAAACAGGGAGGAGTGATTTATGACCTTATAGAGTTGGTCAAAAGATGAGTGATTCTACACCATTCACCTTAAACTTTTTTGTTCTCTGCACAGTAGGGAAAAGAATCATGAAAACCAAAGATGAAGTTCCACAGTCTGAGCTTCTTACTGATGTGGAAATGGGAATTTATGGGCTGGAAAACCTTCCCTGAAAAGTGGATTTAACTTCACAGCAGCAATCTACTGAAATAAGACCCTTGAGCTGAGTTAGAACGTGGTGAAAGCAGAAGTCTGCACAGAGCACTTGTAAATGTTTACATTTATGTTTATGGAGGATCCCAGGACAGAGAGGACTCAGAACAATGAAAGACGCAGCTCAAGAGCAATTTGCACAATTCTTCAAACATTTTTGGGGACAAGGACTTTGCAAAAGAGGAACCCTGAGCACACATGGAGGACACCAGTCCCCATTGCTGTCATTTCACAGAGCTTTTAAAACTTTACACTGGAAAGCAGATCATGGATGGGCAGCATGGCTCCACACATCAATGGAACATGAGAAGTATTGACAGGAAGGGAGCTTGAGAGAGGAGCAGGGGACAGCAGTTTCTTACACCCATGCAAAGGAGTGAAGGCTTTTCTCATACCAAGTTCAATGAGATCATATCGAAGAGGTTTATGAGAGGGCTGATATAGGATTTTCTTTCATAAGCCTTCTGTGACTGATGAGTGGGAAAAGAATTGTGACCCGAGAGAAAAGTGTAACTTCAGGTAGGGGAGGGGGCATCCTCTTCCTTTGACTATAAGAATTTTGCCTTTTGTTCAGAGTACAATTTGCTCAAACAGATACCATCAGAAGCTACTGAGTGGAACATCTGGGGTAACTTTACAATACAGAGGATTTACTATGGCTTGAGTAGAAGTGTTTATCCAAAATCCATGTTGGAACTTAAAACTCGGTATGAAGGTATTAAATGGCAGGGTAATTTGGAGATGATTAAGCCAATCTACTCCATCCTAGAGAATAGTGATAAGGCCTTAATTTTAAATTTTATTTTATTAGTACATGTTTATTGTACAAGAAGTTTACATTTGTCTTAGGGAGTACATAACTCATCTTGATTCTTTTTAACCTACTTCCCCTTTCCCAACTTTCCTCCATCAGACTCTAAATCCCCATTCTCTATTTCATTATTATTATTATTATTATTATTATTATTATCATTATCATTATTAGTATTTGTGTTTGTGCTGTATAATGTTCACATTGTTTATCTTTTTACTTCATCTTCCCCTTTCTCCTCATCATTGGTCCCCTGGACCATTTATCACTTGAAAGTCATCTGTTGCCTATTTTCCTTCTATCAGTTCTTTAGTTTACTCTTTCTTTGTACTTTGCCTTACTTAAATGAGAACTACCATATTGTGTTTGCTTCGTTTCACTCTGTATTTTCCTGGTATACCCATTGTCTTACAAATGCCTCAAATTTACTCAAGGAGTATTCCATTAGGTATAGATGCCACATTTTTTAATCTATTCATCTATTGATGGGTATATAGGTTGCTTCTAGAATTTAGCTATTAAAATTTGGGCTTATATGAAGATTGGTATACCTGTATCTAGATAAAATGATATCTATCTCTTTTAGAAAGAAACCTAAAAGAGGAATAACTGCACCAGATAGAATTTTCCATTGTAGTTTTTCAAGCAGTCTTCAATCTGATTTCCCTAATATTGGCATTAATTTACTTTCCCACCAACAATGTATAAGGGATCCTTTTTCACTGCCGCCATTCTAATATTTGTTATTATTTGATTTTTTCATTGTCTGCTCCCTGATATGAGATGTAACCATGAACCAGAATAAACCTTTCCTCTTCTACATTTTTTGGGATGGCTATTGCTCTTCAGAGGAAAAGAATTGATAGAAATATTTAATACATGTTTATATTTATGCAATGGGATTTGCTAGGTAGGGTAACAGGACAAGAAGTGGAGAGTGCACAACAGCTGTCTGTGTACTCTAAACCCGGAGGATACAGTATCTACTCAGCTCAAAAGGGTAGAAATCTTGGAATGAGAAAAAGCAAAGGCATATCACCAGTCCAAGACTGGCCTGGAAGCTTCCTGAGAAGTTGCTGGTATGAGTCTTCATTCAAAAGCTGAAGGAACTGGATACTGATGCCCACAGGACATGTCAGTAGAATATGCACCTGTTCACACAGAAAAGAATTCTTCAGAATGCATGCCAAGTTTCTCCTTTCCTCTGTATTCCAGTCAAGCTACAAGTCTAGTGGATGATGCCACCCACACTTGGGTTTCCTACTCTATGCAAGTCATCTCTGGAAATACTGTAGTGGCACCCTTAAACAATTTCACTGTTCTGGCAAATACTTTTTACTCCAGCCAAGTTGACATATAATGAAGTGTTACTTTGTTTATCCCTTGGACTTGGTCACAGTAAAATTAAGCTAATTGACATTTATGGCTAAAATTGCATTTTATAACTTTCCAGCCTAGGATTTTGCAAATACAATTTATAGACTTAAAACTAATTATGCTTTATTTTCTTCTTAACTAAAACAAAAACAATCAAATAAATTGTCAGGGAAACAATTTAATACAGAACACATAATTTATAAGATTGTTTTATAGTAGTCACCCAAAGAGTCAATATAAAAGAGTGCAGGAAATCTGTTCATACACTATAAACTTAAAGAATATAGCTGAAGACCTAGATCTCATAGCAATGTCCTGCACTGAGTCCAGCTGAAGACCTGGAGTCCATGACCATGTCCCACATAAGTCCAGCTGAGGCCTAGAGTCCATGACATTGTCTCATGCAAGTCTGAGACACAGATTTGCTCTGGGAAGGCCCAAAGGTCAGCAGTGGAGACTAGAAAGTCTGTGTCAGTGGGACGAAGGATCTGTGCCAGAAGAATGAGGAGACTTGACTTCTGTACTGAAGCCAAGAAGTGAAACTCAAAGTAAGAACAAGAGCTCCCCCAAAAATTATCACCACCATTTGCAGCAACAGCAAAGTCCCAAGTACCTCCAAGGATGAAAACAGTTGAGTTCATATAAGGAATGCCAGTGTGACAGTCTCCTACAGGAGACTAAACAGCACACCATATGCCCTTCCAGAGCCAGGAAGCAATTCTTAAATAAGGATCAGAGAGCTTCCCAAAAGTGAAAAACAGGCATTTTTGGCAACACCAATGACCTAAACTCCTCTGATAATGAGACAAGCCAACTACTAAGTATTCCAATTATACATTCTGGAACAGGAGAAAGGACTACAAGATGAATTTGAGGGTTTATTGGACTTACTGTAAGTTGAATCTTTACTAAACTCCCTTTATCACCTGGCCTCCATAGGCCCCTAATCTTACTGAAGGGGCACAATGATGTTTTGGATCCCCTGGAATCAGTGTCAGCTCAGAAGCAGTGTTCAGTAGTTTCCAAAATGTCTGATTATCCCCCTTTCCACAGTGTGCAATCATTCAGGCAAAGGACCTTAGGCGCCTCTGGGAAAGAATGGGAGAAAGACTAAATTTTGGGCGCATCAAGATCCTTTCCCAAGGATCTGAATCTTCTGTTCCGGTGTATGAAGAAGTCCTGAATTGCTTCCATTATTAGGCTTTATCCTTCTTTTGTGTGGGTTTTGGACAGAGCAATGTACTCTGTATAATAGAATAACAAACTTTAGTATGTTACAAGATGATATGAAATATACATTTAGAAAAAGCTGTTTCTCAAAGAACTAAGGACAGGGCTGAAGCAGATATGTTGCTCAATACGGTGAATGTGATTACTTTCCTGTGATCATGCACTATGTGTCCTCAGGGAACTAAGTGACTGTGACCAGGATTGTAACTCCTCATTCCAAAATATTTCAAACCA
>NW_004524592.1:19254575-19262584 GCF_000260255.1 Octodon degus | reverse complement strand
TAACTTTCTCTCCAAAAGTTTCTCTGTCTTCAGCATTTCTCAACTTATGAAATGCCTTATCCCTCAAAATACAGGGCTTCATTGAAACCCTTTTCCCTTACTACCTGCCACAGAAAATTCAGAAGTTACTCAGCCTAGCGTCATCCTAATAGAACCCTGATTACCCTATTTAAATTACAACAAAAGCAAAGTATTTATCATGCTTAGAAAACTTAATTGGTTTTATCTAACAATAAATAAGTGGCTATTTGATTATCTGTGCTGATGTAAGTGAAACAGAATAAAATATTTTAAGCTATAAAATACCTGAATATTTTCTAAGATTTTAATAGTTATAAATCACTATTTTGTGGTGCGTGTGTCTTTAAATAGATACATAAATACTGTCTACCATTTAAAAATAGTCAAAACTGCCTACAAATTATTTAAAACTTAGGAAAGAAGTTGGGAGAAATAACAGAATTAGAATGATAATGTGATGATTCAAATGAGTATATTCCTTTAATGGGAAGATTCTGAAAAAAAAAACACAAGCAAATTTCAAAGCTATAAATACATACCTATAAAAATGTTCTGAATATTTTAAGTCTTGGGGATTTTACTACGAATTTACTTGAATTTTATAACACTTCCAGTAGCTTTTTGAAAACATTTAAAATTATTTAAAAATGGTCAAAGGACAAAACATTATTGTATCATCATGGAACACCATGTTATATTTTGATATAGGCGGACATCGTGGAATGATTAAATCGAGTATGTTTGCTGACAGTTTGTTAATTTGCCTCATATAACCATTCTGCAATACTAACAGCTTGCGAAAGACAATTATATGTAAGAGGAACTTCCATTTATCTGCATCATAAAACAATTCAAGTTCATTTCAAATTGGCATTAATAAAAGTGGTGGTAGTCTGCTAAAAAGAAATAAGGTTTAGAAAACAGTTTAAATCAATGTCCAAAGGTTTAGATCTAGCTATATATAATCTGTATCATGGATTCTTCTCATTAACAGGGTGAAATTCTATTTAAAACATTTTGTATTTTTTCTTGCATATTTTCTGTTTTATATTTTCTTCTATTCTTTTTTCTATTTTGAACTTGTCTCATTTTTTTTCTTGGCTCCTATGCTTTATTATTTTGTTTTAAAGACAAGGAAAACAACTCAACTATATAAAATTCAGAAAAAGATTGTAGGAGGGTGACAATGATCAGTACATTGTGTGTTGTGTGCATTGTTATCTTCAAAATACTTGCTCATAACACAAGACATAGGCATGAAAAATTAATCAAGCAACACAGGCCTATACCTGACCTTTCAATGAGCTAACAGCAATTAGCAGTAAATCCACCTTAACTATATTGTGTGTGTCCATATATGATTTTTTTCCCTTTCCCCTTTCTTCCTTTTCTCCTTCCTGCCATTCTAGTTTGTCTTTCCTTTTGAGCAAATTATTCCTACTTCATAAAACCTATCATACATTTTGGGTCTTACTTGCTTTTTCAACTTATGCTAGAGAGATAGTACAATACATATGCAGCACTGGTTTATTTCACTTATAAGTATGAACTTAAGTTGTATCCATTTCCCTATAAAAGTCTCAAGTTTATCCTTCCTTATAGGGGAGTAGTACACTGTTGAATACCACATCCTTTTAATTTATTCCTCAGTTGATGGACATTTGGATTGTTTTCAAGATTTAGCTCTGACAAATTGTGCTGCTCTAAATATGGGTGAACATATACTTCTATGGTATGATGTTTTTAGCTCTTTTGGGAAGACATCCAGTAGGGAAACAGCTGGGTCAAAAGGGACCTCTAATCCTAGTTCTCTTTTTGAGGAACTCCACACTGATTTCCATAGTGGTTGCACCAGTCTACACTTCCACCAACAGTGAAGAAGAGCTCCTTTTCCCTCATAGCCCCTCTAACATTTTTATTGGTTGACTTTTTTATGAGACCCATTCTTAATGAAAACATATTAAATCTCAATATTGTTTTAAATTGCATTTCCCTAATGACATATGATGTTGAAAATCTTTCATATATTTATTTGCCCTTTGTACTTCTTTATCTGAGAGGTGTATATTCATCTCAGGTGCCCATTTATGGACTGGGTCCTTGAATTTGGGGTTTTGATTTTTTTCAATTCTTTATATGTTCTAGATAGAAGTCCTTTGTCTGAGGGAAAGTTAGCTAAAATGTTTTCTCAGTCTGTGGGTTATCTTATTTTACTCCCTTGGTGATTTCTTTTGATGTGCAAAAGATTTTTCTTTTTTTCCGGAACTGGGGATTGAACTCAGGCCCTTGTGCTTGCCAGGGAAGTGTCTATTCTACTGAGCCATTTCCTCAGCCCTCAAAAGATTTTTCATAAGGTCCCAGTTGTTGATTCATTGAAGTATTTCCCATGTGGTATGGGTTTTGTTCATGAATGTTCTACATACTCCTGTGTGTGTTCAAGATTTCAAGATCCTGTTTCTTCTGCTATTTTTTTTTTGTATTAGAAAAGTAGTAACAAAATAATCATGATGTAGGATTCATCTTTAATATGGATGAATTTTTAAAAAATTGAGCTTCAAGTAACACTGTATATTGAACATGTTTTTGCTGTGAAATCTCGTGGTGGAAAATAGAACTCCTTGTTACACCAGCTAGACTAGTCTATTGTATCTTCTTTATCACTGTTAGAAGTAAGCTGCTGATGTCTCTGACTGTATGTAATGCCCCATAACTAAGGCTGGATACATATGTTTCAGTCAGCACAATAAAACTGGACATTTTCATTACGTGTTTGTGCCCCTCATCCTGGCCAGTTCTATAACTCTAAGTCTTCCTTTACAATACTAGGAATGTTAAGACTCTCTGGATGCAAGAGACAACAAAACTCTTCTTTGGAAATATGGAGGTAATGTATAGGGTAGGATGCTATGGAGTTACACATATTTGTTTGCAATACAGAGCTATCGCTAAGACTTGAGGGAGTTTTGGTTTGTGTATGGGGATTGAACCAAGGACCTTCACATTATGATATAGCTTCAGGTCTTTCATACTTTAGCTTGAAATAGAGACTCACTAACTCTCTAAATTGCCCAGGCTGGGCTCAAATTTGCAATTCTTGCAGAGTGTGGGGATTGCATTCTGTGAACATTCATCAACTGCTTTCTTGAGAGACTTAGAATACACCACAATTCCCTTGACTTTCTATATCCCATCTACTTCTCGCCCTCTTCTTCCTTTTTTTTCTCCACCTCCCCTCCTCTTGCTCTGTCTCTTCAGTTCAGTGGATTTCCTGTTTCCCTTCATACTACTCAATGGCTTCCTCTAAAATAGATGAGTCTCTGGTATCACAAAATCTCAGTCTATTTCATTATTTTCTGTATTGGAGAGAGCCTTGGTTTTCTTTCTGGCAGTTCCAGATCAAACGTGATATATTTTGCCTAAATTGATTCAGGTGACCATCACGTGATTAGTCACCATAGCACAGTGGTTAGAATCACAAACATGCCTGTAATCCCAATGCTGGGGAGGCTGAGAAAGGAGGGTCATTACGTAGCAAAACCCTGTATGAAATAAATAAATAAATAAAATAATAGAAAGTGAATCAACATAGAGCCAACCCTCAGATTCCATTTGTGTGCCAGAGAAGCTTTAAAAGGGAAATTCAGGGTTGGCTGGAATACACTCACTTGAGTCTTCATTACATTTTTCATTGTTTACTGCGATTTAATTCTTAATATTCTAGAGAGCTTAGAAGAAAATGTAAAAATTTTCAAGAGGCTAATCCAAGTTATGCTATTGTATTCTGTTTTCTCTCTCTTTATTGTATTTTGTAAACAGTTAAAAATCTTTCAGTGGGATCAGATTCCTCTGCCCAAGAAGTGTCACTTGGTGCTCTGGCAATTTCACATCAAAGGATCTTGTGCTTGCTTTCTTGGGCAAGTTGTAACTTATCTTTTAATAGGTCCAACATTTTCTTGTGAAGATTAAAATGTATTACATTTTAATTATTTCCTTTTCCTCTATTACATCTAATGTAAGACAATCATTTTGAAAGAAAATTTATACTTCCCAGTGCATGCAAAAAAAGATGCATCTTTAGGAAGGTAAATGCACATGGTGTAATCATCTAAAATGTATTGTTTAGGTAACTTTCATATGGAGAAGATATAGTAATGGCTTCAGTATTTCCACCCAAATTAAAATTATTTGTATTTAGAAATTGTCCTGATTAATATTTGTATTAAATGTTTACATTGGATGTACCAATATCACCTTAATTTTTGTTTGTCCTTTCTTTGTGCATTCTTTTAAAATTTTACTAATTGAATTCCATTTATTTTATTAGATTTGATTCTGATTTTTCAATTATTATTACTGTTTTTTTTCTCTGCATGCATGTGTGTGTGTGTGTGTCAGTGTGTGTGTATGTGTGTGTGTGTTATCAAACTTGGGACCTTGCACTTGCCAGGCAGGTGCCTATGCAACTGATCTATCTGCTCAGCCCTTTTCAATTATTTGAATTAAATTTTCATCATCAGTTGTGACACTTTTTTTCCAAATTAAAATTTAAGTGTATATCTTTTTCCCCACAACTTAGGAAACCTATAATTAGCAAATGTTTGCTTGTGCTGGGTAGATTTCCTTGGGAAGAAGTGACAGAGTCACTACTCAAGCAAGCCTGAATTGTAAAGAAAAAGATATTTATTTTTTGGTTGTTTTTTTTTTAATGTGTGTGTGTGCAGGGTCTCACTACTCAGCCCAGACTTGTAGTGATCCTCCTGATTTCTGCCTCCCTAGTGCTGGGATTACAGGCACCTGCCACCATGCCTGGACTCCACTGCCAGCTCAGAGCATGGGATGGAGGGGCGCAGTGTGCAGAGCCAGGCATCGAACCCTGGTCCCTAATGCTTACCTAAACAAGCACTTAGTCCGCTGAGCTATACAGCTGACCCTGAAAAAGATAACTTAATTGGTTCATATTACAAACATCACACAAAGTTGAAGAATATTAGTTAAAAATAACTATGGTAAAGGACCTATGCTCTCTCCACACCTTTCTCCTATTCTATTTTCTAAGTACTGGTCATAGTAGTACATATATGTTTATGATTTTTAAATCAAATATACAATTATTAAATTAAAAATATTTATTACAGTAAAGGACACATTATTGTTATTTTTTTGCCAGCTACTGTCCCTCACTTAGAACTCATTAATTGTGTCATCCTTATTACTTTCTGAAGCAGTTCTTGAAGTCTTCTTTTGTGTGTCTTTATGAGGTGTGACCCAATGTATTGTAAATATTGATGCTTAGTGTCATCGAAAGGAAAGGCAGGCTGGTAAAACATTGTAGTGTTCTCACCCACCATATTCAACAGATCTGGCACTGTTTAACTCCTGGCTCTTCCCCAAAGTCAAAATCACCATAAAAGGTAAATGTTTTGAATTGATTCAGGACACTTAGGCAACCATGACAGAACAACTAAAAACATTCATAAAAAAGTGGCAAGTATGATGGAATACATGTATTCCAATTTAGGAGGGCATATTGAGGGAGGATAGAGGCAGTTAGTCTTTTCCCACCATATATTTTTAAATTTTAATTATGTACTATCTTGATCTAACGCACTTACACTCTCAAGAGCGGTAAGCAGCTATGATTTGAATCCTCATAGAGTCTTGCCTATAAAAAATAAATTACAAGCCATTAGATTTAGAAAAAGTTCCAGAGAATTCTTCTATTGCCTAGGCCAGATCATACATTGTATTGCTTTTGGCTACCAGTTTACTAAGATTGTAGGACTACAGTATACCCCTGACCCCTGCCACACTGCAGTACAGAGTTAATGGCCTCTGTCTTTGGAAAACTTTAATTTTTAGAACGTCATTAATATTTGTTCAGGAAACTGCAGCAATTTCATAAACACCACACATAGCTTCCATATTTGGGGGGGACAGGAGGCATGCAAGTAGCCAATCTGAAAGCATTTGCACTTCTCCATGCAGCTGATTGGCTGCTGCCGTGTAAACCGTCCCTGCAGAAGCTCCAGCATTCCTGCAGCCTAGCAGGTTGCTGTACAATGTGTAGCTATTTTCAGTGGTCTCATTTTGTTCTCCTGAAAGCCTTGAGATTCCTGAGATGCACCCAAAATGTCCTGCACCAAGGCTTTATTAATTTAGTGTTTTATTAAATTAAATTACATAACTGTGAAACAGCATATTTAGGGTTTAAACTATGAAAGTAATCATTCATAGATACTTTGCTGATCATATCTAAAATTACCAATTTTTCACAATTTGCAGGTGGTTTAGGATCATAACCCCGACAAACTTTGAAAATTCTTTCACACAAAAGAGAATGAGTGCCATTCCATCTAAAGAATGATAAATATCCAGCAACTATCCCACAATTTCATAGCTAATACTCATAGAATGTGATTTCGACATGGTTATCGGAACTACATAGTCCAAAAACTTCTCAAAACATAAACTAAATGTTCACAAATTCTTAAAATGTTTTATGCAATTTTGTTGCACAAAACATTTATCTGCTTATTTTCCACTCCATTTAAACTTTAATTGCTTAAGAGCCAGAGTATTCTTTAGCTTCTTTTAAAATTATCTTGACATGTAACAAAACACTTTCTACATGAAGCAGAATAAATGTTTGGAATAGACTAATCAGCCAATTTTTTGTTGGTGTTTAAAAATATATCTTATCATTTTTATTTTTTTTATTTTTTTTTCAAAATCTCATTGATAAGCAGATAGCAATGAGACAGTTTCAAATCAAATCGGAAGCACAGCCTCAACAAACAACACATTGCATATATTCCTCCCAGTGGTTAACTGCCGTGCAAAATGTGGACCCAAGACCCCACCCACAAACACCACTAGAACAAATCATTCCACTCACTAAGAGAATGCAACTATACATCCATCCCAACCACCCTGAATACACAGACACAAAATGGACACCCATCGGCATACTCCATCCTTTCTAAGTTTCGTTATTGAATATCACAGGTGTGTAAACTCAGCAAAACACTCCAAAAGAGTCCAGCAGCCCATAACAGCGTTGGGTCTTCTGTTTAACTGGCAATGTCAGAAATTATTGACCTGAGTCCCCCACAGATCAACACAACAGCATGGCCCCACTTCCCATACTTCTTCTTCACACTCCTCTACTGGATGGTCAAGACCAAGGCAAAGCAGGACCTGTGCAACAAGAGTTGAAGCCTTTTGGTCCGAGAAGGTCAGTGAAATCCCCTCAGGATTTATCCTGAGATCCTGTACCCCAGACTGTAGAACATTCGCCAGCGTCAGCCAATGTGGATGAGTCACGGCCACTGCCCGGCCAATGTGCTCTCTGTGAAAGCCTGAGAGAGCGCACTCTCCCTACGTGACTCTCCTTAGGCACACTCCACGTCATCGACCACCCTCCTCCTTGGCCCCACAATCTTCCCGATCAGAAAACCTGGGACACTACCGAGGTACATGACGCTACAGTACAAGTTCTCACATGTCCCGAGTCTCAATTGACCCTAGAAGACTAGGGCCAAAATGCTGGCCTTCCTTGCAGCCCTCCCCCTTCTCTAACTTTGGTCTGCAAACTCAGGGCGCCAACCATCCAGAAGAAAAGTTCATTGCCATCACCAAAAGATTTAGGGTATCAAGCTCAACCTCACCATCCCACTGCATCCCAAACATCCTAGGATCAACAAGGAACAGGAACTCCCCATCAAGTATTGATATGCTGAACCCCAAGTCCCCACATCATATGATAAAAAAATCTAAAAATTAGATTATATTTTAAAAATAGGATAAAGAACTCCATACTTCTCATGTTTGCACATAAGTCCAAAAATCCCACCATACACAACCTTGAAGCAGGACAGTACCACAACACTCCCCCTACTATCCCCTGCTTTCATTCACCACCCCCTACTTCTTGAACATCCACCCACCCGAGAGACATCTTAGCAGTAACTGGCATGTCATGACAAGCC
>NW_004524592.1:19232916-19238036 GCF_000260255.1 Octodon degus | reverse complement strand
CCCTGTGGCGAGATGTTCTGCTCCTGGACTAGCTGGTTGGATCTATCGTCTACACTCTCTGCAGGGACTGCAGCTGCAGGATTACATGCCAGGCGTGTATGCCAGGCCTGAGCTGTGCCTGGAGGGGGCAAGGTGAAGTAGGGGGAAGAGGAAGCTCTCCCACACACTCACTGGACCTGAGCTAGGACTGTGTCTGGGGGTTCCCCGACACGGCAGAAATTCCTACTCAGTGGGCGGGGTGGGGGAGGTATTGAGGAGTGGTGGGGGGTGGCCCAAGGGGGTGGGAGAGGGTCCGGCCCATGCTGTGCCTGGGCTGGGACTGGTCCCGCCGGTGCAGGGTAGCAGGAAGCTCTCCACACACTTACCGGACCTGGGCTAGGACTGGGTCTGCAGACAATTTTTTAAAACCTGCTTAGTACACAGTTTACAGGGTCTCACTACACAGATCGGACTTAGTGATCCTCCTGTTTTCAGCCTCCCAAGCACTGGGATTACAGGCATGCGTCACCATGCCCCGTCTTAATAAACCAGTTTTATAATTTTTTCTTCCATGTATCCACTACTATGTATCATATGCAAGTACAATCACATTTCTTAAAGAAAGGAAAAGGTATAGGATAAATGTAAAGTTTTTAAGAATCACTGAAGTCCTTAAAAAATGTTTGTCAAGTTTCTGACATACATGTTATTATATTAAAATCATGGTAAGTCTAGGGGTGAAAATACTCTAAGAGGCTCTGATTTACTGAGCAGAATTTAGCAATGAGGACTAGAGGAACATCTTACAGGCATATTACACTCTACTACCAGTGGCTTAATTTTCTCGCTTTTGCTCTAAGTTTTAATTTGTTAGTTTGTTTTAGAATTGGTTGTTCAATTAGTATAAATGGAGGATTAGCTTAAATAAGTTATTTTATGTATCAACCAAGTTATTATAGGTCCTGGTATTTGTTTTTTGTTTTTATTTTTCATAGACTCTGGGTTTATTTTTAGTAATTATTTGCATGTAATTTACAATTGGAATAAAATTTTGCCCAATTATTTTTCTTGCAAACATTTATCAGCATGTCTCAGCAGTAAAATATGCTTCTTCAAAAATCTAATTGGGCTGGGAGATAGCTTGGTGACATAAGCAGTTGCCTGGTAAGCTCAAGATCCCAAGTTCAGTCTCTGGCGTAGTATGCCATGCTGGCTCCAAAACCAGGCAATGTTGCACACGCCTGGGACTGCATAGCATGACCCTATATCAAAAGAATAAAAGAAAATCATCTACCTTAAACTACTGTAACATGTTTTTCTATGATTTTAAGTAGTATGTGTCTTGAGTACATTACACATCACTGAGACAATATTCAACAGCTTCTACTCAAAGGAGGGAAGGTTGATTTGGAGCTATATTTTTTTAGAGATTTTATTCAAGAGTTGGCTGGCTCTACTGAAGGATAACATGATGGAAGGGCTTTCCTGGAGGATAGTTGCACATAGCATGGCAACCAGGAGCATAAAGGGAAAGGAGGAAACAGCAAGAGAAATATACTTTTCCCAGTCCTGTCCCAGTGACTTGCTCCCTGCACCAGGTCCAACCTCCTCATAGCAAGTCAAATATAGAGTCTGTATTGTCCAGCCCTCTTCACAAATCCCTGTGTATGAGCAATTACATTTCTTGGTGAACCTTTAGATATAAACAATACCATTCCACTTGGGCCTCCAACAGTCCTTTTTATGCAAAATGCATTTAGTTTTATTTATTTATTTATTTATTTATTTATTTATTGTATTTTAAGACAAAGTGTACAGGGTGTACAGAGTCTCACTGCATAGATCAGACTCATAGTGATACTCCTGTTTACAGCCTTCCAAATGCCATGATTACAGGCATGTGCCACTAAGCCCAGTGTCAATCACCACCTCAGCATGACCCTGGGGTGGGGCCTGCACAGCAGGCCCAGGAATTGAACTCCTGGTCCCTGTATCTGCCTAAGCAGGTGTTTAATTCACTGAGTTATTTGGACAGTCCTTAGGCCATCTTTAAATGTTGGCAAAATCTTAACAATTTCAGCACTGTGAAGATGTCCCAGGCCAATGTCTCTGTCGAAATTCAAGGCAAACTCTTATGTGCAAGCCCCCATAAAAATCCAAAAGGTAAGCACTACCAACATACAATGGCCCAGGATAAACATTCACAATTTTAACAGTGGGAACAGAAGAATAGAAAGCAACAAAACCAAGGCAAGTCTACAACCCAGCAGAAAAAAATATCAAATCTCATAGCTTTGTATCCAGCACCCAAGATGAAAAACACAAAAACACCAAAGTGTGTGCACAGCCCTGCCAGTACAGTATTACAATTGCAATGCCCATGGCCTCTCATGTCATAGCTTCCCTTACACTTGCTAACATTGTCTTTCTTCAAATGTTCCTTATCCTGGACTCTCCAACTTCCTGAGGTATCCATTGCATTTTCTGTTTGCTGGAAATCATCCTGACCTCACAACTCGTTCATTTGGCATGCATATAAATATGGGTGCTGCAAAGTTCTACCATGCTTTGGAGCAATGTCCTTGAATCACGCCTATTGTGCCCTCCAATTATATGGTTGGCTGAGCTCTGTGAAACAAATCCAGGCACCTCATTCCCCATCTGGACCATCTAGAACTGTGTGCTCTGTGGGTCTTTTCTAAAAGAAAAGTCTTCCATCTTTGCATCTCGTATCCTGTGAAAAGCAGAGTCTTACTGGTTCCCAATATACCTTCCAGTCATCCTTTGCATTGGACTGATATGAAGCACATAGTTTATTTTTAATGGTAATCATTTAAACAGCCAAGCTCTTCTTTCCTAAAATTTTACATGTTATATCTTTGTGTGAACTTCTCTGATGAAACTGTTGCAGTACTCATTTTCCAATATCAGCACTGTGCTGTCTTGATATTAAGTAATTAGGCCACTCTTGCAAAGTCACTGAACATGAAAAATTTGTAGACAATTGTTCTGCCACAGCATGATGTTCATAGTTGGGCTATTGAACACCACATTATTCAATAGCCTAAATTATTTTTTTTTCCAACTGGGACTTTCTGAGCCATTTCTTTACCTTTACATTACTATCAGCATTCTGGTCTTTTAGCTTCAGCCAGAATGTCTCACCAAGTTCCACTTATAGCAATCTAGGTTGATTCTAACCTGCATCTCCTCAACTTTCCAAACTTCCCTTTGAACCATGTAGTTCCAACATGTCTAAAGCATATCGCATCATCATGTAACTCATAATAATGACCCAAATTATCCACTGCCAAAATCTGTCTTGGTCATTTTCTTATTGCTGCGGTATAATACATGATGCCCACAACTTAAAGGAGGAGAGGTTTATTTTTATTCGCATTTCAATCCTTATGGCTTCTCTCCAAAGGATAACATGAAAGAGGGATACAATCAATGGAAAGCTGCACATGCTGTGGTAGCCAGATAGCAGACAGAGAAGGGAGGAGCTGCAGAGTGATACATCCTTCCAGTTTTTGCCCTCAGCAACCTGATTCTCTAGGCCAGTCACCACTTCCTAACATCAAGTCAGCTATAACACCCCTATGGTCTAAGCCTCTTCCAAAAGCCCTGCCTATGAGTGTGTGAAGCTTTTGAGGGAATGTATAGATTTAAACCATAACAGTAGAACAGATTTACTTTTTATAATCCCAGAATTAAGTTACATTTGTAAAGTCCTAGGGAGAAAAGACATTTCAAGTAATCTTGCTAGATGCAAGTGAAACTTTTCCTAATAGTAATTTTTTTAAAAAAGAGAGATGTCTAACAGATCCATTACCAGAACAAGCATAGCTATAAGTCACATCAACTAATGCTTCTGGTATATTACTTCAGTTTGCATTGTTCTGAAAAAAATCTATAATTTATTTGTGACTGATTTTATTTCAAATGTTAGCCCCTCCTCCCTTATGATAGACCAGATTCACAGTTGTTAAAAAACGTTTGAAGACACCATGGCATTGCCTGGAAAGATTTACTTTGTGAAAGCCTTTGAACTCTGAATGCTTTATGCAGTATACACAAGGGAGGATTTCTTTCTGTGCCGATTGCCAGATTCACCACAGCTGTGACACAAAATCTGGAAGTTTGATGGAAATGCAGCATTAGGCACAGATGTTGTGAAATGATAGTGAGCATTTTCAGTCACCCTTGTGGAAATGACAACAACACACACTCACCACACACACACACACACACACACACACACACACTCACTCACTCACTTAAATGAGCTTACAGAAGACTCTAGTTTCTTCAGACAATCGCAGTCCCATGAGGGCTACTTACTTAAAAATTAGAGGAGTCTTTGTTGTTACTGGAATCCTTCCTACCATCACAAGGATTGATGATTTGGAAAATCCACACTGCTTGCTTTCTATCTTCCAATTCTACAGCTGAGGTTGGGTAGGCTTTCAAGATGCGCTACTTGAACAAATAGAATTGTAGGCACAAATCCAGCCCTTCCCAGGGTGCATTGCAGTCTTTTTAACAGAGTGAACTCCATAGTACACACAGAAGGACAGGGCATCTTATTTACCTTAACTTTGGATTGTATGTTTTGTCCACCAGAATAGACAAAAGGCAATATGACTACTAAGATCTGATTCACATTAATTTGTAGCAGATGAGGTACCCGTGTTTTTCCAAGATATTTGTGGTAAAGCAACTGTTACTGTAGAAGAAGAAAAAATATGGTATTCAGCTGTTTGTTGAATTGTTCATTTATGTTAATATATTTAGAGGCAATTATTTTATTAAGTGATTTTAGTGTAGTAGGTGTTTGAGGTTAGCATGGTGTTATGTTGAGATGGTTTAACTTAAAGCTGTACAAAACTATCAAAAATTTGATGTAATTGCCAAAATATTTTTTTCTGCCCTTCATATGAGATTTTGAAGCTTACCATGTTTTCAGGGCATTCATATTGGCTCCAAATGGCCAGGAAAATACACAGTTTAGGAATGTTCAAGCCTAAATGTTATTGGTTATATAACTGTGACTCTTTTCTCAAAGGTCTCTCTGATGTCTGATGTCAGTGAAATTTTGTTGGCATTGACCTTCTTAGAAATAAAGCATAAATATATGG
>NW_004524592.1:19192635-19232161 GCF_000260255.1 Octodon degus | reverse complement strand
AAAAAAGGGGATACAGATGAATGTCCATTTTGTATCTGTGTATTCAAAATGGTTAGGATAGATATATAGTTACATTCTCTTAATGAATAGAGGGATTTATTCTAATAGTGTTTGCAAATAGGATATCATGTCCACATCTTGTACAGCAAATAACCACTAGAAGAATATATGCAATGTGTTATTGAAACTGTCATACCAACTTGATTTGAAACTGTCTCATTGCTATTTGTCTCTCAATAAAATTATGGGGGAAAAAAGAAAAAGGCCATGTCACTTATGTGTTTATGAGCGACAGAATCACTGCCTTTGCTTACCTTTTCCAGCCACAAGCAGCGGGAGTTGTAGTGTAAACAGTGACTAGAGAGCTGTCTCATGGAATTTTGCATTTACGTGCAGACATCCATGTCAGTGACAGATTTCTTGGAGTTGGGCATAGCTTAGTGGTAGGATATGGACTTCACACATGAGACCTTGGGTTCTGTCCCCAGTCTCTGCTTTTCGCAGACAAAAGGTGTTTCTATAGGTTCTGGAAAAAATACTGTATTTTTATCAGAAGCTAAAATATGGTATATCCATTTCTTTACATCAAACTCAACGATATTATTTAAACATTATATAGTTTGAATAAAGACTATGAAATTCACAGTTTCTTTCCCATTAACCATCTTACTCTATAGGTAATCTACTTTAAATGGATTTCAGTTCATTTTAAAAAATAAAGAAATATTTGATATATCGCTTACTGTTATTTCTTAGGAAATTAAATACCTTCCCCATGAGTGAATTGATACCCAACTCATTTACAGCATCTAATGTGCAGAAACTCTTGTAATGAAAATAGCAGGTAATTTCAATATTTGAACATTTTCTGCCTATTTCAAGCGACCAAGAATGTTAAACTTTGTTTCTCATATATTTATTTACCATTTGTATTTCTTCATCTGAGATGTGTATATTCGTCTCAGATGCCATGTTGGGACTGGGTGCTTAAATTTAGGGCATCTGATTGTTTTCAACTCTCACATGTACTAGATATTAGTCCTTTAAGGAAAAACTGGCTAAATTGTTTTCACAGTCTGTGGCTTGCCGGTGCACTCTGTTGGTGGTTTCTTTTGCTGTGAAAAAGATCTTTACTAAGATGAGATACCAGATGTTGACTCTTCGTGATATTTTTTGTATAATTTGGTGTTTTGTTTATGAACTCTTTTCCTACAGCTATGTCTCCAAGAATTCTGCCTTTGCTTTCTTCCCGAAATTTATTGTTTCTGTTTTAATATTAGATCTTTGATCCATTTTGATTTTACTTGAGTGTATGACGGTATGTATGGATCTAGTTTAATCTTTAACATGTGGAAAGCCATTTTTTCTAGCACCATTAAAAAGATGCTGTCTTTCTTCTAGTGAACATGTTTGGCACCTTTGTCAAAAATAAGGTGGCTACATATATTTGGAGTGATTTCCGGATCTTCCAATCTGTCCCACTGACCCTGAGTTCTGTTTTTTGCTAGTATGATGCTCCTTTTTATACAGTAGCTTTGTAGTGTAATTTCAACATGGATTGTGATGGCTCCAGCCTCACCCTGTTGCTGAGAATTGTTTTTTCCTATCTTAGGTTTGTTCTTGTTCAAAATGAATTCTAGGATTTTTTTCTGTAATTTTGTGAGGTATACTGTTGATATTTTGATTGGGATCATATTAAACCTATATAACAACTTTAGAAGTATAACAATTTTCATTATAGTGGCCATTATCATCCATAGGTAGGGAATATCTTTCCATTTTCTAATATCCACTTAGATCTCCTTTTTCACATTACTGTAGTTTTCAGTGTAAAGGTCTTCTTCTTCCTTCATTAGATTGATTCCTGAATATTTCATTTGGGGAGGATGCTATTGTAAAATGTGTGGTTGCCTAACTTATCTCTTAGTGAATTTGTTATTTGTGTATAAGGATGCTATTGATTTTTGTATCTAGTTATGTGAATGTGGTTACTAAATCTAGAAGTCTTTTCATGGAATTTTTGGAGTCTACTACGTGGAATATCATGTCATCCTCAAAAATGATAATTTAACTTCTACTTTTTTGTCCTTATTTCTTTTCTAATTGCTCTAGCTAATGTTTTCAGGAATATATGGAATGCGAGTGGTGACAGTGAAAATCATTATCTTGTTCCTATGATTTTACAGTGAAAGCCTTAAGCTTTGGGCCATTTAGTGTGATGTTTGCTGTTGGTTGTCATAGATGATTTTTATAAGATTGAGATAAAGCACATCTATTCCAAATTCCTATAGAGTTTTTATCATTAATGGGTGTCTGACTTTGTCAAAGCTTCTTCTCTGTCTACAGAGATCTTATGGTGTTCACCCTTGTTTTTGTCATTATGTTATATTACATTTATTGATTTGTGTATGTGCAACCATTCCTATATCCCTGGGGTGAATCCAACTTGGTCATGGTCAAATCATCTTCTTGATGCTTAACTGCATTCTTTTTGCTAGTGTCTTATTGAGGACTTTTGTGTCTATGGCCATTAGGGAATCTGATCTGTGGTTCTCTTTTTTGGTTGGATGCTTCCTTGGTTTTAATATCAGAGTAACACTTGCTTTCAGGAATGATTTTCAGAGTATCACTTCCCCTTAAATTTCATTAAAGAGTTTGAGAAATAGTAGTGTTAGATTTTCTCTAAATTTCTTACAGTAAATCCATCATGAACTCAGTTTTACTCTTAACAAATGTGCAGTGACCTTTGTCTCTCTTGATCCACCTTGGCTTGAAATCCACTTTGTCTTCAAATAAAATAGCTCCCCCTGCTCTGGATATCTGTTGCACAGAGGATTATTTTGCATCCTTTGACTTTCAGTCTATGAATGTCTTCTTTTAGTTATATGTGATTTTTAAAAATAATATTGTTGGATCTTATTTCTTCATCCAGGCTGTCAATGTTTTTAGTTTGTTTGGTGAATTAAGACCACTTACATTGATGATTATAACTGAAATGGGTTGATTTACTCTTTCCATGCTAATTTTGCTGTTGGTTCTTTTTATTTGCCATCTGTTTAACTGCTTGCCTTACATGCTGTGTTCATCCTACTAGGGTTCATAGAATTATAGTCTTCATTATTTTTTCCATAATATTCTTCAAAACATTTTGGAGTCCTGGTCATGGAACATTTTTTGTGGTCATAGATTTCTTCAGATGTTATTTGTCATGCAAGTATCTTATTTACCCATCAATTTTGAAAGACAGTTTTGTGGGGTACATCAATTTGAACTGGAGGTTGTTTACTTTTAGAGCTTGAAATACTTCAAGCTTTCATTGAAGTTCTCTTCAAGTTATCCTTGACTTAAAGGTCTGTGTTGAAAAGTGTATTGTGATTTTAATAGGCTTGTCTTTAAGGGTGATTTGTATCTTTTCTCCAAGTTTTACTATTTTATTTTTGGGTTGAATTTCTGCAAAATTGACTATTATATGCTGGAGTGTATATGTTTGCCATGGTTAATTGACATTCTATATGCCTCACTTAACAGTATGTCAAATCCTTTTTTAGTGCATGGGAAGTTTTCTGTCATTTCCTCTGGGAACAGGTATTTAATGTCACTTGAGCTATCCCATGCTTTTTCTTTGTCTCCCAACAATCTTATTTTATTTGTCATTGAATCATCTAGAAGCTGTTGTGTTAATTTTGTGGTCCCTTACTTTCTTCTTTTTTTATTTTTATTATTTGGTACAGGGACTTACTATGCAGCTCAGACTTGTAGTGATCCTCTTGTTTTCAGCCTCCTTAACACTGGGATTACAGACACCCGCCACCACACTCAGGCTTGTTTGCTGGCTCAGTGCACCCTGGGAGCAGGGCTGATGTGTGCAGGGCCAGGAATCAAACCCTGTTCCCTGCTGTTGTTAAAGCAGGCCCTTGATACATTATCTTGCTAGCCCATCTCTTGCTATTTTCTGAGAAGTCTTTCTTTTCATGATCACTAACCTGTCTTCTAGATCTGATATCTGTCTTCACATTGCTTAATTCTGATGTGTATACTTTTTTTTAGGAGTGGACTGTGGCTCAGACCACCCTGAGGGTGGGGCTGGTTCAGCATGTGGTGCTAGGGATTGAACTGCAGTCCTCTGAGCCTGCCTAAGCTTGCCTAAGCAGGTTCTTTAGACCTCTGAGCTATCTCACCAGCCCCATCTGCTATATATACTTTCAGTAGAATTTTTAATCACCTGGATGTCTATTTGCCTGTATGTCTTTCCATTTTCCAATTTTTTTAATTTAATTTGTACATTGATGTTAGTAAATTGCTTATGGTAAGTAGCTTTATTGCTACTATTGAGAACCTCCAGGAAATAGTTACTCAGACATGTCTTCAAAGTGAATCTGGATTCTGGGTTTTGAATCTACTGAAGAATCCTAGCTCTTCAATTTATTGTGGACAAAAGGTTGCTATATATTTGGCCTCACCTCTGGATCTTTGAGACTTGTCTATAATATTACTTATGACCCTTCATGCAATCTTAGTCTTAGGATACAAGAAAGTACAGCTGATTAGAACAATTATATCATCTTGATTTAAGTGGTACAATCAGTAATAACAGTAGTATCAAGCATAGCCTAGAAAATGACAAACTGTGTTAACTATTATTTTGCCACTGTTAACTATATAAAAAAGATTTGTAGTTATATAACTACAAATTAATTAATTAATTAATTTATTTATTTATTACAGGGTTTATAGGGTCTTACTACACAGATTGGACTCACAGTGATCCTCCTGTTTTGAACCTCTCAAGCACTGGGATTACACATGTGCTCCACCACACCCAGTCTCAGTTATCTCTCAGCATGTCCCAGAGGTGGGGCTAGCCCAGCACACTGGGGATCAAACCCTAGTCACTGAGTCTGCCTAAGCAGGCAATTTAGTCCACTGAGCTATCTGGCTGGCCCAAAATTTAAAACAAACCAAAAAATTGTATACAGTAAGTATCCCCTCAGTATTAAGATTTTGCTCTCAGAGGAAAAATTTTAAAAGGAATAGGGGAAAAATAGAGAAATAGAATGGAAATTATAAGCATAGCTGAAGGACAAAGGCAGATTGCTAAACTCTGGCAAATGAGTGAAAATGACAAGAGGGCAAGAAGTAAGAAACAGAAGCTGGAACAGAGCAAAACAACAACCAAAGAAATAGAATCAATGGTCACACTCACAAAAAGAGAAAAATAAACACTGAAGAAAGGGAGAAGAACAAAAGGAGAAAGAAAATATTATCCACTTCAGGAAGTATCTTTGTCCTCACTGGGAGACATAGGGGGAAGACAGAGCCCAAATCCTTGTTGATTGATCCCAAAAAGCCAGCAATAAAATTAAGGCAAGTGGAGGTTAATACAGCAAGCCTGTGCTGTCAACTCCAATTGACTTTAGGCTGGTTCTGCTTTCTGGCTGTGGGGCTGGTACCTGTGCTGTTCAGCCCACAACATTCTAGGTGTCTCCTCCCTGCTTCAACTTGGTTTCCTGCCCTTGTGTGTCTGTCATGGCTGCATCTCACCTGGGAGTTGCTAGATGGAGCCACCTTGCAGCTTTTCTGACTTCTGAGTTCAGTTGGCTTTTTTCTAAAATGGTGACCTGCCAATTTTCCTCTCCTGAGGATGCCCAAGCCAGACTGAAGTGGAATCATTCACTAGCCAATGTAGTATGTAGCATCTACTGTTCTACTCCGCTGTTCCCTTCCACCAATGTGTTTCGCCATGGAGACCTCTGGGGTCACCAGTAGCCATGGAGTCTCTTCAAGTCCAGCTGCCCTTCCCACACTGTGAGCCAGACCTCAGCGAGAGTGTTTCTTGCCACCTCCATCTTCTGCACTGAGGTCCCCCTCTTTACTCCTTCTGTTGGCTTTGATTTTCAATTAAGATCATTGGTAGGTGCTGAAGACCCACTTCAGTCTTTCTCTTCCATGTGGTGCTATGTTCCAGCTTCAGGATTCCAAATACCAGGGAGACTATTTCTCTGTCACTCACCACTCTGCCATCTCCCAGGAAGTCCGTAACTCCCATGTTGAAAATGACTTTCCAAAAACAAATACTGAACGTGTTAGGCCATGTTCAAAAATTATAAATGGGGTTTTCACATCTCTTAGATAAATTTTTAAATTATCCAGTTAGTTCATGGGAAACTCATAGTTTCCATTCCCCTGTTCAGTTCTTCCTATATCATATAGTATTTATCAGACCATTTCTTTCAAGTCCAAGTTAGGGAATATACCCTCTGGCCTCTGGTTGTTTGTACATGCTCTTACTTTTCTTGGGATCACACAGTGCTGGTAGGGATTTTGTTGTTTGTATATATTTTTTGCCCTGTGTAGTTGTTGGGCATCCTTTTGGCTATAGCTTACATGCTAACTTGAAAACAAAATTTTCCTATCTCAACAGTTTGCAGGGGACATGTTGTACCCTATTTCATTATTTTCTGCTTCTGTAATATCTTTAAAACCAAGAATTATAATTTTTAGAACCTAGTAGAAGTCTACCATGAATTTTATGATTGGTTAATATTTTCCAAAGACAGAGATGAAGAAATTGCCTGTACAAACTACAATTTTATATCGCTGTAGATAAAGAAATGAAAACTGTAGTGCAGTATAAAGAATAAACAATGTGCTGAGAGAGAAAAAGAGAAAATATGTGGGTACTAATATGGAGATTAAATTTTCATGTAGTTTTTGGCTCATGGTCTGTATATTCATCATCACATATGAGACAAATGAGAGAATTGAAGAGATATAGACAGCTAGAAGAGAAATAGTCACCGCTAGAAGAGGAAGAAGTCACCGAGAGACATGTAATTGGATTTTGGACAGCTATAGAATGTTGAAAGCCCATCTGAGAATACTAGTTGTGGGATTTTTCTTCAGTCATGGTATAGGTCTCTGAGTGAAGGTGATAAAGAAGCACAAAAATTAATGCATTTTTGGAAGTGCTGTATTTTAAATCTCCCTTCTTTTCCTTCTGAGGTCATCATATTTCACTAGTATCTTCTCAAGATTCATTTTGATCATTCTGAACTGCACACCTGTTTTCTGATTTCCTCGGCTGTGATGTTCCTCGATTTTCTTCCCTTTCTTTTCCAATAACTGCAACACTATCTTCATCTGACTGCAGTGTAAAGACCCTCAGTAGCCACAACTTTATGTGTCCTTGGGCGAGAATCCACCATAGTGCACATGGTGCCACGTGACCCAGCAAGCTGACCAGCAGCTCCTTGGGGTGGACACACCACACTTGAATCTCTTAATCTCAATTAAATCCAGAAGTTTGGGAGTGTGAATAAGTCATACATTTTTGTTTTAGTTACTCCACTCTTGTTGCTGGGATAAATAAGTGACCCTCAAAATGAGGGAAAGAAAGGTTTATTTAGCTCATAGTTACTGGAGGTTTCATAGTTTAAAACAGCCTGAATTATGTTGCATGACCTTGAAGACTTATTTGCTCAGGGAAGAGGATCAGTGGCTCTGTCTTCTCCAAACATCTCCTTCCTGCCCAAGGCAACTTCAATCACAGACACCGCTGCCCCATGCTGCAGGGTATGGAGGAGAGGCTGGGGTGCCACTGTGTCCAGAATGACCCTCTCTACACCTCCAAGAGACTGCCGGCCTGAGGTGAGGGGCAGAGCACATGCTGCTAGTTTAACAGTTTGCTCCTTTCTTGCCCCACCCCTCGAGCCCCACTTTGGTCCTCTGGCCCTGCCCCTCAAGCCATTTGCTGCTCCACCAGCCATGTCTGCCCCATGACTTACATGAGGTTTTGGGGGGACAATTAGACACAAACAACTAGACATAGCAGCTTTGTTTCCATTTTCATTTACTTAGCATTTGAAATGCTCCAAAGCAAAATAAATATTGAATTAAAAAGAGAAGTGAGATGATTGAAAAGGGACATATGAAGTCATCAAATAGTAGTTCTACTCTGGATGCTACAGCTGAACTCCAGGAGATTTAGTAATGGCATGACTCAAGACTCAGGTCCCTGTACAGGAGATTCCTTTCACAGAAGGCTTCCTTGTCAAACCCACTGGCCAATGGGTATTGTCACATGCATAGACAATATTTAAGCTTTCTTTTTAGTATCTCATATTTTTACGAAGGAAAGTATCAGTAAACTAGTAAATTCCTAAAGCTAACCACATAGCTATATTGTTTAATGTTCAACTAATTGCTATTAAATAACTTTACATATGCTAATCATCTTTTATGTGCTAATTCATTTGATTTCCAAACTATATTAAACAGGAAATATTAATCCATTTAATGAGCAAGCAAGGGTCTATATTAAACTTATGCTGAAGGAATCTATTTTTTTTTCAATTTGGAAGCAGACACTTTATTAACTAACCAAATCATAAAAATACCATGGTAGATAACTTAGTTCATCCTTCTAATAAGCCTGTTAATCTGGTCTTCCCTACTTCCAGCATCCCCACCTTCCACAAAATGGGTGGTCTTTTTCTTCATTCCACCTCATGGAAAGGATAACTTGAATGGCCACAGAAAGTTATTTGCCTCTTTGAAGCACTTTCCAACATTATAGATCTCACGTCAGATCCTCCATGATGCCATATTTACCGAGAGATTGAGCAATCAACAAATTATCTGTCAAGGCAATTCACTTCTTACTGATTTTGCCATCCCCACACTTGTGTATTAGTTTGTTCACTGACTTCACGTTTGGGTGCCCACATGCAAAGTATGGTTCCATAATTCTCAGCATGTTAATTGAAGCTTTGTTGAGCTTAATGAAGGTACCATTGAAGATTTGGTGAAGGCGAAGAAGTAGCAGCACCTTGGGGACCTTTGATACCCCTGATCCAGATGACAAATGCCAATTTGGGGTCTGCAAGCACATAAGAGTTGCCAGCTTTTTTTGCCATCCTAGTCATTTGTATCTCAGTTCTGTACATATGTCTGTACCGCTTGTGATAGTGCCTGGCTTTTTTTTTTTTAATAGATGAGCTTCCTCCTCACTTTGCAAAGTGTCTTCTGGGCAAATTCTTTCTCAGGCACTTTATCTTTCAATTCTGTGAAATGTTTTTGCTTTTTCTTAAGAGTTTCTGGCACAGCAAAAACCTTCTTTTTCTTCTGTTCTACACTCTCCATAATTCCAGCTGGGAAAGAGTTACTAAAGGAATCTAAAAATCTTAAAATCTTCCTTTTGTTCCACCCTAGTACCTGTAAGAAATTCAGAATATTCACCATTTATAAAATAAGGTTCATTATCCCCAACTGTTGTCAGTAAATCTGCCCAGTTATCTCACACATTACATTGAGCCTCACAAGATTTACAACCATCAATAGAGTTTAGTTCTTAAATGTCTACATTGCTTTCTTCCTTCCTTTATTCATTTAATAGAAGTCTACTTTGAGTGATCATTATTTTCTAAATATTTCTGGTTTTGATGTTGAGAAGAACATGTATAATGTGGATATTTCTATTGAATGAATTAGGGTTAAAGTATAGTTATTATAATTATGAAATATAAAATAAGTTCTGCTGTACTTAGAAAGGAAATCTATAATTAAATATATTCTGATCTGCAATTTCTGTATTAGTTTTTGTCATTAGACAATTTACTAATTTGGAAGATATTGTGATCAAGCCCTAATAGATTTAGCAGCAAAATATGCACAAAAGAATAATTGAGAATTTCTAGCTCCTAATTTTTTCTGCAAATTGAAATAAAAACCTTATTATTCAATTTAATTCTAACATGTGTCAAGAATTGTTTTATTATATCATGATAAGTACTAACCTGGTACAAGTCAATTCTAGAAGAAGAATTTATTTTCATGTATAAGATAGTGAAATTGTATTCATTAATAACTACTAAATTAATAGTTTTTGCTACTAATAGTCACAAAAACTTTCAAACTTTTTTTTACTATCTACATGTTGAAGACTTAATTCCATATTTTAACTGTATTTTAGGTGAAAATACATGTAAAAAAATTTCTGCAGTTACTTAACACCACATGATCAAAAAGTAACAAAGTCAGAATTTGAATATAGCATTCCCATTCCCAATTCTTATACTTCCTACAGTGCAATACTGTTCCAACATGATCTAGTAATCAGAGAGAGAAAGTAACTGAAACACTAATTATAAAATTTCTTCCTCTATTATTTCAGTTGGGGAAGTAGTTCCCAATTTGTCAGCCATTTTGGCAAATGAAACAATAAATATTACTTGTGGACTCTTATTTAGAATGCACCATGGGAGAAGACATTTGTATCATCAAAAAGCTGTAAAGCTATTTAAAATATTGTGCATTTTATGATTTTGTGCAGATAGGCCTACCAAGGACACGGTTCTTAGAGTTAGAAAGTTATACTTACCTAACCATTGAGGTGAGGAGGGGAGTTGCCATGATGTGAGCACTTTAATAATTGTGTGAAGCATTCTATGAAAGTGGAATTTTTTATCTGCCTGAAATATTATGTATAACGTATATGTGCAAGTCTGCAGATATCTAATATAACCTACCTGCTCACTCCATTTAAGAAACATGAGGCTGAAATGGAATTCTGCAGGAGATTAATAGGGAAAAAAGATAATGAAAATGTGACTTCCATACAAAAGTCATCTATCTGGAAAGAAATAGAAATTGGTCCTGTAGAGCAGCTCTTCAACAGCTATTTCCTTTCAACCAAGATGCAACTATATATCAACATGGGGAAAAACTATTTCTATGAAAAGAGTGTATAATTTATAAGGCCATATGAATGAGACTTTTCTTACAAAATAATCCTTAGCATGACTAAGAATTTAAAGGGGCAATAATATGTATTCGCTAGTATAGAGAAAAAAATTTCATGCAAAATATTTTATTAAAGAAATGCTTTTTCTGGATTCAGGGCATTGATGTCAAAGAAACTTGACACATTTTTGATCACAAAAACTAAACAGTATGTAAGAAAGTTTATAAATTTAAACAAACCAAACTAAGTAATGCAAAACTCAAACAGTCATAACAGGAAATATAATCAGTTAAATGGTTCATTTGAGAATCTAAATAACTTTAAAAAATTAGATACACATGAAGGGTTACTAGATCCTCACAAAGCATGAAAAATTACATTGGTTTCTACAGTACTTATAGAGTCAAAGTATATTGCAACCTGGTCATTTACATTAGTTTGTATTTTACAATCAAAAACTAGAAGAAAAAAGGTTCCAAATATCTACCTTACTTTCCATCATTCTGAAACCACAACAGCAAACCAATCTACCCCATACAACCAAATAGAGAACTTCTTACAATAATTATGGCCATGGAAATACTACGTAATTTTCAATGTGCAACATTAAATTTCCTGAATGCTCTCAAAAGTAATTTTTCACTTGTTATTGCTTAAAAGTAATAATTTGCCTTGTTCACCAGGGATTGCTTCACTTTTGCAGACAGAACATATGGAAGATTCTCAGATTTCAAAGCAAATTTATTTTAGAACGATTTGTGGTTTCTAAAATACCTTAATTGTTTTGAAGTAGAAAAGAATAAATATATATTTACTCCAAGATTGAATTGTAATTAAAATGCTCTATGCATGTATATTTAGGATAACTTTAAGTCTTCAGAAAGCTGGCATTTAAATTAGTGTAATCACAATTTTCATAAAATACACAATTTGATTTTTACCCTACTGAAGAAGCACTTAAAATAATGAATTTCTCAGTAAGTAAATTTACCTCTGACATTTTGGGTGGAGATCATGATAATTTAGAACTATCTTTCCATTGCAATATCTAATAGCTGGACGATCACCTAATTTTTTTATAATTTTATTTTTTTATCAAATAGCATTGAGAAAATTTAAAAACTGATTAGTAGGAAAGTTTTAATAATTAATACATTGCATATTGTTGTCTTCTTAGTGGTTATTCTTAGTACAAGATGTAGATATGATATCCTGTCCTCAAACACTATTAGAACAAATCTTTCTATTCATTGAATTAAGACACAATGTCTATATATCTATCCTATTTTGAATATACAGACACAAATTGGTCAGATCACCTAATATTACAGTAGAAATAGCTTGAAAACAGTCTGTACAGTTTGACAAGTGTAGATTTTTATTCTCTTATTATTACTGACTACTATACCATTATTAGCTATGTATTATTGCCAGTTTAATTCCATAAAATGTGGTAATTAGTTAATTAAAGAACTGAGAAAGTCAGGGAATATTCATATGTAGTTTTCAAAATCTTTGTTACCCAATGTGTGCTCCACCAAATATTAACTAAATAGAACATTGGAAACATAAGATGAGTCTTTAGTAAAATTAGTTTCACAAGTTGGGTTAACCAAATTGAAAAGATTTCCCTCTATAGAACTACATGGAACAATTGTATTATAGTTTATGAATCCTTAAGAGAAAGATGCATTACATTAAATACATTAAACCTTGGAATGTACAATTTTTTTCTCCTTTTAGAGCTTCTTTTGAGTAGTGCTTTGTATTATGTATTTTGAAAAAATTGGATTTAATAATGGATTTAAATTAGAATAATGTAGATTTAAATATATATAGATTTAATAATCTAGAACTTATTTATTTATTTATTTATTTATTTATTTATTTATTGCAGTACCAGGGATTGAACTCAGAACCTTGCACTTGCCAGGCAGGCCCTTAGTGTACGAGCTATAGCTCCAACATCTACAATTCTCATATTTTAAAAGTTTTGTTTATAAAAGAGATTATAATATACAATTTTATTCATTTACATATTGAATCATTATATATTTTATATGATATATAGCACATTCAATATTAATATAGTTTATGTTATATAGCAGATCTTACATGTAATTATGCAACATATTTACATAATTTCAAAACAAAGAGAATTATTCCTGGTGAGATTGTGATGATTTTAATTGTTTTTTACTATCTATGTTGTGTACCAAGAAAATCACTATAATTAACCTTCACAAATGCCTTAGTTCATACATTATAAAAAACAACTTGAGCATTAAGATTTGGTCATGAGGAGGGAAATAACTCACTATTTAGAAAGCAATATATTGTATACCTTCTACTCTTCCTCATGGTCTATGGTTAAAGAAAGCTTAAACTATACATTCTGATCATAAATTCCTTCCTAAAGTTAGTACTAGATTTAATGTTTAAATACTAAAAATGGGATGAATTGACATTTATGTTCTCTCCATGAAGGTATTCTTTAAACTTTGATCTCTCTGTTTATGTTTCCTACAATGTACTAAATTTTTAAAAATCAATTTGTCTTAAAAAAATAAAATTCCCTAAAGCAGATTTTTTTCAGGATTTGGAACGATATCATCTTAAGCAAATGGGGACAGATTTTGATTGTATATTTATCAGGTGTTCTACAATATTCATTTCCATAAGAAAAGTTAAATACAGAAATAATTTGAAGTCCCTTATGAAAACTATTCATCTAAGACTAATTTTTTTTTGTATTTTAGGGAAGGGTCTACAGGGTGTTCAGGGTCTCACTACTAGATCGGACTCATAGTGATCGGCCTGTTTACAGCCTCCCAAGAGCTGGGATTACAGACTTGCGCCGCCATGCCCAGTCTCATTTGCCATCTCAGCACGCCCCTCAGCAAACCCAGTGTCCCTGTCCCTGCTTGCAGGTGCTTTAATCCACTGAGCTATTTGGCCAGCACTAAGACTAATTATTGAATTGAAAATTTTATTTGGTAAATTATGTTAATATAAGCGATTTTATTAGTTGATGTGAGCTCTGCACATGTGAAATTCAACTTTTCTAACTTTAGCTAAAAGTTGATGTGAGTACATAACTTTGTTTGATTCTGAACTAATTCCCCAAGTAAAAAGAAACTAGTATATATTGGAAGCATATATTAATTTTTTAATCCACAAAAATGGCAATTGGAAAAAGGTTGGATGTGATACTAATTGCATTTATCTGTGTCATAAGATAAATGAGTTAATTATATAATTCATCAAGTCATATGATTCACTGAGTGACATATCAATATAGTCCTACAACTTAGTTCATCTCATGTGTAAAGATGCTTTATGGACTTTGTATTTCAAGTAAATAGACTTAGGAATTGATTTTTAGAGTTTATTATTTGTTACCTAAATGGCTATTCTTAATGATGCACCTAAAGTTTGAGTCAACTGACTTGAACCTAAATTTAGAGAAGCAAAACTAGTTTTTTTTCAAAAATAGTTTTAAAAAACAAGTTATGCCCCCTTCTCAACAACTTTAGTTAGATAGAATTTTTATAATGTAGAGACCGAAAGAAATATCTTATAATGTTAACCTTCTATTTTTCCCATAGAGATACTCTGCTATTTATGGAGTGTGTTGTCTTGTTTTTTGGTTTACTTGTTTTCATTTGTTTTATATTGTCTCAGGAAAAATTAATAAGATGACTACATTTTTATTGTTTGGAAAGAATGAATTTGAGGTTGTTTCTGCTTTCTGGTGTGTTACACTCTTCTGTGGGGGGATCAAATTCCAAAGCACTAGTAAAATTAAATAAGGTAAGAAAGGGTTGCAGAAAAAAATAGACTGAATTTTTAAAAAGTTTAAAGAATTATTGTTCTAGCATTCGGTTTTCCCACCTTACTCTTTTACTTAGAAAGGAAGGCTGGAAACTGAAAATGAGAAAGTACAAAATAAATTCAATTTATAGAAAAAAAATCTACTCTCAAAAATATCGCAAGCATGGCCATACTGAATAGCTCTTATCACATGACTATTACTAAAATATATTTTGCCTTCATGATTATGCTAGATATTGTTTTGTTTTTGTACAAAAAATAAAGAATCTTTGCAAGGAACTCTTTTAAAAAATAATTTTATCTCTGACAAGTACTTCCCAGCAATAGAAAAGCTTGTCTACCTCCCCTACCCTGCTCTTTTCTGGATATTTCATCTCTTTAAAATGGACCATGCACTGCCTATTCTTCTTGGATTCCTACATAATTTTTTCTAATTTATTGTGTTTTCATAGATTAAGGATTAAGGTAAATGATGGGTTTTTGACATTTTAAAATATATTATTATAGAAATGTATTAAACTTGAAAACTCTACTTAACTTGACAATATTTACTCACTGCTGAAAGACCATAGGAGATGGTCTACATGCCAAGAGTCCCATCTCAATCCCATGAACACCTGAACTTTGTAGTTAGTCATGCTTTATTCTTCGCTTTGGTCTATTGGATGTTCCCAGTTCTCCCTAAGTCATCCATCTTGTAATACTATTGCTTTCTGGTTCATTTAATGTTTTTACCATTATTTTACTATTTCTTACTAACTTTATTTTGATCCTGTCATATATTATACTGTAAATTGCCTCAAATCACTTTTAGGGTGAAGTATATTATAAAGAATCTAACACCTCATAATTTAAAAATTATGTAATTATTAAAAGTGTTTTCTGAAAAAAAAGTGTTTTCTGGTATAACCACGAGATATAAAAAGTAGTGCCATATTAATATGCTAAGATATAAAAAGCTCAAGTCAACAACTTCTGACAATTACCAGTTCTGATGATAACCTACTATTATTATGGACTATATTGGGTTATTTTGCTGAATTCAAGTACCTACAATATTTGAACTGGTATCAAGTATTAAAAGGCCCTTTAAAGACTTCTCCTAATACAGCTTCTCTAACAGCAATGGAACACCCATCTCTGACAAAACAAAGCAAAAAGAAGGGGATATAAATAAATGACCATTTTGTAGTGAAAAAATATATGTGTATATAAAAAGTAGTTAGGATAGATATACAGCTACTTTCTCTTAGTTCAGTGAGAAGAAAGGCTTGTACTAATAGTGTTTAGACAAGATATCATGTCTGCAACTTGTCCCCTGAAAAACCACTACAAAGACAACAATATGCAATGTATTAATTATTGTAACTGTCCAACTAACCTGTTTTGAAACAATTTCATTGCTATTTTATTTTCTCATTAAAATGAATAAATAATAATAATAAATAAAAGTGTTTTCTCTTAATATTTTTCTTATGGAGTGCATTTCTGGATGACTAAATATTTCAGGAAAGTACAGGGAGGGATATGTTCACTGTAATGTTAACTTTCATAACAAATCACTTCATATTTACTTTATCTCTTAGACATTATTCTACAGTTTATCAAAATGTACAAAGAAGAAGTTTTCAGAATCACCTTGGCCATTTTCTTCATCAAATATGTTCACTGGAGCAAAGTTATCACGATGGTTGGTTTTAGTCTTCATCATGTAAGACTATAAAATAGCACTCCACCCACTATGAGGGAGATCTAGCAGCTGCCTCATGCCAGGAAGCCCTTGTGTTGTAACTTCTACCAGCCATGGAACAAATAGAGGAGGAGAATGCATAACAACAAACTTATACATTTCACATATACATATCTTTAGCCTTTTTAGCAAAGGTTACTACTTCTAGAGCTAAAATAACAGTTTTAAGCATGACTTACATATTTTTCATATTTGAGGTATCCCCATTGAATATACCTCCTTGGTCTCTCCTCAGCTCAACTGTGTCCTCAGTGGAAAACTTTTCAAAGAGAACAAGAATTCAATGAACATAAAGTTGAACTCAGTAATTCTAAACAAGTAAAAAATGTATGATGATGGGCACTCCTTTGACAGATGGTTTTTGAATATAAGCAAGGAAGAGAGTAATCTGTTAGCTAAGTATGACTTGGAGAACCCTAACCTGTGTCCATAGGTTAGACATAGTTGTTTGAGTGGTTACTAGGAAGACAAGAATAGAATTAGATGGTTCCTACTCCACTGGTTACTACTGGCTATACTTTGATCCAGAGTACATTTGAAGTCTCCCTTGACAAATAGAGCAACTCAAAAAAAAAGTTTCATTTGAGAACCAACTCTCAGGAACTAATACATCTTGCCAAATGACTGGAAAATCTAACTGCTTTCTACGAGGCCAGTGAATCTCTGAATGTGGTAATAGGACTGCAGACTTGTCTAATATGCTCACCTCGATTGTGATCACCAGAAATGACAGAATTTCTTTAAAAATTCAACATATTGAAACATATGTCCAGTATGAACCAATATACTTTTACAACTCCAGCAATGATTTGTATATTAATTACCTTCTCAATCTCTCAAAGTTTCAAAAAAAGTCCAATTAAATTAATGTTATTTTTCTCATTTTACATAGGACAATCACTTTGGCAGGGATAAAGAGCAGCTCAAAATTACAACCAAGAAAATGACAAAAATATATTGCATCCAGGTTTGGGGGATATAGCTCAGTGACACAGAGCCTGCCTGGCAAGCGCAAGGTTCTGAGTTTGATTCCCAGGAGGCAATCATGTTCTCTTACTTAGGTTCTTTCATTGTTATGTCTTATGCTGTAAGTTTGAACCTCTCTCTACATACATGTATCTGATTTTTTCCTGTTTCTCTTACAAGCATATATACATTTCTTTTATCCCTATTGATTTTGTCTCTTCTGGGGAAGTAGCCCTCAGGTCATTCACACTTTCTTTTCTGTTCTAAGGTCAGATTTATGCTTTTTCTTACAAGTCTTTCAGTACCACCAAGATGATTTGTTTTCACATCTCATCATTGTACAACATGCATGTTATGATTCATGTATCTCATACATAGTTTGGATCAAACAATATTTTAAAATAATTAAAAATGAGTTACTATATATATATTTATTATTATTATTATTATTATTACATAAAAACTTAAAAATTTGGCCCTGGCAATTCAGGGCAAGATAATCTTGAGCAAGAATTCAATCAGAAATATCTGCATCACATGTAGAAACTTTTAGGAGTCAAAGATAGCATTCCTTTCATTCTTGCCCTCCTCTTCCATTTAGGAAGAAAATGTTCATAAATCCACAGAATCAGAAGAAAGGTATTAAATTCATCATGGAAGCCAATGGATCAATGGATTTAAAATCAATACTAATGACATGGAAATGCCCTCTGTCATGAAAGAGCAATGAAAATATTCCCCTTGACTTAGTTTTATGTCTTGAGGTGGTCTGAGGCAACTTTCACAAATTTGTGTATGGTTTTTTTTTATTTTAAAGAGAAAAGAAAACAAAAACCATTCCAAATTTCAAAACAAGACAGGAAATGAACAATGGTTATTATACTGCATATGGCTATCTTCAAAGTAGTTGCTCAGGTCACCGCATATGAGCATGCAAAATTGATCAAACAATATAAGCACTAACTGTTCATTTCAGTGAACTAATACGAACTAGTTTTACAATTAGCTATGTTGCATACATATATAATTTTTATTTTTATTAGTATGTGTCCAGTATGTAAGGATTACACTCATTGTAAATACCAAATTTGGATAAACATGTGTGAAACATAAAAGATCTTATCTTATGTTTCAGGTATATAGAGGGACATAATCCATCCTAATTCTTCTTTCAATATTTTCCTTCTCCACTCTTCCCCTTCCATCTCTTGGTCTCCTTTTATCTTTTATTTTGCTCTTTAATTTATTTACATTTTGTATTTCTCATATAAAAGAAGCCATGCTGTTGTGGCTTACATTTAGATGTCTCCCTAAAACCTAATACTCTCATTGGTGGGACTTTTTGGAGGGGACTGGACTCTGTGTGTTTGGTATGAACCACAAGTACATAAAACTGGATTACCCCACTGATGGGAGTATAGCTTGATATCATGCTGGGAGGTGTAGCCTGATGGGAAGAGGTGGATCATTCTGGGAATGGCCTGGAGATAATTTCTTCCTGTCCTGAGTGCTTGCTGCTTCCAGTCCGCAATTTCTCCTCTGCCATACCCCTCTTCTGTGCCACCCTGTCTTGGAAACTTGACTATGGATTGAAGCTTCTACAAATTATTGTGTTTCAGTAGTAAGTACCTAAAACACATGCAATAGCTTACATGACTTATTTATTTCATTTAACATCATAGTCTCAAGATGTACCCACTGTACTAGAAATGACTCCAGTTCATCTTTCTTTACAGCAGAATAGGGCATTTACACCCTTAGGTACATTTGCTATATCTGTTCATATCTTCACAGACATAGAGTCCACTTCCAAGATTTCATGCTTATGAAATATGTTGCTATAAACATGGGTACACATGTATCATAGTCATAGGATGTCTTTCAAGGAGGAATCATTTGTGCATCAAAAATTGTGTGCATCAAAAATTGTGTCTGGATTTTGGCCTTCTCTCTACTCCATTTTTTTCTTTCTTTTTTTTTCATACATTTAGTACAGGGTCTACAGGGTCTCACTACACAGATCAGACTCCTAGTTATCCTCCTGTTTTCAGCCTCTCAAGCACTGGGATTACAGGCACGTACCATCTCACTCAGTTGTCTCCCCGGGGTCAGGGCCAACACAGCACTCCTGGGATTGGTCGCTGAGCCTGCCTAAGCAGTTGCTTTAGTTTGCTGAGCTATCTGGCTGTCCCTCCATTATTTTTCATAAGAAGTAATATCGCTTAAAAATTGTTTTGGGACTAATAAAAATATTTTACACAGAGAAGTAGACATACAAATATCTGTCCATTAAAATATCCTGCAGAGAGATATTTGAACAACATGTCACAAAGACACCTGTGAGGGCAGTGATCAAAACAAGTTTGAGAAATATTATTCTGCTCAAAATTCTCAGTGACATTTTTCCATTGTATTTGATATGATTTATCAGAATTATCCAATAAAAAAACTTTGTGCTGTACACAAATTCTCAGATACAAATCATATTATTGAAATGTCACATAGGCATGGTTCATGTCACTCAGTCATGCGCATTCATTTAAAGTGTGAAACAATTCCTTCCATGAACGATTATAATTTGACTTTTTTAAAGGGAAAAAAAAGATAAATACATTTGGCACATAAAAGATCTGATCTTATGTTACAGGCACCTGGGTTCATCTTCCACTCATCAGACCTGGGACCTCTTAACATTTGTTATCTCCAGACCATGGTAAAAAAAATAGACTCTTTTCACCCTGAACTCCAAGGCGCAAGTGCCTTGGCTCCTTGCCAGTGTTTCTAGTGACTGAGGCCACATCACACAGTGGCCGGCTGGCATCCTCTTGAATAGGAGATTTCTAAAAGCTGTTTGTAATTATCTCCTGTTGGGAGATAAGGAAAAGATAGCAAGTGTCTGTTTTATATGAACTGAAACTACTTCACTTAATGAAAAAACATAAAAGCAAAAGTTTCACATGTTGCATTAATCAGTAAGACTCCACTGCAAAATGTTTTAATGTTTGGCATTACTAAACTTTGTCTCCCTAGGCAGGATAGATAAGTGGAACCAATAACAATAAGATCCCTACTTCTAATCATTCATCGGATGTGTAAATAGGCCACCAGCAGGAAGTTTGTGCATCTGAGGTAAGCAAGAGGAAAGGAGAAATTTGAAGACCAAAACTAGCTCCAAACCACTAGCCAAGGGGTGGGGAAGAGAGATTAGGAAGGGCCACACAGAAGACCAATCGTTGGTCAAGTTGGGTGAGAGGCTGGGCAGGGCAGCAGAGCCACTGGCCAGTTAGGATCTCCTGAATCTGTGGCATTCAGCTCATGAAAGGCACCTTTTCCATGGGTAGCAGAATGGGAAGGAGGTTGATCCAAGTGGGCTTCTGATGTTTTTATAGTTTATCCACTGAATCTGACAAATCTACTCCTTTTTCTTTTTTGAAAGCCACATATTATGCTTTTACATGGGTTGAGCAGGAAGTTTTAAAAATTCCTCTGGCTTACTCAAAGCCTCTCTGTATACGACTTCTCTTTTTCTCCCTTCTCTCAACCCTTAGAGTCTAAGAAGCACAGTTAGGTCTCAAAGTGCATATACAAATGTCTGCTTTCCTCACATCAAGATCTTCCCTTCTATGCAAGCTCTTCCATATAGAGATGAGCCCAGAGATGTGGTTTTCCTGAAGATTCTGTAGCTAACAGACCCAGGATAGAACTTAGACATCCTGATTCCCAATACGCCCCCTTTTCCCCAAGAACTATCCTGCAATCCTCTCCTGCTACCTGTCTTACTACTCATCCCCATCCCCAAATCTTTGTCCTTAACAGAGTTGCTCTTATTGTCTTCACCACTAACCTTATTGTCCACAGAAAGCACTGGGCCGTTGCATAATTTTCCACAAAGGTCTCTGTTCCTGTGACTCAGCAGAAAAAATCACTCCCCTTTTCTTGCCTCTGTACCTTCACTCCCTACAACCTCACTCTTCCACTCTTGTTCTTATAAAGAATACCAAGAACACAGTCATTGTCCAGATAGTGTTTCCTTTACAATCATTTTTTTTCACTGAATACTCGATCATGTGTTGCTTCTTTAATGACATTTATTAAATAGTAACTCTGGTATTTTCTGAAACACTAGAGATAGATGACAGGGTCCTCAGAATCCTAATTTTGAAATTCAATCTCCTTTTGACCTATTTTCCATTACTCAGTCTACTTACAAATTTTCTCCGACTTCCTACGTACATTCACTTCTGTCCAGCTCTTGAATGTTGCTGTTGTCTTCAGGTTTCCATTGATTTTTTCTTCTTTTTCTGCTAATATAAACCTCTATAGTTGCCCTTAGCCATACTTCTCACCCAGAAATCTGCACTTACAACTGTCAATTGAATGCCTCTACCTATGGACACATGTATGCTGCTGTCTAAATTTAAAGTCATTATCTTGCTACCTTTCCTTTTTCTTCTAGTGTTCCAAATCCATCTGAGACTACAATATTCATGTCACTTAGACAAGAAACTCAGTATGTATCTTGATTCCCTCCCCATCTCCTCTCTCTTATAGTCTATGTGTAGATGGTCAATACAAACCCAGTAGAAGGCCAAGTGTACCTCATCCACTTCAGCATATTTACAATACCCAAGCTCAACTTTTGGTGTCATTATTGAACAATGACATTTCAAATGATTCCTCTCGCTTCATTCTAACCCACATTCTGAACTCCCGCTTGGATTATCTTCCTAAAACATAATTTCATTATATAAATTTTGCACTTAATGATTTCCCACATATTTTGCCTTGATTTTATACCTTGAGTCACAGAAATTAATTAAGATACATCACAACAACATGTCAAAATAAAGCACCAACAAGCAATGAATTTAGAGTGGAAGAAAAATGGAATGAAGCCAAAATGAAGGTCAAGTCCACAAATTCTGTATATTTTCTACTGACAGGCACAGTCAAAGCTTTGAGTAGACAATTCTCAAAAGGGAATGCGACTTCATGAATGCAATTTCTACATACGTTTCTTGCTTCTAATAGAGTTTAAGTTCCTTGAGGGTAATTTGCTTGATTTTTTGTTTGAATGAGCTTCACATTCACTAAAACATTATATAGTGCTTCACTGATGTAGATAGAAGCAATCTATAATATAAATGAATATTTTTGCCTTTTAACTATCTTGATATTTGTATCTTTTCCTATTTCTAATTGATGTTTGCCTAAGAGAGGTTATTAAATTCTAAATATGATTTTGAAGAAGACATGCCAACCATGCCAAAATGCACAGCCACAGTTTAAAGCATTGATCAAAAATCAGGTTTTTTCTGAGTTTGAAAACTTTTCTTCACATATTAATTACTTTTTCCATTAATTAACTTACTAGTAACACAAACTTTCTTTGGAACTACATAATTTATTGAGAATAGTCGTGATTACCAGCCAGGTAACCACATGATTTAGCGAGGCAGGCTTTCTTTAAACAGAAGGGTATGTTCTTTGTAACTACCACTGTACAATTAGGCTGTGGATGTTTGAAAGTGGAATAGGAAAGGTGCATCTGGTATTCATTTGGAAAATAAATTAGAGCAAAGCTATTATTAGAGATTATAGTTTGTCTTCTTAAAATTTTTAAACTTTCTGGAATGATCTTAGTTGTGGGAGTAAAGTAGCATCCTTCTCGCTATTTTGAATAAAGGAGCTGTAAGCATTTTTGATATGGTTTTTAATTTATATACATTATTTATGTTTGTTGTGAAAGTCGATGTCTATAGTTAGGCAAAAATGACATTTCATGTGTTTGCATTGATGAATCTGGAAAGGGAAGAAACAAACGTTTTCATGCTTCAGAATTGATTGCAGCCAGATGATCTCTTCAGCATGAATGTGATTAACAGAGAGCAGAGCATTGATTGCTTGTGTAAAGAAGATATTCCACTAGCAGCCCCGGCCACGCACTGTGCACAGCATCAGGCACTAATCACAGACACGTAATTCGCAGGTTCTGGTGTTTCTGTTTAAAAGCTCTGCTGCCCCAGCATTGTACAAGCAGGGCTCGACACATTGTTGACAAGAACTGCCAACCGCCTCGACTTCATTTCTCACACAAGAAGGCAACGGGACTTTGGAAAGGATCTCTAACATGACACCAATCGTACGTTTTTCAGCTGGAGCACAGATACCCTCCCATTTGTACTCTCTGAGCTAACTCACAGATTTGTTTCAACATTCCTCTGGTCCTAAGAAATGCAAATAAAAGAAGAAATGTGTGGCAGTGACACCCTGTTAACATATGTCATCCATTCCATTCTCAGATTCATGCTTTTAGTGAAGTTTGGGTTATCTCCTTTATTCTTTATTCTCCTTTATTAACATCTTGGTACATAAAAATATGAGAGTAAGCTTGTACAAACAATACAAAATTGTTCAGCATGGGTAATATGTCTATTTGGTATTCAATATGTTTCACTAAATGTGGAATATGGGGCTTATTTAAGGTTTTATGGCTCTTGGTGAGTCCGTATTAGTTTGGAGCTTGCCCCCAAATTCATCCCAACCCTAATGAGAATCTTGCCTGCCTTCTAAACTTCTTCTTCAGCTCCAGGACCAGAACTAGTCTTGCTATTTATTAGAATTCCTCTTCCAAACACCTAAGTGGTCTGTACTGCCTGCAAGTGGATTGTAAAGGATCCCAGTGGGCAAGGACACTCTGGGCTTTTGTAACTCAGAGCTGCTTATCCCTAACATGATACACAGTCTGAGCTCTTTAATATCAAACACCATTTGTTGATTTAATTTGTTGAGTATATTTCACTTTCAAATAGCCAATAGAACAAAAAAATATTCCAATACAGGGTAACCCTCTGAACTCAAAATCACTTTCTTCAGTCTTTCTTTAAAGAATGGATAATAATGCAAAAAGGCTATTTTTTTGAAATATATAAAAGCTTTATAAACTACTTCAGATAAGTTAGATGTATCTAATAATTTTGTAAATAAGAAAATGCAGTGACAGTGGGTGGAAATAACTACTTGAATGGGAAGCCTCGTCATGATCCATGACCTGAACTGACTGAAAAGACAGAAATTCTGTTTCCTATGTTTTCTTCTTTGTAAAAGAAAGAAGATAACATGATCAGCTGAGAGTGTTGGTTGAAATAAAAATTCCAGAATTATGAGTGGGCACTCATGGAAGAAGCCAAGCTCAGCAACATGATCCTGCATAACAGGACTGAAAATATTCCTGGCATCACTTTACTTTGTGTTCTATGTATTTGTAGGAGTTAATAAATCATAGAAACAAATTTGGATAGATAATTGTGTATTTGAAACCATAAATCTGAAATGGATTTTTGTTTGTTTGCTTGTTTGTTTTGTTAAATTTTTCTTGAAAATCATTGGCAAATTGTGTAGTTCATATTGCATACGGTGTGGAGCTGCTTCTGAGAGAATGTTTTGGTATTGGACACTTTTCTACTCTTTTCTTAATTGTCTTTCACTACTGGGCTTGAATTTGGAGCTTTCACATGAGGTATACCTCAGTAGACTTGTAAAAATACTATTCTTATTTTGAGACAGGGTCTCATTGAGTCACTAAATTTCCCAGCATGGTCTTGAATTCTTCTGCCTCAGCCTTCCAGAGTGCAGGAATGATTTCTTTTTTATTTCCCCACAGTAGCTTTCTACCCTTCTATTTCTGTACTAGTATAGCCTTTGTATCCTTAGTTTATTTTAGACTTAAAAACTATTTTTTCAAATTCTGGTAAATCCTACATATGTATTCGTCTTAGAATGTTTCTTCGATTACCACACTGGGTGGGTTACAGCAATACAAGGTTGATCCTGCCTTGAAGCCGCCCACATCCTGGTACTCACTAAACAGAAATCAAGCCTCCATTATGAAACAAGAATCAAATCCACATCCTCTGTAACACACATTGAAATTCTTGCCTTTTTTAGCTAGTATGTGTGTCAGCTTTTTCTTCTTTATTTTCTTTTTGTGAACTTGCGGCCTCAGATGTTAGTTAAATTCTGCTATTCTTCAAAAGCATTTATTTGAAAAACATGTGAATGGAAAATGAACATGCTAAACTAATTAGGATATGCAAATGTGGTTCAGTGAGACTGCTTTTTAAGTGAATCATACGTATTTGAATATACAAATAAAAGAAAATTTGTTTCAGTAACGATCTGGAAGTTAGTTCATGTGGAACAAATAAGGGCTTAAATTATAAGGATTAACTTTTCAGAACCTACTTTGCAGTTCACCTTTTTAATAGAAGGAAATGTAGACTTGAGCCAGAGGCCCATTTTGGCATTCACAGAGGCTTGGTGAGCCACAGAAGACTTTCCAAGCTCTTGTCCTCATTTAGAGTGAATGAGGAGACTGGGGAAGAGCACTGTGAGGATTTACTTGCCTCTTTCCAGACAGTGCAAGAGCAAGCAGGTGCAGTTCTAGAACTATAAAACAGATGCTTAATACGCTTTCCTTGTAAAACAAATTTTAAAACATAGAGTGGAAAATATTTGGCATGTTTATTTCCCTCTCCTTCATTCTTGATTTATAAAGAAGCATAAAAGGTGTTAGAGGAGAGAAACAGAAATAAGAGACAGACAAATTAGACTTAAAAACATAAAAATAAATCAAACAAAAGAATGTACGGGACAATGAATTTAGAGGGTATTTCAAACAGAGTCTGAATCCCATAGGGACAATGCTAAATTTAATATTCAGGATTTTATATATGTAAGAAGGATTGGGATTCATCGAGCCATAGTTACATCATAGAATGAACCAGAAAGGTTAAAACTGTTGTTCTAGGATGCTTAACCACTCACTTAGCACAGGCATCATTTCTGCAGGTATACTCATGCTCTATGTGTACTTGTAAACACATTGTATTATTCCCAGGATGTTCTTCTGCTATTTATATTCTCTTACAACTATCAATATTCCCTCACTTACTCTTTGAACAATAAATATTTACAGAGTTCCAAGTACATGTTCTTCACAGCTCAAAGAAACATGGAGAATTCAGAGGTGAACCTGGTAAGGTCATGGCCCATACCTCTCTGGCAGGTTTATGCAGGAGACAAGTATGCAAAACATTTGTTCTCCAGGAGAAATATCTTCAGCTAAAATTCTCCAGGTGTCTATCTGCATTCACTGATGTGATTAATGGCTTTATTTTTTGACTGGAGAAGTGAAAAAGAAAACCATAATCCAGTACTCACAAATGCCTGGGGAATAGGGAATATAGCAACAGAAAGTAGAACCAGCTTAGCTATATTTTGCTGTTGAACCCAGAGGCTGGTTTTCAACTTTTCTGAAAATTATAATAAATAAAAGAAAGTATTTTCTAAGAGTGACTTAGAATGTTAATGACACAATACTTCTGTGAAAAGATATCCTAAGTTCAGAAGCTTTTTTGTGTTTGTTTGTTTATTTGCTTTCAGTTGTGTCATTTCCCATTGGGAAAGGGGAAATATAATTTGGTCTATTCCTTAGCATCACAGGTGGAAGATTCACACATTGGGAAGTCTTAGATTAGCTTCCTCAGGAAGAGATGGAGCAGAACCAAAACACAGACCAACACAGAAGCTTAATGGAGCAGAACCAAAACACAGACCAACACAGAAGCTTAATGGAGGAACAGGAGAGCCCAACAATATGAACATGCCCCAGGCCACTCGGATATGCTGTAAATGCTGTGTAACAACTGGAAAGACTTTGTAGAAAGTGGTGAGACTAATGGTTCAATAAAACACAGGCAGAGATGGCATGTGAATTTCAGCTGTATAGGTATTTAACTTTATAATTAAATGTGGTATAAGTGTGTATTAATGGAGCAGACTAAGAATTCATTCATATCAACAACCTAGTTTTTCTAGAATGTTCTCTCACTTTCCTTTTTTATGTATTTAGTACAGGGTCTACAGGGTCTCACTACACAGATTAGACTTGCAGTGATCTTCCTTTTTTCAGCCTCCCAACCACTGGGATTAGAGGTGTCACCACTCCCAGCCTCAATCACCATCTCAGTGCTCCCGGGGGGGAGGGGGAGGGGGAGGCTGGCACAGCATTCCCCAGACCTTGTGTCTGCCTGAGCAGGTGCTTTAATCTTCTGACCTATCTGGCCAGCCCTAAGTGATCTTGACTTTTTCTTTTTCTTTTTTTTTTTTTTTTTTTTTTTTTTTTTTTTTTTTGTGGTACCAGGGATCAAACTCAGGACCTTGCACTCACCAGGCAAGCACTCATTTCACTGAGCTATCTCACCATCCTTCTCACTTGCTGGAAGAAGATTTAGACTACACATTTTTAACACAAATTCTCCCATAAATGGGAGAATGCATGGACTTACCATGTAAGAGAATGATTAACTATAAAATCTGGGAGGAATATACAGTCTCCATTGAATCCTATATATTTAATGAATTTTGGCAGCAAGATAGAAAGGGTAAATAATAGGCTTACAAGGCACAAATAACTCAGTGGAATAGACATTTATTTTTCAAGTACTGGGACATATTCTTCTTTACTAAGTTCTAGACTACAAGTGAAAACAAAGGCAAATTAGTTCTGGATACACTTTTAAGCTTAGATAGTGGGACTGGGGAGATAGCACAGTGGTCTAAGGGCCGGCCTGGAAAGTACAAGGACCTGGGTTCAATCCCCAGTGATGCATGCCATTCATGACCAAGAACCCCAGGCATTCCCTACCATTCACTGATACCGGGCATGATGGTGCACACCTGTAATCCCAGCACTGGGGAAGCTGAGACAGGAAGATAACTACAAATCTGAGCTGTATAGCAAGACCCTACATCAAATAAATTAATTTAATTTAATTTAAAAATAAAAAAATTAGATACTATAGTTATTTAACTGTTATATAAAATTGCTATTGTAGGTAATGGGAGATAGAAAATGGCTGTGACTTAACAAATGGAAAAAAATGTATATTTTAGAGAAAATATCCTATTATTGGAGGAAAATTGAAATTTTCAGAAGAAATATTAAAAGACAGAAGAAAATTTAGGGACTAAAGCAATAATTTGGATAATACAAAATTAAGTAATGATCAGATTTCAGAAATGGAACCATATATTCCTCTAAAGGTATGGAGGTGAATAAAGACTGGAAGGTGGGTGACAAAAATGCATCTGTCACCTGAAATTTACGCTGGTATTGGCTACTTTGGTTGTAAAAGTTAGATTATATTTGGAGAGAGGCTAAACCAAACCATCATCATAATCTTGTATGGATCAAGAGCTCCTATAACTCTAATGTATGTTACTAGTATGAGTATTGCCAGATTCTTGAATCTTCAGAGACTACATGAAACAATGTAGTCTCTGAAGATTCCATACTGCACCCAAATTTCCTAGACCCAGTGACATTACAAGCCTTATGTAGAAAACTATTACATGATGTTTGAGCCAATGAAGTTCTTTCTGCCTACATTATCATAGTACTAAACTACTTACATGCCTAGTCTCTTCTTTGGATTCACAATTCAGATGTCTCAGGTTGGAAACCTGTTCTGAGATAAAATCATCTTAGCCTATCTTACCATATCAATCAAATGTGATTATGAAGGGAGAATTAGGACAGAAAACACAAAACAGACACAAGAAATTGGTCCAATGGAAAGGCATGAACTAGCACTCAGGAGGCTGAGGCAGGCGGCTTACAGCAAGTGGAAAGCCAGTCTGGGCTGCATACTAAGTTCAAGGCCAGTCTGAATTATACAGTGAAATCCTGTCTCAAAACAAGATAAAACAAACAAAACAAAACAATGACATGAATGAACATGCATTGATAAATAGAGGTAAGGCAGATTGATACCTTTGTTTGTCAAAACACAATTTTCAGTACCAGCGCTATGAATTAATGGTTGCATCAGATTAGAATTCTCTCTCTTTAGGTTCACAGAGGGTTTCCCCTTCACAAGAGAGGTGTCATTGAATGAGTTGGAATCCCCAGGAAGTGAGCTAAAACTATGCTAGGCTGGCCTACCTCATGTATTTGGGAGGGAGCATCCAGAAGTTAAAGGTCATTCGCCAATCTGTAGAAAAGTTTGAAGTTAAATCTTATGAATGCAATAATGGTTCAGAAAGAGGACACAAGGCACAAAAAATAACTGAGGGCATCAAAGAGAAAGGAGTAAGGCTCCTGGTGATGGCCATACAAAGACAAAAGGACAGAAGATATTTGCAGCTTTTGACTTCCAGAGCAAGGACCATGGAATTATAGGTGAGTGTAAATGTAGAGTGTTAAAGTAAGTATTTAGAAGGCGGAACTATCTTTGGAATTTGAAACTTTCAGGTTTTGGTAGATTAGCCACTTCTCTATCACTGGAACAAGAATGCCAGCCTCCTAGAGCTGAAAGGCGCAGAGGTTTATTTGGCTCACAGTTTCAGAGCCTTTGGTCCCCAGTCACTGTCTCAAAGGTGGAAATGATGTGGTGGCATGGCAGAGGAATGCTGCTTGAACAATGGCAGCTAGAGAGAAAGGAAATTTCTTTTTTTTTTTTTTTAGGAGATTTCAAAAATAAGAGTGTGATGTGCCTTTCCAAGTCAAACCCCAGTGGCTCATCTCCTCCACTGAGACCACATCTCCTAATAGCACAGTAAGGTCTGCACTCATCAATGGAATCACATATTGATGAGGACAAGGGCCCTATGAACCAAACACTTTCCCAGAACCCACCACTCTGTACAGAACATTTTGCGGGGATATTTTAGATCCAAGCCTTAACAGGATCATGTTACATTTGAGGGTTTCCATAATATTCATGAGGAAATTCCAATGCTAAAAATAAAAACATGCACATAGAATTAAAAAAATGGAACCGTACCATAAATTTAAGAATTGCTTATGGATGATAAAGGACACAAAAATAAATGATACTAAGTGGTCAGAGAAAACAATAAGATTTTTTTCTATCTAATAAGATAGGAACTGTATATTATATTTTAATTATATATCTTAATATGGTTGAACAACAGAATCTCTACTACCTGGTGCAGGATTATCATTATGTATAATATATAATGCTAATATATATTCTATATAGCATTATATAATAGATTCAAATACAGCTATTAGATACAGCTTTGTGCACAGTGCGAATTATATAGCAATGAGTAAATAATCCTAATCACAGTTCAATGAGCTTAAATAATAAGGATAGAGAAACCAGGATATATCAAATGTTAAGACCTACCTAAAAACTTTTGTGCTAAGTCAGTATTTCAAGATTCTTTTAATCTATTAATATACATCATATGAGCAGAAAAGAACAACAGTACTTCTGCTGTTCCAGACCAGTAGATGAGCTCAAGATGTATTCCCGTGTGGTAAATGCAGGATTTTCAGAGCATCATAAAAGCTTTTTATTGTACACTCCAATGCTGTCATCCGCAGTTAGCTAACAAATATGATAGGTTTTTAATATAATCCACCCCGTCCTTGCCAGTGCTTCTTGTACATTACGTCATCCCTATGTGGGCCAAGAGTTTGTTTTCCCCAGCTGGCCTGCATGAAGCTGTTGACAGGCCTTCTGACTGAGAAACTGTAGAACAGCAATCTTCCAATTCATTTAGTACTACTGACAAAGAGAGAGCTGTTGATACCCTGATGCAAAAGCACTCTATCAGGCATTACATAGTGTCTGTGTTCTCAGCATGTTCCAGGCGTGATAAGTCATAGCACATGCTCTTTGACATCTTTCTGCATTTCACCGCTGTGTAGAGTTTCCTAGAGTTGAAATCGGGGTAACAGAATGTAAAAAGCCAAGAGTGACATCATCAGCAACTGGTAGCAGTCACTGTATCATAAATAATATTTTGCAGACATGAAAAAAAATTGAGTTGTGAAAAGTCCACCATAATTCCTTTGAATCAAATTGAAAATCAACAGTCTCAGTAATTTCAACACACTGATTTTAACCTAAGCAATAACAAAGCATAAAAATCTCTGTAATGTTTTCGTTTAAGAAGTCAAAGTAAAAAGGCACTTGATGGTACTGCTCATCAAAAGGGCTAGATTTTTTCGTTTAGTAAATAAGATTTTTTATTAGAAAAAGTCTTTCTCTTTAAAGCAGGATCACGTATCAGTAACTTTGGGTCCCACAGAGCAATGGGTGGCACTACATAGGAGGTGGCTCCACTGTGGATAGAATGTCCCCTGATTATGATTATGTCTTGGTATTAATAAGGATGGCAGCTGCAGCAATCTGTTCAATTTTATGCAAATTAGTCTCGGCCCTCTGGCTTCTGGCTAGTGGCCAAAGCAGCCTTCGGCTGGGTAAAGTTTGGATTTGTGCTTTATTCTACTGCTGCAAAGGTTTATTTAATTATCTGTATTTATTTAAAGCAGAACAGCACAAAGCGATTCTGCATCCTGGTTAACTTTGTGATAGCTGGACTGTGTGGGATTTCCCACCCACTCACAAGCTAGTTTGAACCATTGAATACATCACCACACAAGAAGGGTGGAGTCCTCTTGTTGCCGGCTTTGGTAATAAAGAACTCGAAGTAGTTTCTCCTTTCTGTGCCATCGAAGGCCTGTGAAATCACATAATGCAGAATCATTGTTAGAGCAAAACTTTCCTAGTTGGGCTTGAGCACCAGAAACCGTCTGAACTAGGAAGCAGTTTGTATGATATTTTAAAAGAAATGTACATCTATTTCCACCCATGTATACCTAACAATCCAAGAGCTTTTTGGCAATTTGTTGATGGACATATTTTCTGTCTTTTCATTAGCATATACTGGTTATGGAAATTGATGTGTTTCATTCTTAAAAAAGAGGAAAAACAAAAACAAAAAATAATATAGACAAAAACCAAGCAACACAAAAGCAATAAAAAGGATAAAGCTTCAAAACATGATAGGAAATTAACAGTTGTTACTTTACATATTGTTATCTTCAGTGTAGTTGTTCAGATTGCCAGATACAAGAATGTAAGATTGATCAAACAACTGAACATTAACAATTACCTTCAAAAACTCAATATAAATTAGTTCATTTGGCAGATTTGTACACGCACACATCCTATTTTGATCACTGCCCCATCCATTCCTACACCCCCCATTTCACATTTTTGGATGGTTTCAATGTGTATATGTACTACTTTTTCAGTTATCTTTTCTCATTCCTGCTTTCACATATCCATATGATGATTTACAATTATGAAGTCAATTTTATACAACTGCTATACAAAATATTAGAAGTGACTTATCTTGTGGGAATTAATTACCCATTTACAGACTGGCTTATGTAAAGCTAACTGGAGTAGCAAACTGACTTCTTCCCTAATAGCACATATAAGGTCGTAGAAGGGAACTTGAGCTCAGCCAATGTCTTCAAATCGCAAACGTCAGAATTAATGAGGTTCTAGAAAAAATTTGAAAATGCTTATTACTAACCACGTACAAGTCACCAGTTTCATATGTTATGAGGTAATGTGAGACATGGCTTAATACTCATTTCTGAAGTTGCTTTAAAAGCTCATTTTAATTGTATTTCTAGTGCTTTCGATTTTCATAAATTCACGGTTTTCATAAACACCATTATTTATTTCATAAGACACAAGGGATAGGGAAATCATATTTTATCAGTTAAATTATGTGCAGTCATATTTAAAGTCCCAAAAATGTAGAGATAGTACCCATCAGCTTCCAGCCCGTTTACTAAGGTTTCAGTGTTGGACTGGGCCTTCTTTCTGTTAATCTAGGCTCTTATGCGCCTCCTTTTATTTTAAGCACAGATTCAGATGACAGCCAGCACTTGTTCTGGTTTTGAATCAAATGCTGGCAGCGTTCCCAGAATATGAACCAGTTGTTTCTTTTACACACTCTCTCATTGTCCCTCGCCATCCCAACTGCTTTCAAAGCAACGTGCCATAACCAAACTTACACTTGCTCTAAGGAGAATTAACGAGCATGAATTAAAGCAGTGCTTCTCATGTGATCACCATCTCTTCAGTAAATTAGGACAGTTGCTATCCAGTGGTACAGAAGAGAAGCATTTGCAAAGATGTCTCTTCTTTCAAGCTGAAGAAATTACCTAAGTATAGAAATTACTCATATATAAATAAGAATTTATTCAATTATCCATATCTCCCTTATGCTAGCTACTACCAACCTCATCTAATAATTATTCTAATTATTTGCACTGGTGTGGATAGCAAATATTTCACTTTTGTCTTTACAAAAACTATTATTTTTCTTTGCTCAAAATTTCAATGTTATCATTCCATCCTCTTTATTAATAAATCTATCATCAGGGCAACAGTATTTCTCTTATGATGATAAAATAACTTTGGCCTGTACAGTGAGTCTACTAATCTCTAAAGTTCTGTAAGAATGTTTTCCTTTAAGACATTGTAGGACAATATAATTGTGGGGTCCTTTGGAAACATGTTTATGTCACATTATAAAATATTTATCATTACTTAAGTAGCGAGCTTTAAGCATATAATCTTTTCACATTCTGATAAATCACTTAATTTTACTTTTGAAAAAAGACAGATTTTAAAATGTACACATTTATTGAATTAAAGATAGTATAAATGTATAGTGAAGTGAATTAGTTTAATAAATTATGATACTCCAACATGTAATATACAGACTGAAAGCTATTGACATAGAGTGCTGGTAGGACAGGGCATCGAACCCGGGTCCTTGTGCTTGTCTAGGCAGGTGCTTAGACCACTGAGATATCTTCATGGCCCTGACAGTGGTGTGTTATAAATTAAAAATAATTGTTAGTTTTATTACATGCTCAAAGATGATTGAGGGATTCACATACATACACTGTGGTTACATATTCCTACTCTATCACACAGATGGGAAGTGACTATTTTCTATATTTTCTAAAACCTATTGTCACTATTTTCTGAGCTTCTTAGCTGGAAGGATTCAGAGGTGGGGGTGGAAAGGCTAAATTAAATTATCAACAGAATATTGAAAATTCTTTTTCAGATACAATGACCCTCATCCAGTGTTATAGTAAGGTTTTTCAAGGGAATAGATTTAATAGAGAACACATAATTTGTAGGTTTATTTTATAATGCTCACCCAAAAAGTCAATTGCAGAATCAATAGTACTAAAGAATTGTCCATGCACTAGAGACCCAAAGAATCCAGGAGAGGGCCTGGATAGAACACCAATGTTCTTCACAAGTCCGTCTGAAGACCTGCAGCCCATATCAATGTCTCATGCAAGTATGTATCAAGGGTCTGCACTGGGAAGACCCAAAGCTTAGTTGTGAAAGCTAGAAAGTCTGCACCAACAGGATGAAGGAACTGTGCCAGCAGGCTGGGGGATCTCCCCTGGAGCCAGGAAGTGGAAGTCAAGGTAAGAACTCATCTCTAATTCCAAAAAAGAGCTCCTCAAAAAGAACTGCAGTCATTCAGTGACAGAGAGGATCCAAGCAACTCCTATGATGGGAAGAACTGAGTTCATACTGGGAAAATCAGCATGACAAGCTCCTCCAGGAGAATCAACAGCACACCACCTTCCCCTGCAGTTCTCCTTTGATGCTGTTGGCAACAGTCCTCAGATGGGCTTTTCACACTCAGAACCATGCTGATTGAGGTCAGCTCAGTCTTCCAAGTTGACCATTATTTAATCTACCATGGACAGGATCTGGCATCCTTTGGGTAAATTATTATTTGGAGTGTTTTTATCTTCTCTTCTATGCCCATGTCCATTCTCTCTGGATGATTAGGGGACTAGTGGTAGTTATGCATGATTTTCTGGATGCTAAAAGTAAAGTCCTCATAGTCCTATAGTGGCCTTGATCTTACTAATTCCTGCAGATCATGCTTCCTTTCTTGTTCTAGTGATAAATGACGACTAGTCCTTCTTCTTAGCACTGTATATTGGTAGCAATCATTCAACTTTATCATCCAGGGAACTTTTCTGTAATTCCACAAATTTATTAAAAACTTATGCTTGAATGAATTAAATTACTTCTTCCTCTGCTGGCCACCAATTAGCCCTACAATTTATGTCCCTTCAATGAATATCACTGGAACTGCTATACCTAGCCTGCCTTCCTAAGATCATGGGTTTTGTAACACAATTGGAAATTTTTTCCCATTAGCCTTCACTTGTCCCCATGTTGTAGAGGGTAACAGTAGCTTCCATCATCTTAAAACTGTCTTGTACTTACTTATATAACATAATAGAATCCTCCTCCTATTTTAGTCCAAGTGTGACGAGTTCAAACACTATCATCAAACTAGTTCACCTTGCCTATTTATTTCTCTTTTTCATATTACTTGATGAAATCAGAGGTGGGCTTTATAACATGTCCTCTTCTCTCCAACGGGTATTTTCTGACCCTGGATCATTCTAGCCAACAGGTTGGCCTTAATGATGGAAGGACCCTACTCCTTATAGAGATAGGTTTTGCTCTTAATACCAATGGAGTCTTAACAGTTTTATGGAGTTTTTAACAGAATGCCAAAGGCCAGATAAAGTGTAATGAGAAGAAATTCATTAGCTTATATTTATGGGGTGGGAATTCTAAGATCAAGTGCCCAAATATGTTGAGGAATTTCTTTCTGTTTCATTCCATGGCATAAAGAGAAGGAACGAGAAGGCAGGAGAAGAAGAGGGTCATTCTTTTACAAGAAATCCACCTGCAAGATAGTGAAGCTACTATGCTCAAAATGTTAATAATCCATTCAAGAGGGAAGGCCCTCATGGCCCAATTTCTCTACAAAGATTCTACTTACCAATAAAGATTAAGTTTCCAATACATTAGTGTAAGAATTTTGTTAAATTTGAGTGATATTTATCATAGTATGCCAGTAACAGCATAAAATATGCCTGTGGAAACACTAACAAAAGAATCACTTTAAACCTAATTTGAAAATTGTAGATCTAAGTGTGATGAAACACACATGTAATCTCAACATTAAGAGATCCCAAAATACAAGGACCTAAACCTGGACAACTTAACAAGATCCTATCTCAGATAAAAAATAAAAAGAAGCTGAAGATACATGTCAGTGGGAAGGCCTTGGGCCCAATCTCAAACACCACAAAATTAATATGGGTTTGAATATGTAAGATACAGCTAAAATGTGCATGGTAAATGGATTATCATATTTCACATTTTGCATTTTACACTGAGCTGAGACAACCTTATCAGATTTAGCATAGATTGAAGTTCAGACAGAGTGACCTATAAATAATGCCAAGCAATTTCTACATGCTCCCAGTAGTGCCTTTCTAGGGGAAGTAGTAGAGAGTCACATGGTCTCTACTCAATGAGTCAGTGTCAAGAATGTTAAGTGATATCTAGGAAGCTACGAACAGCTGATGTACACCTGAAATTTTGCATACATTCAGCTGCTTCAGGCTAAAATTCACAATAATCTTGTTCTCATTCCCTTACATGTGAGTGTACATTCTCTCTCTCTCTCTCTCTCTCTCTCTCTCTCTCTCTCTCTCTCTCTCTGTACTTCAGATTGGAAGATAAATAGTCTCCTTACAAGAGTTTTCAGTCTCATTTATTCATTTTAGACTGATGGGGTGAATTCTGTAAATGAATATGCACACCACCAAAATTAATTTATGTTTTATAGAAATTGTATATGAAAATCAAATACTTAAATGTGAAGCCTGATTGTATATGTTGAAACTTAAGTTTGACTTTCTATGTTTAATCACTATTTACTTTTAATAGTGAAAACTGAAGGTAATTCCAAACTTACTTAAGAGCTCAGTCCCATGAGAGGTCTTCAAAGTCAAACTGGGAGATGTGTTTGTGGATGTTAAATAATAGTACTGAGCTATGTTAGAAATACAGAATATTTATTCTCTGAACTCAAATACATCTAAAAAATACAGTGTTTTGCCCTCTAGACATCCTGAAGAATATTACACTATTCCATTTTGATTTAAAACTTTTTAAAACAGCATTATTTTCACTAATTGTATAAAAAATATTTCAGTTAGTACTTGTAGAATATCTTGTACTATATAACAGGTATCTCTCTGTATAACATGTGGAGAGGAAAAAAGAAAACGTTTGTCTAGTTCATAAGAAAGCAATGCAAAATTTTTTTTAAAAATGTGTATTTTGCTTTACCGTATACCAATGATTATTTTGATTTTAAATGTTATCTTGGGTGGAAGAATATTAGTCTGAATCCAAAGTTTGCTCTATTATTTGGACAAACTTTCTTTGCTCTTGGAAATGCAATCTCGAAAATAAGTCTATTATTCCTGGGTGGTCACTGAAGAGATATTTTCAAGCACATAATATATAAAAAGTGTGCATGAAATATGCTAGTATATTAAATTAACATCTTGCAAAAACCTCTCTCCAAAATCCTGATACTTATATTGCTTTTGACAGACTGTAGGCGGTAAAGTTTAACTTTAAAGAAAGGGCTTTCTGTTTCTGTTTTCAAGTTAAAAATAATGAAAGGAAAACACACTGAAATTCCCACATTATTAAATAAAACATTTAAGTGGCCAAGGGCCAATCATTGTCACGCCATGAACAAATGCCTTATGGTAATATGTTCCATAGCTGTTTGCTAAAAACTACCAATTTTAACACATTTGCACATGATTAGGCACCATAGAGAAGCACTGATTGAAGCCACTATCATAACACTGGTACTCATGCCCATGGGGAGGGAAGCTGCTATGCAAACCTGAACAGAAAGGTGGTGTGAAATAAGTTCCACGTTGTGAAAACAGATCCTAAGTAGATTTGCCAAAGAGTGAACCCTAGTCAATGGTCAGAAGTTCATAACATCACTTACGCAAGATTGTGAAGGGCTAAAAGAAAATATTAACTGTAAAGTTTTAAGCATTTGAAATATGCAAAGATTATGGGTGATTAAAATAAAAATTTTGAAAATCAGTTTGATACCAGAATTCTTCAAATATGAGATATCAACACTTGATAGAAGAACTTAGGTTGCCTGAAATCAAGTGTGTCTCCCCCATAAAACTTCTCTTGTATCTAATGATAATTATGCTGAGGGACAAGACCAAGAACATATTTTAAGTTTTAATATGACCAGAATCTGTGATTTCATTAAAAAATAAATAGCAAAATTGAATAGCTACTGTGTCTAAACAAAATTCTGAAGGAAATTTGACTGACTTTCATTAAATTGCTAACTGTTTAGGTCCTAGACCTTATCACTATTCTGATTCACACTCAAAGTTAAAATTCTGAAACATGCAAAAATCTCATTTGGCAACAGTCCCTCCCTAAACTGACAAGGGCACATTTATGACCTTTAATTGTACAACACAACACAACACACAACTTTGTGTAGAAGCACTTATGTATTTGATCTAAAAAAACTCCACTCTAATCTTCACTGGGGTGAGTACATAAAGATATATATCTTCCTTATATTATTTTTTAAGGAAAAAGGTAAAACAAAAATTCATGAAAAATAATAATAGTTAATACATTACATGTTGTTATCTAAAACAATTTCTCATGGTACAAGATATAGGTGTAAAACTTCTCTAATCAGTAATAGTATGGACCTTCCTTTATGATGAACTAAGAAACACTAATAATATAACTTATTTGCATTTTTCCTTTTCTCCTACTGGCCTTTCCCCTCCCACCCATCCTATTTCCTTTTAAACAATTTCTTTTCATTTCACAGTATCTATTTTACATTTTAGAATGTATTTACTCATTCAGTTTCTCACACTAGGGAGATGATATGATGTTTACATATGTGAGTCTGACTTATGTCACTTATAGGTAAGGCTTCTAGTTGCTTATATTTGCCTATAAAGTTCTCAGTTTTATCCTTATTTACAACTGAATAGCATTCAACTATACACAAATGTCACATATTTATCCATTCCTCAGCTGATGGGCATTTAGGTTGTTCCTGAGATTTAGGTATTACACATTGTGCTGCTAAAAAAAATTGGTCATATAGATTGACATGCTGTTCTTAAATCTTCTGGGAAGATACTCAGAAGGGGAATAGCTGGATTGAATGAGACCTCTAATTCTAGTTTTTTGAAGAAACTCCAGTATGATTTTCACAGTGCTTGTACCAGTCTTCACTCCCACCAACAGTGGAGAAGGGTTCTTTTTTCTACAAACCATTGCCAGCATTTGTTTTTGGTTGATTTTTTTTTCTCAGAACTGGGAATTGAACTCAGGCCCTTGAGCTTGCCAGGGAAGCACATATTCCACTGAGCCATCTCCCCAATCCCCTACTCC
>NW_004524592.1:19187872-19192324 GCF_000260255.1 Octodon degus | reverse complement strand
AAAAAAAAAAAAAAAAAAAAAAAAAAAAAAAAAAAAAAAAAAATCAAATGAACAGAGATGTTAAACGGTTTTTTTTTAATATATTTATTGCTAGTTGTATTTATTTATCTGAGCAATCTGATTCCTCTAAGATTCTTATTTTTTAATTGGGTATTTAAATTTGTGGGGTCTGATATTTTTCAATTCTTTATATGTTCTAGACAGAAGCCCTTTGTCTGAGGGGTAGTTGGTTAAAATGTTTTCTCATTCTGTAGGTTGTCTTTTCAGTATGTTGGTGTTTTCTTTTGCTGTGAAAAGCATCTTGGGGAAGATGAGATAGCTCAGGCCAGCAAAGGGACCAGGCTTTGATCCCTGGCACCACATGCTGCACCAGTCCAGTCCCTGGGCATGTTGAGCCAGTGACTGAGTCCAGGAGTGGTGGAACATGCCTATAATCCCAGTCCTGGGGAGACTGAAAACAGGAGCATCACTACAGGTCGGAGCTGCATAGTTAGAACCTGTACCAAATACATTAAAAAAGAAAGGATTTTAATAAAATGAGATAACCAGTTCTTGATTCATTGAAGTACTTATCAAGCTGTCTAGGCCTTGTTCATGGGCACTCTGCCCATCCCTATGTCTTCAAGATTTCTACAAACTTTCTCTCCCAGTAGATTCAATATCTATGTTTTAATATTTAGATCCTTGATCCATTTTGACTTTAGTTAACTGCTTCATGATAGACACAGATCTAGTTGTAGTTTTGGGCATGTAGAGGGCCAGTTTTTCCAGCACCATTTATTAAAGAGGCTATCTTTCATCTACTGAACATGTTTGGACCCTTTGTCAAAGGTCAGATGACTCAGTATACTTGTAGTTGTGTCTGCATCTTCTAATTTGTTCCACAGGTACTCAGGCCTGTTTTTGCTCTTTTTTGCCACTATCATGATGATTTTATCACAGTAGTTTTGTACTATAATTTCAACTCAGTGACTATGATGCCTCCTGCCTTGCCTTTGTTGGTGAGGATTTCCTTTACCATCCTAGGGCTCCTCTGTTCACAGATGAATTTCAGGAATTCCTACTCTAGTTCTGTGAGATATGCTAATGGTGTTTTGACTGGGAATACACTAAATCAGTAAAACAGTTTGGATGTACATCCATTTTCACTATGGTGATCTTTCCTATCAATAAGCAAGATATATCATTCTGTTTTCTGATATCCTCTTAAAACTCTTTTCAGAATAATTTTTACTATACCAATCCTCTACTTTCTTTGTTAAATTTATTCCTGGGTATTTCTTTTCTTTCTTTTTTTTTTTTTGGACACTAGTATGAAGGGTTTTCTTAATTTCTATCTCAGCAGTGTTGTTTATGTACAGGAATGCCATGATTTATGAGTGTTGACCTTGTATCCAACTGTGCTACTGAATTTGGTAATTAAATCTAGGGGTCTTATAGTGGAGTTTTCAGGATCTTTTATGTACAATATCAAATCATCTGTGAATAATGTAATAATTACACTCTATGTAGAGTATTATATCATCTGTGAATCATGGTAATTCCTTTCCTATCCATATTCTTTTTAGTTCTCTCTCTTTTATAATTTCTCTAGACAATGTCTCTGGAACTATACTGAGTGGAAGTGGTGATAGTGGGCATCCTTTTCTTTCCCTGAGTTTACAGTGAAGGTTTCTTTTTCTTTCCATTTAATATGATGTTGGCTATCGGTTTTTTCATAGATGACTTGCATCAGAATGAGATAAAGATTATCAATTTTCTGTAGAGTTTTTATCATGAATCAGTGTTGGACTTTGTCAAGAGCATTTTCTGCATCTATTGAAATTATCATGTGATTTTTGTCTCTGGCTCTGTTGATATGGTCTATCAAATATATTTAATTGCATATGTTGAACCATCACTACTTTTTTTGATAAATCCCACCTGATCATGGTGTATAATCTTCTTGATGATTTGTTGAATTCTGTTTGCTAGTACCTTCTTGAGGATTTTGCCTCTGTGTTTACTAGGGAGATTGTTCTATAGTTCATGTGGTTTGGTTGTGTCTTTCTCTGATTTTGGTATCAGGGTAACACTTAACTCCAGAAATGAGTTAGTGAGCATTGCTTCCATTTCAATTTCATTAAAGAGTTTGAGGAGTAGTAGTATTAAATCGTTCCTAAATTTCTTGTATAATTCAGCATTTAATCCATCAGGAATTAGGCATTTTTGTTGGTAAGTTTTTAATTACGTTGTCAGTTTCATTGGTTGATATTGGGTATTAAGAATTTTTCTATCTTCTTTATTTAGTCTTGGCAATTCATACATACCTAGGAATCTGATCTCTTCTGTGTTTTCCATCTTATGCAAGTAAAGATTTTCAAAGAAAGTATTGATGATCATCTGAATTTCCATAGGATCTGTAGTGATTTCCCCCTTTCCCTCTCTCATTGTTTGAATTAATCCATCAGGAGTTAGGCTTTTTTGTTGGTAAGTTTTTAATTACATTTCTTTCCTTTTTTGATAAGATTGGCAAAGGGCTTGTCTATTTTATTTATTCTTTCCAAAAAAAAAAAAACCCTCTATGATTCATTAACGCTTTCTATTATTGTTTTAGTTTCCATTGTGTTCATTTTTGCTCTCATCTTTAAAATTTCCTCTCCTCTTTGGAATTTGCATTTGACTTGCTCTTCTTTTCCTAAAGCTTGAGGTGAAACATTAGCTTATTTATTTGTGCTTGTTGTTTTCCTGATGTGAAAATTCACTGTCATAAATTTCCCTCTTATTAGTGCTTTCATGGCATCCCATAAGTTCCTGTATGTTGTTTTTCTATTCTTGTTTAATTGTAGATATTGTTTAATTTCTTCTTTAATTTCATCTGTGTAACCTATTGCTCATTTAAGAGGATGTTATTTCATTCCCATTTATTTATGGAATTTTTGCAGTTTCTTTTGCCATTTATTTCCAATTTCATTGCACTTTGGTTAGATAGCATGCATGGGATAATTTCAGTTCCTCTTCATTTACTTAAGCATCATCTATGGCTACTATATGGTCTATTTTAAAGAATATCTCATGTAAGGAAGAATATATATACTGATGATATTGAGCTGAATAGTCTGAAAACATCTGCTAAGTCCATTCATTCACTGGTGTGACTCAGTTCTGATATTTCTTTCCTGATTGTTTATTTGAGTGAACTAATCTGTTTGTGGCAATGGGGTGTTAAAGTTCCCTGCTACAGTTGTGTTAGTACTCATTTGATTTTCAAGTCTATTAATGTTTGTCTTATATAATTGGATGATTTCACATTTAATGGATTTATATTTATGATTGTTATCTCCTTTAATTTTTCACCTAACACATTATATAGTGACCTTCTTTATCTATTTTGATCATTCCTGGTTTGAAGTTTATATTGCTTGCAAATGGAACATCTTTCCTCTGGGTTCCTATTCCATGGAATATTGTTCTCCATCCTCCAACTTGTAGTCCATGCATTAATTTTTAACTTAATTTTTTTATTTAGCATATTGCTGGATCTTGTTTCTCGATCCATTCTGCTAGTTTGTTTCATATGATTTGTGAAATGATGGTTATACCTGATATATATTGGTCTATCTCTGTCATGCTATTGTATTTCTGTTGATTCCCTACTTTTCTCCTCTGCTTAATTGCTTGCCTTGTTTGGTAGTTTCTGTTGTTGTTGTTTTTATTGTTGTTGTTGTTGTTGTTGTTGTTGCTAGAAATGTGATCATTTGCGTTTCTGTCTAGAATATCTTTTCGTATTCTTTCAAGGGTTCACTTAGTGGTTATGAATTTCCTTATTTGTTCTTTGTCATGAAAGTAGCTTATTTCTCATTAATTTTGAAAGACAGTTTTACAAGTACCTCAGTCTGTGCTGGAAGTTGTTTTCTTTCAATTCTGCCTCAGTTACTCTTCTTTCATTGCTGGGACAAATACCCAACCCCCAAAATGAAGGAAGGAAAGATTTATTTAGCTCACAGTTATTGAAAGTTTCAGACAATACTTGGCTAGTGGTACAGGTTAGAGAGCATCCAGTTCATGGTGGCAGAACAACAATAACAGCAACACAGAGAGAGTCTGTCTCTCTGTCTCTCTTATAGTGTATTCAGGTTCTCTGTCCCAGGCTGGGGAAGTACACACACTCATAATCCTAGAAGTACTAAGATCCATAATCCCAGCAGGACTAAAATCCATAATCCCAGTGGATTGTGACTTAATCTCAAACTCTAGAGGTTCCAGCCCCATGATTGTAACCAGACACAAACCATAACTTTCTGCACCAGGATCCCCAAAGTCTCATGCACATCCCTTTGTGCAGAAGACATTTTGGTCCATCTCTAAGAGTTGTCAAAGTCCCAAGAGTTTCAGCATTGTTGATAAGTCTAAGTCCCAAGTCTCCTCCAAGATCCATGGCAAACTCTTAGCTGTAAGCCTATATATATATAT
>NW_004524592.1:19138171-19187772 GCF_000260255.1 Octodon degus | reverse complement strand
ATATATATTGCCAAGGTCTGCTGCCAGCTGGAGCACTAGCCAGGCTTTCTTCTGTCTTAGTTGTATGGGTGGAGTGCCTGGATTGATGAATACTCTGACCCTGATTGCAAGGAACAAATTGTCCATGCTGGCACTAGCATGGTACCTGGTGTGGCCATTGCTGCCATTCTGGAACATGGGGCTCAGCGGGTTTTTCCTCAAGGCAAAGTCCTTGACTTTTGCAGTTCTGAGGCTGAAAAGGGTGGAGACCTGCCACCTCTGGTGATGCCCTCAGGACATCCTTTCCATTCTCTGTTTCCTTCCCAATAATGAAGATCCCAAACAGCCAAAGCTGTTCCAGCTCTTCACAAGTAGGAAACCTCTCTAAAGCTCTCCTATCTCTTCCCATAAGTCATTCCCAAAAACTTGTAATCAACATGGTCATATTTAGCCACAGCAATGACCCCACTTCTCTGGTGTCAAATTCTGTCTCAGTTACTCATCTCTTGTTGCTGGGACAAATACCCAAACCCCAAAATGAAGGAAGGAAAGGGTTTATTTAGCTCACAGTTACTGGAGGTTTCAGTCCGTAGTTGGCTGGCTCCAAGGCAGAGTGGCACAGGGCAGAAAGCTTCCAGTTCATAGTGGTGAACAGATAGAGATAGTGGCAACAGAGAGAGAGTCTGTCTCTTTGTCTCTCTTGTATTGCCTTCAGACTCTCAGTCCCAGGCTGGGGGAAGTACACACATGCATAATCCCAGCAGTACGAAAATCCATAATCCCAGCAGGACTAAGAGCCATAATCCCAGTGGATCATGACTTAATCTCAAACTCTAGAAGTCCCTGCCCCATGACTGCATGAAGCTTTAGGGGGACAACCAGACACAAACCATAACAACTGGAAGTATTTCAGTCCAAGTTCTTCATGACTTGAGGGTTTGTTTTGAGAAGACTTCTGTGATTCTGATGGGTCATCTGTTTCTTCTCCCTGATAACACTTCTGTTCTGTGCTGAATCTGGGATCTTGATTATTATATGCCTGGGTTCAATTTTATTTTGGTTATAGGTAGAGTTCTATATATGCTTCTCTTATCTTTATGTTGAATTCTTTCCCCAGACTTTAAGAAATTTTGTGTACCTACTTCTGTGAAGTTTTTTTTTTATGTCTGTTGTGTTTAGTCCTTCTTTTTCTTCTATTATCAATTATTGTTATATTATTCTTCCTGATGTCATCTTTCAGCTATTGAGCTCTTATTTCTTGTTATTTGTTATTTTCAAGAGATCTTTCCTTTCATGATCACTAGATGAGATCCTGTCTTTAAGTTCTAAAAATCTGTCTTCAGTTTCATTTAAGCTATTTTTCCAGCTTCCAATGGAATTTTTAATTTCCTAAATATGTTTGAAGCAATCTCATGCATCCTATTTCTTTCCTATATTGATCATTCATGGTTTCTATCCTCTTTCTATCATCATCTATTTTTAAATCTATCTCTACTCTAGATTTGCTGAGGAATTCCTTTATAAATTTTGACATTTCTTTTTTTTTTCACCTGAGAGATTATTTCTGATTGGATTTACTCTATATTCTCATGGATTTCTTCCTTTCCTTTGCTATGTTTTCAAAAATGTCAGATGTGTGTCTTCCATGATAGTCTCCTGGACTTGTTCTGCTTGTGCTAGAGGTATGAGGTTACATCTTGCTTCTACATATTCCCATTCTCTATTTCAAAAGTTTAGTTTTATGTGTTGATCCTTGAAAGTTTTTATAATAGGTAGAATTATCACAAGTATCAAAGCCTCTCTAGGCATGGTTTGAGCTTAAAATATGTTCTGTGGGTAGCAAGTTCTTGGTTCGTGTCTGTCCCAAGATTCTACCTTTCTAATTACTAACAGTAAGATGTTGCTATCTGTTTGACTTACTCCCTGGTCCTTTGGTGCTTGGGTGTAATGAGGTTATTACCCCAGGACTTCCCAGTATTTTTACAAAATAAGAACAAGTGAACTGATCATAAATTTGGAGCTTGTATGATAAATATTTCCACTTGGTATAGTGGTTTTTATCCTATAATGGGGAAATTTAAGAAGGATTGTGGGTGGAATAGAGAGAACTGAAAATAAATAAAGTAGAAGGAAGATTGAAGGATGAAGAATGATCATGCAAGCTTTGGGAAACTGGAGAAGAGTGTAGAAGCAAAAGAGTGAAGAAGAGAAAGAGTGAAGGAGTGAACTTGACCTAAAAAATTACAGGTACTATTCACTCATAAAAATAGGGTTAAGTATGGAGAAGTAAATTTAGGAAAGAGAAGAAAAGAAAAATAGATTGAATAGAATAGAACAAAATATAGATAAAGGACCAAAAAAAAAGGAAAAGGAATGCGAAATCAATCACAAACCAGGAGAGAGAGAGAGAGAGAGAGAGAGAGAGAGAGAGAGAGAGAGAGAGAGAGAGAACAAAATTCTTCTAGTGTCCACCAAGTGTCCAAAAGTACTGAATAACACTGCCAAGACAGAAGCAGTTTACACTGGATGTGAGGCTGATCTTGGCCTCAAGATCCGGGAATCTGGGGCCAGAGTCTTCAGCCAGTACTTTTTCTGTATGACCTTAAGTGGCATCCCACTCAGTACCCTGTTTGTCCTGGTGGTTTCTCTCTCCCAGATGCTATGCTGTTTTCAGATAGAGACAGGGGCCTGTTCCCAGTCCCATACATCATTGCCTCCTCATGATCATTTTTCAGAATTTTGTGATTCTCTTCCATTAGCAAGTTTCTGTTCTTTCAGGTCATTTGTTGCATAGAGGTGTGGGATGCTGTGGTGTGGTCTGAACCTTTGTTCCTGCTGTGCCAGTCCAAAGCTGCTCAGTCCCAATTTCTCAATTCTTACTCCTCTCCCTACATGGGGTGCTAATTTCCTATTTGTTTCTTTACAAATTCTGCTGCCACAGTCACCCACCCGTGCTGTAGTCTGTAACTTCCTCAGGTGAGATGACACAATGCTATGGGACACCTTTCTGCCCTGCTTACCTGCAAGGTGGGCATAGCCCTCTTTTCACAACACTGAGGTAGAAGGCTATTTAATTATATCTTCCTAACTATGGGCCAGGAAGGAGGGGTATCTTGGATATTTTTCTGTCATTGCTGGCACAAATACCTGACACTCAAAATGATGGCAGGAAAGGTTTATTTAGCTCAGTTACTGGAAGTTTCAGTCCATACTCAGCTGGCTCCAAGGCTGACTGGCACATGGCAGAGGGCAGCAGTTCATGGCAACAGCAAAGAGCAGAGAGCCAAAGGGAGAAATGGCAGCAACAATTGCTACAGAGAGCAAATGTGTCTCCCTTAAGTTGCTTTCAGGCTATACGCCCCACGCTGGGTGTAGTACTCATACCCGTAATCCCAGTAGATCATGAGTTAATCGTAAACTCTAGAAGTCCACACCATGACTACATAAGGCTTTGGGAGGACAACTAGACACAAACCATAACAAGGGGAGAGCTGTCCCATTTTCTATACACCTCTGTAGTAATTTAACTTATTTCTGATAGCTCCAGTTGGTGCTCTGGTGCACAAAAGGAATGGGAGGAAAAGAAAAAAGAAAGTGGAAAGAAAGGAAAAAAAGAACAAAAAAGAAACAAAAACTCACTGATCCTTAGGAAGAGAGCAGTTCATGATGACAGAATTTACTGCTGAACTGTTGCGTCTTATGTTTGAAGGAAGGCAGAAGAGGTAGGCGACGTTAAGTCCCAAGTACTATCCTACATGGCTTGGACTAACCACATTATTTTAGTATATATATTTTTTCTTCTTCTTTAAAGATTCCAAGTACAGTGAGGATTTGTCTCGATCTGGGCACTTACTGGCATCCAGATGGACTACCTGGCCATTATATTAAGTCATTTGTCTACCACTGATTTGATCCATTAGTCTCTTACATTAGACTGATTTTAATTTCAGGACATATGCCTTCCCTTTCTTCCAGTAAATAAGACAAAGTTACCTTTGTTTTATTTGAATCTCTCTAAGTAGTTTTAAACAAGGCTTCTCCTCTATTCAGCCACATTGTCAGATCAGTCTCTTATGTTACTTTCAAAAGTCAAGCTATTCTGAATGTTATACACACACACTGACGTTAGGGGAAATGTTAAGAAAGTGATTATATTATATTATATTATACTATAAATTAAATCACACAATGACAATCTTGTTTTCCAGATATTGAGTATGTAGGCAGAAATACCATGACTGGCTGAAATTCTTGCATCTCATGGAAGTCAAAGAATCAGCCCTAAAACTAAACTTTTTTTATTTCCCATTGGTAGGTTTTTCTACAACATCAACTCCCCTCCTTTGTCATAGTGGCAAAAAGTATCAATCACATATAGAACTTAAAACTTTAGAATCCATAGGGCTGGCCAGATAACTCAGCGAACTAAAGCACCTGCTTAGGCAGAGCTCAGAGGCCAAGGTTTGATCAATCCCTGGTGTGTCACACCTGCCCCTCCCCACCAGGGGCGTGCTGAGACAGCTATTGAGACTGGGTGTGGTGGTGCACACCTGTAATCACAGTGCTTGGGAGGCTGAAAACAGAAGAATCACTACAAGTCCTGTCTATGTAGTGAGACCATGCATGAAATACATTTTTAAAAAGACCTTTAGAAGCCACATTCAATTACTCTAATAAAATTCATAATGAAACCCAGCATATCAAACAAAGTATTTCAGGGACTGGAGATGTAGCTCAGTGACACAAGCACCTGCCTGGCAAAGGCAAGTTCTGAGTTCAAATGTATATATATATATATATATATATATATATATATATATATATTAGCTATTAAAAACAATAGTAAATTCTATGTTAATTTGTTCTCTATCTTCAAAATCCTTGTGCATTTACCTTTACCTCACAATTCACTTTGGACCAGCTATAATTTAGGTGCTTAATAGAGATATATATCAAATGCTACCCTTATTGGATAGCTCATTTCTAGAAGGGAAGGTTACAATACAATAACTTTTTTTCTCTAGAAAAAAAGGTTACAATACAGTACTTTTATGTGAAGAAAGCAACAACCTTGGGAAAATTAAATAGGGTGGCACATCCACTATCATTTCAATTGTTATTGTTATCATTATAACAAGCATTGACATTGTTGAATATCTATATTCACAGATTAAAGACAAGAACTATTTATTGCATGCACGTTAGAATCCTATGGCTATTATAAGGAAGTAGTATAACTGGAGTAGTTTAAGACAGTATAAAGGCATTATTTCATGGTTCTGTGAGATAGGAAATGAAATCAGTACATTAAGAATCTCTTCTTGTCTCTTTCCAATTTCTGGTGGTTTGCTGACAGCCTGTGGCATTCTTTAGCTTCCAGGTACATAACTGTAATGTCTGTGGCACATATTTTTTTCTTTATATTCATGCCATTGTATCTTTTTTTTTTTTTTTTTTGTAGAACCGAGGATTGAACTCAGGCCCTTGCGCTTGCCAGGGAAGTGCTTATTCCACTGAGCCATCTCCCTGGCCCCTGCCATTGTATCTTTATAAGAAGAAAATCAAGTCCTACTTGATTAGGTTCACCTTACCCTAGTATGAACACATTTTATCTAACTAAAGATGCAGCAATCCTGTTTCTAAATAAATTTTGAAAGATCAGGCAATAAGAATTCAACATATCTTGTTTTCAGAGCATCTAATTAATCTATAACAGTAGGCATTTGTACTGACAAACCTTTATAATAATTGTGAATAACTTACAAATTGATATCATTATAAAGAAGAAATATTCAGGAAATTATTTCAGAATGTTACTAAATAATTTATACAAGTTAACAATATAATGATATTAGGTGTAGTTTTTTTAAAATTACATACCAAATTTTGAGAGTTAAAGTGAATCATAAACTTGATTGACTTGGGGGACACTCGGGGTAGAGATACTTCTAGATGTGTCTCAGTGGGTCAAAGGTCACAATTGTGAAGAATATGTAGGGTGCTCTGCCTTGTCCCCTCTGTCATTCTTCCTTTGTTCTGTTTCCTGGCCATCAGAAACTAGCTGCTTTGCTTAGCTATGATACTCACTGCTGGGCCACCAAGAAGTGAGCAACCTTCTGCTACCGACTGCTCTGCAGTTGTGCTCCTGCCCTGGAGCTAGTCAACCAAGAACTGAATCCTCTGCAACTAAACAAAGTCAAAACTCACCTTGAAGTTGTGGGTGTTGAATATTTTTTCTTGGGGATGGAAAGCAAAGAAAACCAATGGAGGAAGAAATGAGTTTCTAGTTTGGGATGGTGGATCTTAAAATCTTTTCATTAGACATAGATTCTGAGTAGAATTTCTGAACACAACTGATCTGTTGAATTCTTACACTAGACAGTTTTACTTCTACTTAGGAACCCACAAAAGGAATGTGCATCCCAAATACACACCAATAAAAATCAATCAATCAATTAATAAAAAATACAAGACGGTTTCTCCCAAAATTGTTCCAATACATACTGTACAAATGGTAGTAATATTAACTTCTAATTAGAGCTATGTCTGTCACTAAGACATTCAAATAAGACTTCCTTTCTTTATAAAATTAAACTCTAAAACTGTATTCATCATAGATCTTTTCTAGTATTTTTTAAAAGAGTGCAAATTAAAATTTAAAAAGAGAACATTACAAGTGATACAGAATTTCACTTAACAAAGTAATAAGAATTTCATAGTATTTGTTGTAATACATAGTGTTGTCTTGCCACCAGTTTACTAATATTACGAGACATACGAATGTAAAATTGGAAGAAAGAAACACATGTATAAGAAATTAAGAGAAAAAGGAGAAACGATTAAAAATAGGATATTAAACAAATTAAGCATTAACTGCCCTTTCCATAGACCAACAGAAATGCACAGTCCTGTTGTTCAAACCATCCTGCTTACATTCCCAGATAAATCTGTTTCCCCCGCTCTCCTCTGGTCCTTCTCTTCAACTCAGAAACTCTTTCCTCTTGAATAAGTTCACTCCCTTTTCCCAGTACCATTTTCTTTTTTGCTTTGGAACGATTTTTATTAAGATTTCTCATTTAAATGTATATAACAATAATCCATTTTTCCAAGAAAAGATCAACAGATATCTGACAAAGACAAAAGAGTAGCACATAATTATTTGTAACAGTTAGGAAGTATTCTAAAATGCATTTATATCATCTAAATGAGCAGCTGAGAAAAAAGTGCTACATAGCTTTAGAATTTCCATTTCCAAAAGAAATTTTACTGTTGATCTTATCTATTTAGAAGGAAAAGCTTTTATCATATATTAATACAGCAATTATTTTCTAAATTATGATTGATGTATCCAGTCATACAACATAGTTAAAAGGTCCAGAAAGGCTAAAATCTATTCAGAGAAAAAAAAACTCCCAAAGAATTTTATTCTTTCTCACATTAGCGATGGTTGCCCTGCACGATAGTGGAAAGAGCCCTGTAGTATGGATAAAGAGGCTTCAGATCTAGTCATGGCTCTTCTCAAAAGGCTCCTGACCATCATGTGCCTTAAGATTTTTTTAAAAAATATATTTGTTACAGGGTCTATTTATGCAGCTAAGCGTGCCTTCCCAGCACTGAGGTTGCAGGCATGTGTCACCATGCCCAGTCTGCACGGCCAACTTAGTACACCTGGGGGTGGGACCAGCTCAGCATGTAGTACCTGGGATGGAACCCCAGTCCATGCACTTGCCTAAGCTGGCACTTAGTTCCCTGAGCTATCTCACCAGCCGTACCTCAAGGTTTTTGTGTGCAAAATGAGATAATTAGGCCAGTCATTCCCTAAGCTGTCTTCCAATTTGAACATTTTATTGAACAATTTGGGAAAAAGATGATAAAATTTAATTTTGGAAGTTGAGACAGCCATTGGGAGTAAGGAGAAGTGACAGTTTATATCATATTGTATTTAGGAAAAATGAAAAATGGATGAATAGTGTGTTTCTCAATCTTTTTTATTTTTCCAAATCAAATTGGTAGGACAGTTTCAATAATTAACACATTGCATACATTCTTCCTAGTGGTTAATTGCTGTACAAGATGCAGACATGATACCCTACTTATAAACACCATTAGAACAAATCCCTCTATTCATTAAGAGATGTAACTATATATCTATCCTAACCATTTTGAATACACAGATACAAAATGGACATTCATCTGTATCCCCTTATTTTGTTAAGTTCTGTTATTTGAATATTATAGGTGTGTAAACTCAGCAAAATATTCTAAAAGAGTCCAGTAGCCCATAATTGTATTGGGTCTTCTGCTTGATGGGCAATGTCAGAAATTGTTGACCTGAGTCCCCTATAGCTCAACGTAACAGCATGGCTTTACTTCTTATATTTTGTTTTTGTACTTTCTGCTGGATGGTTAACACCAAGATAAAGCAGGACTTATGCAACAGGAGTTGTAGTTTTTGGGTCTGATAAGGTCAGTGAAATCTCCTCAGGATTTATCCTGAGATCTTGTACCTCAGATTGTGGAACTTTTTTCAGTGTCAGTGATGTGGATGAGTCACGGCCATTGCTTGGCCAATGTGCTCTCTTTGAAAGCTTGAGAGAATGTTTTCTCTCCATGTGACTCTCCTTAGGCACACTCTACATCATCGATCACTTTCCTCTTTACCCTCATAATCTCCTTGATCAGAAAATTTGGTACACTACCGAGTTACATGACATTTCAGTACAAGTTCTCATATGTCCTGAGTCTTAATTGACCTTGAAAGGATACAGCCAAAATGTTGGCTTTCCTTGCAGCCCTCCTTTTTGTCTAGTTTTGGTCTGCAAACTTCTGTTAACCATCCAGAAGACAAGCTTACCATACAGTTGTTATTACCATACAATTCAGGCTGTTAAACTTAACCTCACTATCTGTCTGAATATCAAACATCTTAGGCATAACATGGAACAGGTATTTTTCATCAAGTATTGATATGTTGAAGTTTAAGTCCCTATGGAATATGACAAAAAATTTAAAAATTAGAATATATTTCAAAAATAAGCATAAAGAATTATATACTTCTTATGTTTACACATAAGTCCAATAATCTCACCATATACAACCTTGAAGCAGGACAGTCCCACAATACTCCTTTTCCTGTCTCTTGCTTTCATACACCAGCCCCTTCTTTTTGAAGAGTCATCTTCCCAAGTGACAACACAGCAGCAACTGGCATGTCATGACAAGCAGCCCATATTCAGAAGACCAGAATGACAGGCACTCCAAGCATGAAACTACTATTACTGATTACCATCTGAAGTGCAGTTGCTTAATGCACAGGTATCAGTATATGTAGTTATTCCGGTTAAGAATCTTTCCAATTAACTCCTAGAATCAAAAATCTTCTGGAGATTCTCAGGATCATTGCCTTGATCATCTTCTATATATAACTGTATGACTTGACATTGTCATGTTTCCTAGCTCTTCTCCTTTCCCTCTATTGATTAGTTAGTCCTCGAGATCCTGCTTTCCTTTTACCTGTATTTTACTTTCTATTTGTATTTCTTCTTCTGAGTACTTATAATAGGGAAACTATGATATTCACACATGTGTGTCTGGTTTATTTCACTTATGAGAATATCTTCAAGTGGCATCCACTTCAATATAAAGGCTTTGAGTTTATCATTCTTAATAGTGCAATAATACTCCATTGTGTAAAAATACTACATCTTTTTCAACCATTCCTCAGTTGATGGGCATCTTGGTTGTATCCAAGATTTGACTATCACTAATTGTGCTGCTATAAACATAGGCACACATATATTCCTATGATATGATGTTTTTAGATCCTCCGGGAAAATTCCCAGTAGAGGAATAGCTGGTTTAAATGGGATTTACAGTCCAACTTTTCTAAGGAGTCTCCATAATGATTTCCATAACGGTTGCACCAGTCAACAGTCCCACCAGCAGTGGAGAAGGGTTCCTTTTTCCCCACAGCCTCTACAACATTTGTTGTTGGGTGATTTATTTATGATAGCCATTCTTTCTGGGGTGAGATGATATCTCAATGTTGTTTTAATTTGCATTTCGTGGATGGCTAGTGATGTGGAGCATTTTTTCATATATTTATTCCCTTCATTAATTTCATCCTCTGAGAAGCATGTGTTCATCTCAGATGCTCATTTCTGGATAGGGTCTTCAACTTTTGGGGCCCTAGTGTTTTCTAGTTCTTTATAAATTCTACAGAGAAGACCTCTTTCTGAGTACTTATTTGTCATGAATTTTTTCCTAATTTGTGGGTTGCCTTTTCACATTGTTGGTAATTTCTTTTGACATGAAAAAACTTCTCAGTAAGAGCAGTCCCAGTTGTTAATTCTTTCAACTGTTACCTGTGCGATTTGATTTCTGTCCATGAACTCTTTGCCTACCCCTATGTCTTCAAGAGTTCCTCCTACTTTCTCGTCCAGGAGATTTGTGTCTCTGCTTTAATGTTTAAATCTTTAATCCATTTTTTTTTGGTGGAACCGGGGATTGAACTTGCCAGGGAAGCGCTTATTCACCTGAGCCATCTCCCCGGCCCCTCTTTAATCCATTTGACGTTAGTTTAGTGCATAGTGATAGACCTCTGTCAAGTTTTAGTTTTGGGCATGTAGAGAGCCAGTTTTTCCAGCACCATTTCTTAAAGAGGCTATCTTTCTTCCAGTGAGTATGTTTGGCCCCTTTGGCAAAGATAAGGTGGCTGAGTGTGTTTGTAGGGGCTTCAGCATCTTCTAATCTATTCCCATTGAACCTCAGGTCTATTTTGTTGCCAGTACCATGCTGATTTTATTACAGTAGCCTTGTAGTATAATTTCAAGTCAGGAATTGTAATGCCTCCTGCCTTGTCTTTATTGCCCAGAATTGCCCGTGTTATTCTAGGTCTTTTCTGGTTCCAGATAAATTTTAGGAATGATTTCTCTACCTCTATGAGGTATGTTGGTGCTAGTCTGATAGGGATTGTGTTAAATCTGTAGAGTAATTTTGGGAGTGTGGCCATCTTCACAATGTTGGTTCTTCCTATCCAGGAGCATGGAATATTTTTCCATTTTCTGAAATCCTCTACGATCTCTTTTTTAAGAGTACTGTAATTTTCCTTGAAAAAACCTTTGACTTCTTTAGTTAGATTAATTCCAAGGTATTTCATTTTCCTTGGTGCTATTGTAAAAGGTATTGTTTCTATAATTTCCCTCTCAGTGTGTTTGTTGTCTGTATATAGGAATGCTATTGACTTTTGGGTATTAACTTTATAACCTGCTATGCTACTGAATTTCTATATTAATTCTAGTAGCTTCTTGGTTGAGTCTTTTGGGTCTTCCAAGTAAAGTATCATATCATCTGCAAATAAAGATAATTTAACTTCTTCTTTACCTATTCTTATTCCCTTTATTTCTTTCTCTTGTCTAATGGCTGTAGCTAATGATTCCAGAACTATATTGAATAGGAGTGGTGATAGAGGACATCCTTGTCTTGTACCTGATCTAAGAGTAAAAGATTTCAGTTTTTCCCCATTTAGGATTATGTTAGCTGTTGGGTTTTCATAAATGGCTTTTACGATATTGAAGTAGAGGCCATCTATTCCAATTTTCTGTAGGACTTTGAACGTGAATGAGTGTTGGACTTTGTCAAAAGCCTTTTCTGCATCAATGGAGATGATCATGTGGTTCTTAGTTTTCGCTCTATTGATATAGAACATCTTTCAGTAGCCTGTGTAGTGTTGGCTTTGTCATCATGAAATTCTTTAGCTGTTCTTTGTCCTGAAAGTATTTCACTTTTCCATCAAACTTGAGAGTTTTGAAGAGTATAGTAGTCTGGGCTGGAATTTGTTTTCATAAAGGACTTGAAGTACTCTGCTCCATGCTCTTCTTGCCTTCATGGTTTGTGAAGAGAAGTCGGCCGTAATTCTGATGGGTTTTCCTTTGACTGTGATCTGCTTCTATTCTCTAGCAGCTTTCAGTAGATTATTCTTGTGCTGAATTTCTGGGATCTTGACTATTATATATCTCGGTGCGTTTTTAATTGGATTGAGGTTACTTGATGTTCTGTATGCTTCGGTTACCTGAATGTCAGATTGTTTCCCCTTATTTGGGAAGTTTTCTGCTATTAATTCTGCTCATATTTTTTGATGTCATTTGTATTGACTCCTTCTTTCTCATTGATGCCTATTAGTTTCACATTGTTCATCTTTGCATCATCTTGCAGGTGATGGATTATTTTTTCCTGCCTTCACTTTCACTTAAACTGTTTTGCGAGCTTGTGATTGAGATTTTAATTTCCTCTGTATCTCTTTGACTCTGATTCATGCAATCTATTTCTTTCCTGTATTGCTCATTCAAAGAATCCATCATTTTTCTAATCTCCTCTATTTTTTTATCAATGAATTCTTTAGAAGCTGTTACAAATTCTTTTACTGCAGTGTTTTTTTCATATGTGTTATCCTCACTATGTTTCTGTAGTTGATTCTTTACTTCAGATGCTATGAGTTCTGAGAATTCTTTTTTTATTTCAGAAAATAATTCCTCTCTGAGTTCCTCTATAACTTTCTGCTATTGCCTATTTACTATTGACTCTATTAATTCGTACATTTGAGCTGATCTAGTAGAAAAGAATTCCGCTCTGAGTTCCTCTATGACTTTCTGCTGTTCCTCATTTGCTATGGACCCTATTAATTCATCCATTTGAGCTGAGCTAGTGTCCTCTGCACTTGTTATGTGTAGGCTTGGGTTCTGAGATTGCATTTTGTTCCTTCTCATCATTTTGTGTAGCACTGTCTTCTGACCTTTGTTGTAGATCTTTTTTGCAGTTATAACCTTAGCACCTACTGAAGTTCAGGCGCAGATCTACAAAGTTTGGATTTATCCAGTTGTGCCTGGCTTGGGTCTGGCTGCTGTGCTCAGCTCCCTCCTGCTGCTGCCTTTGGAGGTGAACCTGTTGTGCCCCTCTGGCAAGATGTTCTGCTCCTGTACTAGCTGGGTGGTTCTGTCCCCTATACTCTCTGCAGGGATTGCAGCTTCAGGGTTTAACCCCAGGCCTGTATGACAAGCCTGAGATGAATCTGGAGGGGACAAGGAGGAGTAGTGGGGAGAGGCAGCTCTCCCACACACTCACCGGGCCTGGACTAGGACTGGATCTGGTTGTTTCTGGAACGTAACAGAAATTCCTGCTCTGTGGCCAGGGTGTGGGAGGAGGGTACTACAGAGTGATGGGGGGCATCCCAAGTGGTTAAAAGAGGGTGTCACTCATGCTGTGCCTGGGCTGGGACCAGTAGGTCATGCCAGCACAGGGTAGCCGGAAGCTCTCCTACACACTCACCAGGCCTGGGCTAGGACTGGATCTAGGGGTTCCTGGAAAACAGAAAAAATTCCTACTGGGAAGGCGGGGTAGGGGAGGTGCTGTGGAGTGGTGGGGTGTGTACCAAGGGGGTGAAAGAGGGTCTCACCTATGCTGCACCTGGGCTGGGCCAGTAGGTCCCGCCAGCACAGGGTAGCCGGAAGCTCTCCCACACACTCACTGGGCCTGGGTTAGGACTGGCTCTTCCCAGTACCTTTTGTACCCGTCAGGCTTCATTTTTCTCTTTCAGGTTCTAAGGAGATAACAAGATGTTTGCACATGTCGTTCTAATTTTTTTCACTTTAAGAGTATGTTCTCTAGTTGCATACATTTACTGAAAAAGCACTCAAATCTATCCCATTTTATAGCTGAATAATATTCCATTGTGTAAAAATACCACATCTTCTCTATCCATTCTTCAACTGATAAGCATCTAAGTTGTTTCCAGGATTTAGATATGACAAATTGCATCGTCATAAACATTAGTGCACATATACCAATGTATGAGGTTTTCAATTCCTCTGGAAAAATATCCAGGAGGGGAATAGCTGGCTTGAATGGGATCTTCAATCATAGCTTTTAAAGGAATCTCCACACTGATTTCCAAGGGTTATGTCAGTCGGCACTCCCACCAACACTGCAAATGGGTTCCTTTTTCTCCACAGCTCTCCAGCATTGGTTATTGGTTGACTTCTTGATGTTAGCCATTTTTGCTGGTGTATGATGCTATCTCAGAGTTGTTTTAATTTTCAGCTCATAGGGTAACAATGATATTGAACATTTTTGGATTGGGTCTTTGAATTTGTGGGGTCTCATTTTTTTTTTAATTCTTTGTATGTTCTAGATAGAAAGCCTTTCTCAGAGGGACAGTTGGCTATAATTTTTTCTCCCAGTTTGTGAGTTTTCTTTTTATGCTGTTGGAGATTTGCTTTTAAGTGCAGAAACTTCAAAAAATATGATCCCAGTTATTTATTATTTGAGGTATTTCCCATGTAGTTTGGGTTTTGTTTATGAATTTTCTACCTACCACTGTCTTTAAGAAGTTGACCTACATTTTCTTCCAGAATATTTAGTGTTTCTGTTTCAATATTTAAATGTTTGATCCATTCTGACTGTAGCTTTGTGCATAGTGATAGACATGGGTCTAGTTTTAGTCCTCAGCATGTAGAAAGTCAGTTTTCCCAGCACAACTTATTTATTTTTTTATTGGTGAAACTGGGGATTTTGTCTTTTTTGCCACTCAGGATGCCTTAAGGGCAGGTCTGGTAAGGCATGAAGATCTGAGGATTAAACCACAGATTTCTCAGCCTGACTGCTTTACTTAAGCAGGAACTTAAACAGCTGAGCTAATGGGCAGGCCCCCAGCCCAGCACCATTTATTAAAGAGGCTATTTTTCTTCCAGTGACCATGTTTTGGCCCTTTTATCAAAGATAAGGTGGCTGAGTGCCTCTGTAGTTGTGCCTGCAATTTCTAATCTCTTCCACTGATCCTCAGGTCTGTCTCTATGCCAGTACTATGCTATTATTTTTGTATTTCAGGACAGGGTCTATAGGGTCTACAGGGTCTCACTACATAGATCGGACTCATAGTGATACTCCTGTCTACAGTCTCCCAAGTGCTGAGATTACAGGCCCATGCCACCATGCCCAGTTTTAATCACTGTCTAAGTGCACCCTGGGGCAGGGCCGGCACAGCAAGCCCATGGATTGAGCTCCCAGCCCTTCGGCTGCCTAAGCAGGAGCTTTAATCCACTGAGCTATTTGGCTGGCCCTCATACCATACTGATTTTATCACAGTAGATTTAGAATATAATTTCAGGTCAAGGATTGTCATACTTCCTGCCTTTACTTTGTTTCTCAGGATTGTTTTTTTATATTCTAGGTCTCTTCTGATTCCAAATGAATTTGAGCAAAGTTTTCTCTAGCTCTGTGATGTTTAATAATGGTATTTTAATCAATATTGCATTGAATCTGTATAACAATTTTGGAAGTATGGCCATTTTCACAATGTTGGTTCTTCCTATTGAAGAATATGATCTTAAGTAAAATAATGTACAGAAAACAGTGCAGATTGTGAGACTTTCTTAAATTATTAGTAATTCTGCTCAGCTACACCAATATTCATAAAATATGTCCTGCAAAGCATGTACTGATGAAGACAAAAATAAGAAAAAGAAAAATCAGACTGTGTCATGGTATTCCCGCCACTTGGTGGGTAGTGTTATCTTTTAAATACTACTTCATAGATAGGTACTTAATTTAGGGGTAAAGTACTTGCTTAATATGCAGAAGGTCCTGGGTTCAACTCTGAGTAAAACACACACACACACACACACACACACACACACACACACAAATTACTATTTCTTTGATTTCAGTAATTGGATTCCTATTCCTGTTTCTAAAAATGAATATTCTATCACTTTTCTCTTTTAGAAACAAACATGATAGGTCTAAATGTAGATCTTTCAAAGAGAGATGACTGTGTTATTCTGATACACATTCTATCACAAATCTGTTGCTTTTAAAGTAACCTTGTCAAAACCCTCATCATATGGAGTACTTCACATTTATGGGCCCTTGAACATTTCTTATGTTTCCATTCAGTCAGGATTAAAGATTCTTAAATAAAGTTTTAATACTGGAGAAGAGTCTCTTTTTAATCTATGCTTTAATCAAAGAAAAACATATTTAGTTATAAAAGAAACTGCAATATCTTTTTTGAAATTAGTTATTTTATATTTCTTCCACCATTTCTGAGAATTACAGTTGCTTCTTACCCTAGTGAACATTTAATGTTATTATTGGTTGTATTATAGTTATTGTCATGTTAATTTAATTTCCAGTTACTTGATAATTTTTATATGAAGTCTTCTAATCTTCATTTTGAGCACTGGTGTATACTCTTTGGAGAAGTGTTTGCTAAGGTCTTTACTAACACTAATAGGATTTTATTGTTATTGAACTATAGAAGCTCTTTATGCATCCCAAATAAATGAAATTTGTTATAAATAAGCATTGAGATCCCTTTCCCTACATCTGTGGTTTCCCATTTCATTTCCCTAGTTGTATTTTTGAAAGCATTTAGTTTGTAACTCCAGTAAAGCATAATTTCTTCATTTTTAAGTAGCTAGTACTTTTGTGTCAAATATTTGCAATGTTTTTAAGATGCTTTCTAGTAAAAGATTTATAGTTTGGCTTGAAAGCTTAGATTTCTGGCATACCACAAATAAATTATTTTAAAAAGTATGGGGCAAAAATTATAGTTATTTTTTTCCACTAAAAATATTCAGAGATTTCAGCAATATTTGTTACAATTTTTTCCTCCTTAATTATTTTGGAAAGAAGTTAATCAACAATATATCTTTGTACTGGTTTTATAGGTTTATTTTTATGTATCATATGTTCATATGTTTATATCTACTTTAGCTAATTCCACATACTCCAATTTATTTTTGTTTTAAAATAAATTTTCCATACTGTATAATTCTTCTTCACTTGCTCTTCTTTGTCAATATCGTTTGTATCAGCTATGCCCTTTGGCTTTCAAAATACATTTTATAATTCGGTAATAATTTTTGACAAAAATTTCACTGTTATTTTGATCAAAACAACTGAATTTACATATAATTTTCAGAAAGATGGACATCTTAATAGTAATGTTGAACATTCTAATTAACTATCTCATATTTTTAATGCTTTGGAGATATTGACTTTTTCTCCAAAATTTTTGTTGTCCCAAAGGCCTTGCTGAACATAGTGGCATACACCTGTAACCCTGCATTCGGAGACTAAGGTGAGGTCATTGTGAATTTGAATCCAGTCTAGGTCACATAGTATGTTTAAGGCCAATCTGAACTGCATAGTGAGACTCTGTGTCAAAAGCAAAACCAAAACCAACAAATAAAGCACAGACCTTGCACAGTTGTATTACAGAGTATTTATTGTATTACAAGGTGTTTTATGTGTATATCATGTAAGAGAAATTTTTAAAATTTTATTTTCCAATTTTATGTGTTTTAATATAAAAATATACATGAACTTGTATTCTACCATCTTGCTAAATTATGTATTAGTTGCAGTAAGATTTTGTAACTAGAGTCCTGAGGATTATCTATATAATCAATTCTTCTACAAGAAATTGTGACATTTCCTCTTCTTCTTTTTCAATATTTGTACTTTTAATCTTTTTCTTTCCCATGTCACTGTTTAACTCTAGTGCAATGTTGAATAAAGTAATCATAATTAATATCATTTTTTTCATCTCTTGATCAATAGCCCAACATTGAGAAAATGCTAGGTGTGAATTTATTTGATACACGACAGTTTTCTCATTCAACAGGTTTCTTCCCATATCTAGCAGCTTAGATATGGGAAGTATTTTTTATTATAAATAGGACTTTAATGTTTTTTTTCCTATTGTTATTTCTGCATCAATTGAAATTATTTCACTGTTTGTTTTCCTTTATGGTATTAATGTTGTATTCTTTAATTATTGAATGCTCAGGTTATTTCTTCAATATGTTAAGCTTGATCATTATCCATTCTTGATTTTATGTATTGCTTGATTTGTCTTTTTTTTTAGCAATTTTTCATCTCTGCATATGAATGTGTTGTGATTGATATGTTGTGCCAACTTGAGAAGCTTAGAAATTTAACTCAGCAAGAGGCCAAGATCCTTACTTTGTAAGCATCCTGAGCTTGTGAAAGAGGAGAGCATAGATGTTGTGGGTAGATAGCTGGCTAGCCAGTATATAATATAAGGGAGGAAAAGAGGCTTGCACCCCCTACCTCCTTTTCCTCTTGCTACTTTTGCTGTTTTCTGCTGCCGTGCGCTGTTCCACCTGTGCCATGCCACCGTGCCTTGGAGGCAGCTGATTATGGACTGAAACATCCAAAAACTGTAAGTTAAATAAACCTTTACTTCCTTAATTTTGCATGTTTGGTATTTTGTCTCAGCAACAGAAGAAAAGTAACCAAGATGAAATATAATATCTGAATGTTAAGGCTTGTGTTTAGAGGTTCCTCTAAAACATCACGTGACCATTAGTGGGGCTTTTTTGGAGGTGGTTGGATTTAGGGTGTGTGATTCAGTGATTAAGGATGCAATGCTTGGATTCTGGGTGCCCCATCCTGGATGTGAGTAGCCTTTGGGTCGGGTAGCCTGGATAGAATAAAAGGACAGAATGAAGGCTTGTTGCTTTGATGTCTCCTATCCTTTCTGTGATGTCACACCACTCAGCAAACTATGGACTGAAACCTCTAAAACTCATGAGCTGAAATACTATTCCTCCTTTAATTTGGGGTTTTGGATATTTTGTCCCAACAATGAGAAAATTAACTTTAAAAAATGAGACCATCCCCACACACACACAACATTCCTGGAGCTTGGCTGACTGTGGCTGCTTCTCCCAGCATTGAACAGCTAGGATGTCCTGGTGAGCCCTGCCCCACTCCATCACCCTCACCAGAGTTCAACTTAGTTGTGGCTGTTTCTTCCTCCATTGTAGAAGTCAGGGTGTCCCAGAGTCCCGAACCAGTGGGTCAGTCAACGAAGGTCACCTGGGAGAGGAGCAGGGAATTGAGGAGGGGACAAAGGACAGGAGACGTGAGAAATGGAGACAAGACAGGATTCTGATCAAGTCTCATTTATTCAAAGGAAACTCTGGGTATATATAGTGGAGCATAGGGAAATGACCTCGGGCAGGTAAAAGGCACGAGTAACTAGGCAACTGGGCTATGACAGGAAGTCCCACCTCCGGGGCATAGCAGGAGACCTATAGGAAATAGGCAGGGTAAGAAGAATTAGGAGCTTAGCTCAGCAGGGGTAGGGGAAGAGGAAGTCAGCATCACTAATGACGTTGATGCACCAAGAGAATTTTATAGATCAGAGGCACTCAGGTGACCATTAAGGGATACGTGGTACAGAGTCATGATGTGGCAGTTTCACAGGAACCTGGAAACCCACTTGTAATAGGATTAGAGGCCTGGAGTTATTGAGCCTCCCACATCCCAAGATGGCTACAGGGACTGGTGAGCAGTGCCCTCGATCTCCCCCCACAACATAGCTAGAGCTTGGCTGAGCTGTGACCATCTATCCCACCATCACCATAGCTTTGCTGAGCTGCTGCTGTCTGTCCTACTAGTAGCAACAGTCTTGTTGAGTACTACCCTGAACCCCACCACCAACACTGAGAGAGCCTTGCAGAGATTCAACCTGCCCTCATCATCATCAGATCCTTCTTGATCTGTAGCTTACCACCCCCACCGAGGGAGTAGCCATGCTAAGAGCCACACATTGGGAGCTTTGGTGAGTTTACTGTGCCTCTCCCTATTGTGGGAGCTTTAGTGACTTGAAACCTACTCCTTACCATCACTGCTGAGTCAGGCTGAACATTGGGATCTTTGAAAATGTCATAATGAAGGAGCAAAAGGCCCACTCAAAACAAATCCAGGAGACAAGATCATGGAAGAACGTGGAAGTCACACATCTGAAATTTCTCAAATGATAGCAACTAAAGTAAAGAAACAACCCCATCAGGCTATCAAGGAAATCACACCATAAATAATCTCTCAGGTAAAAATGAAATAGCTACAATCATAAAATAATTGCTCAGCACATTTAAGAAGACATAGATTAAAAAATAGAGGGGAATAGGAAAATGACGGAAACACTGAATGAACAATACAGGAATGAACAATACTAGAATGTATGAAACAGATTCAAACAGATATGCAGAACATTAAGAATTCCATTGAAAACTGGCAGAAGTGTTTGAATGAAACAGAATATAGAGTTTCAGACCTTGAATATAGCATAGCAGCTAGTGAACATGAAAGGGAAGATCTCTTAAAATTATCAATGGACCAGGAAACGACAATGCAATAGGTGCAAGATGATACAAAGAAAAATAATATAACACTAATAGGTATCAAGGAAACAGCTGGAGTCATCATAAATGACATAAATAGACTATTTGGAGAAGTGGCAGAAACTTTCCCAAGTATAGGAAAAGAATCTGACATATACATAAATGAGGCATACAGAACTCTGAATAGCTATAATCAAAATAATGCTACACCCAGGCATATAACAATCAAGATTCCAGAAATTCAGCAAAACAACAGAATTTTAAAAGCTGTTAGAGAAAAGGAACAGATAACTTATAATGAAAAGGCTATCGGAATCATAGCAGATTTCTCAACAAAGACCATCAAATCAAGATCTTGAAGTAAAACATTTCAGGTCCTGAAAAATCAAACATAGCTAGAGCTATTTATCAAATTTAGTGGAGAGCTAAAATACTTCCATGACAAAGAACAACTGAAGAAATGAGCTGTTGAGCACCAAACCAATCTTACAAGGAATACTGACAGATGTTCTAGAAGGAGGCAAAAATGACTAGAATTTCAAGAACAACACAATAGAATCATAAAACAGAGCAAGCAATTAAACAGAGGGGAAAAGTAAGGATTGTACAGTAGGAAAATAGCATAACAAAGATAAGCCAATGACAATGCTGAGCCAATCCATATCAGTTATAACCATCAAAGTAAAAAGCCTCAATTCATTAATAAAAATAATTGGCAGAGAGGATAAAGAAACAAAATCTAGCAATATGATGTATACAAAAAACACATTTAACTCAAAAAGAAATTAATGGACAGAAAGTAAAAAGATAGAAAAAATACCCTGTATGACATGAACCCAGAAAAAAGCAGGGGTAGCCGTTCTGGTTGCTGACAATGTCAACTTCAACAAAAGAGTGATTAAAAGAGATAAAGAGGTCACTACATTTGTGTTATGAGAAAACTGCAGGAGGAAACGATAAAAATTATAAATATATATGAACCCAATGTGGGAGCACCCAATTATGCAAGACAAAATGTAACAGACAAGAAAAATAAAATGAGCAATAGCGCAATTGTACTCAGGGGAGATTTAACACCCCATTGGTGCAAATAGATAGCTCAACTAAGGAAAAAATCAGCAAAGAAATAATAGAAGTAAACCAAACTTGTGAAGAAATGGACTTAGACCTTTACAGAGTGTTAAACCTAAGAGTATCAGAATACACATTCTTCTCAGCTGCACACACACCATTCTCCAAAATAGACCATATACAGCACATAGAGCATGCTTAAGTAAATGCAAAAGAATTGAAATGATCTCATGCACATTATCTTACCATAGTGCAAGGAAATTGGAAATTATTGACAAAAGAAACAGCAAAACTCCACAAACATATTAAAACTAAATAATACCATCAACAGCAATAATATTCTCCTGAACAATCAATGGGTCACAGATAAAATTAAAAAAGAAATTTAACAATATTTGCAATCAAATGAAAATGCAGATGCAGCTTACCAGACCCTGTGGGATAAAATGAAAGCTGTCATAAGAGGGAAATTTATACGAGCAAATTTTCACATCTGGAAAACAGAACAATCCATATGCTACACCTCAAGCTCCTAGAAAAAGAAAAGCAAGTCAAGCCCAAAGACCCAAAAAGGCAAAAATTATAAAGACCAGAGCAGAAATGCAATGTAGACAAAGAAAACAATACAAATAATTAGAATCAAAGAGTTGATTCTTGGAAAGAATAAATAAAATTGACAAACTTCTAGAAATCTTATCAAGCAAAGGAAAGAAAAATGCAAATTCATACAATGAGGAGTGAAAAGGATGAAACTGCTACAGAACCTATAGAAATTTAGAAGATTATAAATATCTATCTCCAATACCTTTACTCTCACAGGATGGAAAACACAGAAGACATGGACAGATTTCTAGATACATACAAACTACCAAAGCTGAATCAAGAAAATATAAAAATTCTGAATAATCCAATATCAGTGAATGAAATTGGAAATGTAATTTAAAAAATTACCAACAAAGAAAAGCTCAAGTCCTGATGGATTCACAGATCAATTAAAAAAGAAATTTAGATAAGATTTAATGCCACCTCTTCTGAAATGCTTTAGTGAAATCAAAAGGAAAGAAAGTCACTGAAAGTCATTTCTGGAGGCAGGTATTACTCTGATACCAAAAGCATAGAAAGACTGAATCAGAAAAGAGAATTACAAACCAATCTCCCTAATTTACACAGATGCAAAAATCCTCAAGAAAAAATACTAACGCAAAGAATGTAGCAAATCATTAAGAAGCTTGTACATCATGAATCATGAAGCAGCATTCATCCCAGGAATGCAGAGATGGTTAAATATATACAAATCCATAAGTATAATAAACAGCATCAACAAAACCAAAGACAAAATCCATATGATCATCACAATAGATGCAGGAAGTGCTTTTGACAAAGTCCAACACTCATTTTATGATTAAAAAATCCCTACAGAAAATTGGAATACATAATCTATATCACAACCTGATAAAAACCATCCATGTGAAAGCAAAAGCCAACATTATACTAAAGGAACAAAAATGGAAAGCTTTCATTCAAAATCAGGATGAGACAAGGCTGCTCTCTATCACCACTCCTATTTAATACAGTTCTAGAAACATTAGCCAGAGCAATTAGATGAGAGAGGGAAAGAGAGAGAGAGAGAGAGAGAGAGAGAGAGAGAGAGAGAGAGAACAATGATTGGAAAGGAGGAAGTGAAATTATCATTACTTGCAGATGACATGGTATGCTACATAAAAGACCCCAAAAACTCCACCAAGAGACTTATAGATTTAATAACCAAATTCTGTAGCATAGCATATACAAAGTTAACATCCAAAAATCAGTAGCATTGCAATACATAAAGAGCAAACACACCATGAAACAAATAAGGGCCATACTCCCATTTTCCTCGCAGATAGTATACCTCACAAATGTATGTCTCACAAATGTAGAGAAAACATTCCTTAAATTAGGGAAACAATGGTTATTACAATAAGATCCATGAAAACGAAATTCTTAGGAATCAATCTAACAAAGGAAGTAAAAGATTCATACAGTAAAAATTATAGTACTCTGAAAAAAAGAGATAGAAGCGGATTTCAAAAAATAGAAAGACATCCCTTGCTCTTGGATAGGAAGAACCAACATTACAAAAGTGGCCATACCTTTTACACTGTTTCCTTAAAATTAATTGGTGGTGGCTCCTTCTAATAATTTTGAAAAGTCTTGGAAATACTGGTATTGTTACTTGCTTTTCTGTTTGATTAAATTCACTAATGGAGCCACGTAGTCCTGATACTTTCTGAGTGGCTGCATATGATTTTTAGAACCATTGTAACTATGCACTTACAACTGAATGGATTCAGAGGACAGAAAGAGGGCAGAAGACTGAAATCAAGGCCTCAGGAAAACCTGGTCCTTTCAAAGCCTCCAGATGATTTTGCCTTCCTTGGCTTTTCCTGTTCCTTGTGGGCTCACGCATGTAATTGCTTCCTTCACCTGCACGTGGCTGGCTTCCAGTATCTTCTCATCTTTATGTTCAAATTTCCCTCTTCTTATCATCAGTCAGATACATTGGAGTAAGAGTCTATTCTACTGCAGTATGACTTCATTCTAATGTAGATAGTTATGTTAGTAATGTAATGTAATTGCTGTTTCCAAATAAGCTCACATTCTCATGTACTTCAATCTTCCACAAATCTTTTTTGTGGGGAAATAATTTAACTCATAGTTGATTATTTTAAACAATTCATCAGTGTGAATATTCTTTTTCTTTTCATGTAGAATTAATATACTATTCAACACTATTCACTTAAAATCTTTAGTAAAGTTTCAATAATTCTACACATGCATATATGCACTACAAGTCAAGACAAATGGCAATTATGTTCTTTACAGAATGGTAACTTGTGCCACCATCCAGTCTAATTTCCCATTGGTACATGAACATTTCTTGTTCTTAGGTTAAATACAATTGAAAGACATAATTTTTAGTTTGTTTATTTTGTTTATTTGATTAAGGTATTGAGGTCTGAATCAAGAGCCTTCACAATGAACTACCTTACCAGATCATTTTTATTCTAAAACAGGGAACCACTCAGTTCCTATATAGCCCACGGTATGCTGCAAGTTGAGATCCTCTTGCATCAGCCTCTTAGAGTGCTGGGATTATAGGCCTGAGCCACAATGCCAAATTCATAATATGTTCTGTGATGGTCCTGGCTTCTCTCACTTCTTCTAATGGCAGCTATTGTTTTGATTGCATCAGCTATTTTCTTCAAAGCTCTTTTATGTTGTTGTTGTTGCTTTTGCTAAGCAATTTCCCACTTAATGTACACAGCATTACTTGTATCACCAGCATTCGGCTACTATGCTCCTGATGGCACTTTGCCTTGCTTCCAAGTTTAGATAAAACTTTCTTGACATAAAAGCTATAAATATCAGTTAGTACCAGTTAGACAATATTTTTATTCAAGTCAACTATTTTTGTACTGAGTAAATAAAATCAACAAACAACAAATATGATGGGGTAGCAAGGTGAAAATACTAAATATTGTTTTGGACTTGTTAAGTTTTCTTTATATATTTCCTTTCTATACATTAAATTGTTGTTATGAAGTAAAATTTTTATTATATAGTGTGTACAGTAGATTGAAACATAAAAACAATGATCAATAAACTTGAAGACAATTTTACAAGAATCATATAAAAATCACATGGTGATGAAAGACTATGAAACCAAGTAGTCAGTGACCTGTACATTATCAGCACATCATAGTGTACATTTCTAAAAGTGAAATAAAATGAATATTTAAAGCATTCAGAAGAAAAAATCAAATTACAGAAAGGGGAGCAAAATTTTAACAAGTTTTACCCATTCTCTCCTGTAGATTTTATAGAATATTTAAAAAAAATAAAATAAATGTCTATATGTCAATTCTAACACTTGAAATGGCTATGAGTCAATATAAGTAGCTAATATTTTTCTTGACTATAACTTAAGAAAACCACATTAGTAGTTCTGTCTCTCCCTCTCTCTCTGTCTCTCTCTCTCTCTCTTTTTTTTTTTTTTTTTTTTTGTTTGTTTGTTTGTTTGGCTGAACTGGGGAATGAACTCAGGCCCTTGCACTTGCTAGGGAAGCACTTATTCCACTGAGCCATCTCTCCGGCCTACAGTCTGTCTCTTCTAATACTGTCTATTTCTAAATTAAGATATAGGACATTAGGGTGATAAGACATAAAAAGGGGTTCTTGATTGTTTCTTTGATTAATTCTATTCTAGGCGTCAGTTAAATTGCTGGCATAAGGGATTGAACTTGTAGATGCTTGATTATATGCTTTTTTAAATGTGAATCTTTCAGCTTTGATCATAGTCCATGGAGAATACCCATTCCTGGGATGTAATCCACTTCCAGAGTGTGGCCCTTTTAAGCTCTCAGCAGAGCCCAACGTGCTTGCCAAGTTCTTCTAACTTGGAAGGATTCACACTTCAAACCCTGTCTACTTTAGTGAGGACTTGCTGAAGAATCTGCTTACTTTTTCTGCACGTTTTGCATTGCTATCCAAACATTCATAAATTAGGTGTCAGAAATTAATTTGAGGTGCAATCAAGTACAGGAGCTCTCTCTACTGTAAATTCCCTCCATTAAGAATTTCCTCCTTAATTTTGAACTCTTTTTGAAATGGTAAGCCTCTCTCTCCTAACAGAACTGCGAGTTTCAACTGAAATTCAAGCTGTTCATTCTCTGTTCAGTGTGAGGTTACCTCAGAAGGAAAGCCATGTACATCCTGTCCCTCACCTCAACGTTTTTCTTCTCTTAAGATCTAAAGAGATCATTTTCTACCTGATTTTGATAGTGTCAAAGAGTACTTTTTTATACTTCTCTCAAAGTTTATAATTACTAATTGCAAAATTAGTCCAGTAACTCTCTTCTACTACTATCAGAAAGAGAACCTATGGGTCAATGATTTGTAAATCTAATCATTCAAGTTATAAGGTGGTAAAAGAGCTGTGACATTGCTGAAGACAGGGTGTCCCAATTCCTTGCATTTACAGGGAATTGTGTCTTTTTTTTAATGTATTTAGTACAGGGTCTACAAGATGTCACTACACAGATTGGACTTGCAGTTATCCTCCTGATTTCAGCCTCCCAAGCACTGGGATTATAGGTGTACGGCCACCATGCTCAGTCTCAGTTGCCATTTTAGCGCGCCCTGGGGGCAGGGCCGACATGGCACTCTGGGAATCAAATCCCAGTTGTGTCTATTTTACACATTTACAGTTTCTGTTAATATTTTACTTGAAAAAAAGTACTCCACTATTTATAAGTCACATTTTCAGTATTAGACTTAATTACAATTTCAGAAACAAAATGATTTTTCAAACTCTGGTTCAGCTTACTAAGTATGTCAGAACACATGGGAACATTGCTGGGCCACTCTATATTTAAGCTACCCAACACTGTTGCTAATCTGTTCTTAGTTTTAAGTGTGTTGTTCTCATTAGAACATGGTGTTTGCGAGGTCAGTGCCAAAATGATGATGGGCCCAAGAAGTGGTGCTGACTGACTCCACCAGCCACTTTAAGTTTTTAACATGTCTACAACAAAGCCGCAATGTTTGCACTTACATTTTGAAAAAACATTGTCTGACATGATGGTGTTTATACTTTAAATCATCCTCATCAAGGCCAATTTCTTTTATGAAAAATTGAAACCTAGCTTCTGGTTAATCACAACGAAATGCTTATTTAATCATAATTAAAAATGAAATCTGACAAGAGGCACTTGTCACAGCTGTTTTATGAAAATTTGGAAAATAGTACCTGAAGTGCAAAACATGAATGTTATTTGATATTATTAATTTAGTATGATGCCTTAGTCTTTCTGGATGCTGTAACAAAATACCATATACTAGGTGGCTTATAAACACAGAAATGTGTTTCTTATAGATTGGAAGGCAGGAAAATCCAAAATTGAGATACAGCAGAGTCAGTGTCTAGTGAGTCTATTTTCTGGTTCATGGCACTTTTTTGCTATGGCCTCAAGTCACAAAAGGGATGAATATTCCGTCAGGAAAATGTAAGAGGACACAAACCCCAGTCACATGGGCTCTACTCTCAGAATCTAATCTTGTCCCAAGGTCTCTACTTTACAACATCAACACTTGGGAAACTGATTTTCAAAATGAGCTTTGGGGGAACACAAAGGTTTAGATGATAGTACATTGCCACAACTGAGCATTATTTCACATAGTGATAGAGAACAACATATTTTCAGGTTATCTTTTTTCTCGTATTTCTAAAATAATACATGTGTTAGTTTATGAAAATGAAAAGAAAATTTAAATTTCAGTAAAATACAGTATTTATTTATTACCATGGCAATGAAACAAATTTACTAAATCATTTAGACATATATTGAATACATGATATTTTATGAAATATTCTCATGCCATCAGAAAGTTAGTATAATGAAGTAATACCCTACATTTGGATGGGGGTTGAATGAAGATGAAACTCTAGGTAGAGCAGCAGTTTCTTCTCTATACTATTTACGTGTGATTTTAAAGCCCCTATTTGAAATATTAAAATAAAATTCTTATAGTCACTCAATAAAATTCTTAAGACAATCAATTCAAAAGCACTTAGAAAAGATTTAACACAAAACGATATTCAGCTTGTGGACTCAATGACACCCGAGAGAAACCTACCATGATGGACCTTGAGAGATGTGTAAAGAAATGTGCCTCATGCTATGGAAACATCAATTTGTAGATATGCATATTAAATATTTTATTGTGTAGTATTTAAACATAAAGAAAATTAGAGAAATAACATAATACACCTCACCAAAGATTTATGTAAGTCTTAGCATCATTAATATTTTGATTCACTTTCAAATAAGTTACTACAAAAGAAAGTAAACTCCCATCTTTACTCTCATTTACTTTTCTCTTGAAAACAGTGTATTTCCCCCTAAATAGAATACTGTACTTGTATTAATGTCTTACATGTTTTGTAATTTCAACTGTACATATCCATAAAGAATATATGCTACTATCTGGCATCTTAAAAGCTTTTCTACCTTGATATGTAGAATTCATTCATTTTTACTCCTAAAAAGCACTTAGTCATGAATATGTGCCTGTTTACTTACTGATTTTCCATGTGGTGAAAATCTCAGTTGCAATTTTAGAGCGCCCTGGGGGCGGGGCCGACATGGCACTCTGGGAATCAAATCCTGGTTGTGTCTATTTTACACATTTACAGTTTCTGTTAATGTTTTACTTGAAAAAAATGCTCCACTATTTAGAAGTCACATTTTCAGTTTTAGGCTTAATTACAATTTAAGAAACAAAATGATTTAGTTGTTTTAAATTTTGTTTTAAGCAGGCGACTATGCAGTTCTTGTGTGCCTTTTCTTGTTCTTAATGCTAAAAATAAAATTGTCTCTAGGATTTGTAAGAGAATAGTTTTCTTTTTTATATTGAAACTAGATCCATAATTTTTTTTGTTTTTTAAATTTTAATTTAATTTAATTTTGAAGAGTAAAACACAAGCAAAAGCAAATCAAGAAATGACAAAAACAAGTCAACAAGTACAACAATACATGTGTTATAGATTTTCAAAACAGGAATAGCTAATTAACAATGTTTGTTTTATTATCTATTTTTTAACATCAACCCTGTTGCTCAGATTAGCAAAGTTGTAGAAAATTGGAAAAATGAAAATCAGTGTGGAGATTCTTCAAAAAGGTAGGATTGGAAATCCCATTCAATCCAGCTGTTGCCCTTCTGGGTATTTTCCCAAAAGAACTAAAAACATTATGGCACAGTGATATATGTGCACCCAAGTTTATAGCAGAACAATTTGTCATAGCCAGATCTTGGAAACAACCAAAATGCCCATCACCTGAGGAATGGATGAAAAGATGTGGTATTTTTATACAATGGAGTACTACTCAGCTATAAAGAAAGACAAACTCAAAGTCTTGATAGGTAAGTGGATGCAACTAGAGGCTCTATTCATAAGCAAAATAAACAGGCCCACGTGTATAAATATCATATTGCTCCCTAGTGTAAGAACCTGAAAGAATAAATAAAACCTGAAAGGTACAATAGATATAGTAAAATGGAAAGAAATTGAACTTAAGGATTAAACGATGAAGATGAGAGAAAGGAGAAAAGACAGGAATAAAGGAAAAGGGGGAACATGTAACTATATATGCAGGATGGCTGAGATGATTTTACTAATAATTTCCATCAGTTCTTTAAAAACAGCAATTAGTGTTTAGAATTTTCACCTTGACTGACTCTGTATGCTGATATCTGCAATCTGACCGCTACATCAAGGATGGCAATGTGAAATACAAAACCCATGGTTGAATACCTCTCATCTCGGTCTTCTAAATGTGTACTGTTCCTAATATCTTATCAATTATTATATTCTCTTTAAAATAAATGCTAAAAATAAAGACAAGGAAAAAATTAAGTTTCCTTGAAAGGGAGGAATTCCAATGTCTTGAAAGACGCACAGTTTTACCTTAACTGATGATATAAAATAATTCTCCCATTTTGTTCTAACAACTTCCAGCACATGGCTCAAAAACTGAGTCTTTTTCCACATCTTATTAACAATAGTATTGCTAGATTTTCAATTCTTGTATTATGTTGTTCATAATTGAACTTGCTTATAAATCATATCACAGCTTTTCTTTATTTATTTAATGTATTTGGTACAGGGTCTCACTATGCAGCTCAGTCTCATAGCGATCCTCTTGTCCCAGCCTTCCCAGCAGTGGGATTAGAGGTGTGCATCACTATGCCTGGTTTTGGTGGCTAGTTCGTTGTGCCCAGGGTCAAGGTTGGTGTGGCATATAGTACCAGGTCCTTGCACTTGCCAAGGCAGGTGCTTAGACTGATGAGCTACCTCCATGTGCCACCCTTTTTAAAAAACCATTTTTAAATAAATCATATACATATTTCTTTTTTATTTGTAGATCATTTATGCTTTGTATATTAATCCATCATAGATCATATAAAGTAAAAATACCATCTTTCAATCAGTAGATCTTCCTTTAACCTTCCTTATGATTTTTTTCAAAGGAAAATTTCAATCATTTTTTTTGAGAATTTCAATCCTAAAAGTAAAATTTACCTTTTTTTCCCCTAAACTATACCTTAGTTTAGAAATGCCTTTAAATTAATGTCATTAATATACCAACCTACTTTACCTCATATATATTTTAAAACTTTATTTTTTTCTCTGTTAGTTTGTTCATCAATTCATATTTTATTCTTACAAAGGAGAACATTTTTCTTTTCGTTTTGCTAATCACCTGGTCCAGCAGTGCAGGAGCCAGTGATCTGCACTACTCGTGTGCAGCGCTACGCCTGGTTGCCTGGGTTGTGCCTGCTGAATCACATCTGCCACAAATTTTATTTCTTAGAAAGAAGTCACCTTAATAATTAAGAGGATCTAAGAAGGTAGGATCCAGTGGCTCTGCTCATCAAAATAACTAAACCTCTCCTCAACTTTCTGTCACTAAAATAATTCAATTCCCACTGATGACGCTTGGCTCTTTGTGGGCTTAAAAAAAAAAAAAGAAGAGGGTTTCAGTTAAGAGCATTAATAACATGTACTCTAAATTTATTTAGTCTGTATCCCTCAATCATCCAGAGTAAAACAAGTTTGAGTGTAAAACATACAAACAATTTATATTATTTTCTTGTTATATTACTGGGGTCTTTTCTAGTTGCAGCCTAGAATTCTAGACAGCTTTCTAGGATCCCAGGGTGTGATAAAGTCATAACACTTGTGTTGGCTAAGGTTTTGCAGCAGTGTTTTCGTTGTCTATTTTGTATGTTTTTTTAAATCTCTGACAATATAAGGGCTGAGCAATTGATAACACATGTGTAGCAAATTGTACTCAAAACAATTTTCTGTGGAACAGGAGTAGCTTGTCAAAACTCCATCTATTCCTCATTGATTTCAAGTGATATTACACATGCACTTCTTAGATGTCATTGGGGAACGTAGGCATACCTATGGAAAATAGGAAATTAGTTCATTTACACAGCAATGGCAGATCTGTCAAAGAAACAAATGCATCTGGACTTAATGTGAAAGCAAAGAAAGCAACCACATAAAATATTAGGGAGGAGAGATTTTGGGTGACATTTCTCCTGCATCAGGTTTAGCAGACCCACATCAAATTCTGAAGTCATCATTCTCTCTTTGCTGCCACTGCCTTTTCTGACCTCTGCAGACTGAAGTCTCCTGGAATCTCAGACTTTCTGTTTTAGAGAGGCCCATTTATTTGGGTTTGGTCTCAGCTATCCACTCTATTCTGCACTGAGTTGGGCTTTAGGGAGAATGTAATGTCATTTATTCTGGCAAATAACTTATTGATTAAATTCCAAGATAATTTTTATTTTTAAACAATAACTTACAGTTACTAGTTGGTAAACTTCAAACAACAAGGACAAAGTTTGTAGTAAATCAAATGGCCTCATGTAGTTCAGCTTTTAGTTCTCTGAGTACAGACGAGGTATAAATATACATTTTCTTTCTACTATGTAGAAGCAAATTCAGGACATATGTGATGGGGGACTGGAGGTGGAGATCTGTCTTGCACCCATCAATTACTATTCTGGGATGGGATCCACAAAACCCTGTCTCTTGCCCTGACACATGTTGGTAACATATGTCTTTCTGGTCTTCAAAGACAGATTCCATCCTACTCCCTTAAGTAACTAAGTTTGCCTATATTGCATGGCAGGAGGACAAGGAGTAAGCATTTGATACAATATGTGTAGTGTAATATAGCAAAAAATGTCACTAGCCCTAGCATGAATCAGTGTCAATTTTACAAAATAAATATTATTTAGCATGACTTTATTTTCAAATAAGAAGCCATATAAAATGTGGAGACTAAAACAATAAATAAATAAAATATACATTCAAATGTGACAGATGGAGTCACACAGAGTTACAATGGTTAGCTCAGATTTTTTATTAGATCACAAAGTTTATCCTTGATGCTTTTCTCAAGCTCCTTTTCCTTAGGTTTATAGCACTTCCTTGAAGCACCTCAAGCTTGTAAATCTGGAGTTAGTTCAATTTAACAAATTTTATCATGCACATACATTTTCCCTTAACCTGTTCTGAGCTATTCAGAGTGCAGAAAGGGGTGCATATTTCCTCCTTAAGAAGCTGACTACACTGCCATCTGAAAGGCAGAAATGGCAAGTTTAAGGCAGGTGAAATGAGGCAGACAGGCTTAAAGTAATTGTGAATGGTGGGAGCTTTGGTGAATCCCAGGCAGAGGCAGTCTTCTGTAGCAGGAGGTGGTGAGCTGCTTAGTGCAAGTCCATTATTCTGTGTGGGAACATAGATGTGCTGCTGCCAGATTCTGTGATGCTTTTCCCAGAACACTTTTATGTTTCTCATGATTAATATTTCTCTAACTCTAGATGACAAGTTTTAAAACTTGAGTGCCAGAGTAAATATGTTTGTGAGCTGCAGATGGCTCACGGACGGAACAATTTAAAGCATAGGCCTGGAATATTCAGTTCCTTTCTTTGAGAATAATTCACCAATTCATTCCAAGGGCCGTCATTCAATTGAAAATGACCCATAACTTTTACTTTACCATATCCACTTTTTAAAAAATATTTTCTGTCTACCGTACTTTTTACTCAGCAGCATTTGCCAAGTATGTCCAATCCTTCCTGTAATACTACATGGTCTTACTTTTTGCACAATAAACTTGCAATTCCCTCTGAGTCTCTCTTTTGGTGCTACCACTCAGAATTATGCCCAGATGTAGATGTAACATACGTTTGATTCTCTGATCATAATAGCTGCTCTGTGCTCCTAGGCCTGTGTCTGTCCCCATGCTCTACCAGACATCCTGTTCCAAGTTCTACTCCTCACTTGCCTTGGTCAGCTTCATAGCAATAAATGGTGTCAGTTCTTCTACCTACTCACTTGTTCAACAGACAAACTTGAGACTCTTCATTGATATCTTTCTCTAAATCATGCTCACTGTGCTACACTTTCACTGATGCCACAACAGCTCAACACAAGCATCTTTCACTTTGATTACTAAAACAATTCCCAACATGCTCCCTTGAATTATTCTTTACTTATTATCACAAATTTTTAAATAAGTCTTTTTTCATAAAACTTTATTTTAACATATGTCATGTTTCTCCAGGACCTCAGAGTAAAAGAAAAGTGTTATCAGTGTGTTAGTGGTGCTGGGTAGTCCAGAGCCCCCTGCCTCTACCCTGAGCATTTCTATGCTTTTCATAGTATAGTACAGTAGTGCCTTTCCTACAACAAACTAAGGCATTCTCCAAGCTTTCTTAAATATTTTGGAATTTCTATGGCCTTTGCATTGCTGAGACAACTTATCTGGTATGTACAAATTGTAGCAGAAAAAGTTTATTATGGCTTATAGATTCAGAGGGTTCAGTTCATTGTGAACTGGCTCCAACATAGAAAAAGTATATGGAAATATCAAAGGAGAAATGTCATGTTTACCCTTCAAAGGAAAGTTGATCAGGCCAAGGCAGCCAAAAAGCAGAGAGGGGAGATGGAATGAGAGATACATATTCTATTATCATTTGTATTTAGATGTCCCCCCCAAAGCCTCATGAGTCATAGGCTTTTCCAGAGGTTGGTGGATCTAGTATGTATAGTGCTGGAATTGATTCGTGGTGAAATGTTGAATCAAGTGAGCTAGGATTAAGTGTGTGAGTGCCATTTTTCATGGCCTAGATAAAAGAAAAGAGATAGAAACAGCTACAGTCATCCTTGCTTGTTTTGTTACATTACTGTGTACTATTTCTCCTCTACAATGACCATATCCCATGCCAGTCTGCCTTGGAGCCAGTTGATTATGGGCTGAAACCTCTATAAGCTATGAATTTAAAAAATCTTTCCTCCTTTAACTTCAGGTGTTGAGTATTTTCTCTCAGCAATGAGAAAAGTAACTAATGCACCCTCCAAAGGCACAGCCTCAGAGACCCAGTTCTACTGCCTGGGCCCTCCCCATGGCATCACATTCAGTTATGAGCTCATCTAGGATTTAATCCACTGGTGAGTGTAGCACTGATAGTGCAATCTCATCCCCAAAGCCATACCTCTCAATACATACAACTTTGGAGAATATTTCAGTTCTAATCCATAATATTCCACCCTGTTCCCAAAAAGATCCATGCCTATCTAACTAGGAAAAATGCATTTAATTGTCCATCTCCAGGAGAAGCCAAATCTTAGTAGCTCTAGTGTTGCTCAAAAGTTCAAATTTAAAGTCTACTCTAATGAAAACTTCCTATATCTGTGAGCCACTGTTTAAAACAGAAAGTTAAACACTTCTAAATATAGTGATATAAGATAAATAGTCCTGTTCTGTTATGGCTTTTATCTATTGCCACCTCCCACAAAAGACTCTCATGTAGTCATAGGTAGGGGTTTTGGAGGTGATTAAATCTAGGATGTGTGATGCTGAAATTGAAGGTGTTTGAATGTGGATTAAGGGTATGTAGTAACTAAATTAATCTACTGGTTGAATTAACATAGTTCTGGGTGTGGATATTCCTTGTGTGTAGATGGAACTATGCAAAATGTGGGTAGATTGGGAGGATCTAAAGGGGAGGGAAGAGTTGCTGCTGCCTTTGCTTGCTGCCTTCTGGCTTCCCTGGGGCACCATGGGCTATTTCTCCTCTGTGGTCCAATCTGCTATGCCACCCTCCCTTAGGCCAATTGTGGATTAAACTATGAATTAAACCTCTATAAACTGTGATCAGCCAAAATAAGTCTTTCCTTCTGTAGTATTGTATATTTCGTTTTAGCGATAAGAAAAATAACTTAAACTTTGGTATCAAAAGTGGGGTTGTCACTAGCTGTCCATGAGGTTCAGAAAGCTTTGGAATTACCTGGTTGTGGAACAAGTTTGGGCAGGTTTGAATATGCAAGCTGATGAAGTTCCCCTGCAAGGCTTTATCCTGACATAATGAGAGATTTTGGTTGCAGTTTGGCCAGAAAGGAAGCTCTGGTATCAAAGAAAGAGCATAGGAGTACTTGGTTGCTGAGAAGGAAGAAAGTCATAGAAAAGATGACCTAAAGATATCGTAAAAAACAGCAAAACTCTTTTCTTTGCAACCCCAAAATGGCAAAGGTGAAAGCCTTTTTTCTTTTTTTTTTTTTCTTTGTAAGAGAGCCCTAAAACACTCTATTCAAGAATGGTAGTGACTTAGGGAATTTGTCCCTTGGGATTGGGTCAAGGTACCATGAAATCCAAGCACTTGACCCTCATCTCTTTATTAGGTGTGTGTGAAGTTATGAATGTGAAGATAAGGGTGCAGTGGAAACCCTGGATTGTTGGTGAAGCCAGGAGCATGGATTGTCTAAGGAAAGCTATAAGAAGTGAGAAATGCCAGCTGAAGAGATAAACCATAGGAGCTACCACCACTGGAGGTACTATAGGGGTGGAGCAGCAAAGCCCTGTGGAGCTCTTATCTTGCCACAGATAGCCCTGGATGCTGGACATGGAATTATGGGACTTAATGATTGCCCTGCCTTGGGCTTGTTTTGACCCCTGTCTGTATTTTTCCTCATTACTGGGACAAAATACTTGACATACAAAATTAAGGAAGGAAAATTATATTTAGCTCACAGTTAGTGGAGGTTTCAGTCCATACTTGGCTGGCTCCAAGACAGAGTGTCACATGGAAGAGAGCAGCAGTTCACAGTGGTGGAAAACAGCAAAACAGCAAAAGCAAAAAGGAAGAAGCAAAGGGCCAGTGAGATAGCTCAGTAGACTAAGCACCTGCTTTGGCAAGCTCAGGGACCAGGTTCAATTCCTGATCCCACATCCCATGCTGCCCTTGCCTATGAGGTATACTGAGCCAGAGAGAGAGCCTGGGCATGATGGCACACTCATATAATCCCAGAGCTGAGGAGGCTGGAAACAAGAGGATCACTATGTGTCCAAGCTGTGTAGTGAGATCTTGTGTCAAATACATTAAAAAGAAAAAAGAAAAAAGAAAAAAAAAAGGAGCATCAGCAGTGGCAGCAGGCAGGGGCAAGCCTCTCTCCTTTCCTTGCATTCCTGATATCTATCCCAATGCAAGTGTAGCACTCACATCCAGAATCCCAGTATTGGATCATTAATTAATCACAAACTCCAGAAGCCTTCCCCAGTGACTGCATGAGGCCTTTAGAGGGACAACTAGACACAAACCATAACAGTCCCATTCCTCCTATTCCTCTTATTTGTACCTTTTGGAGTGGGAATATTTATCTTGTACCATTTTGTGTTGGAGGTGTTTAATTTTCTTTTCTTTCGTAAAGGGGCACATAGCTAAGTGTTTTCCTTAAATCTCAGAGAAAAGTTCAGACTTGGGTTTTTCAGCAGTGCTGAAACTCTTAGGACTTTGAAAACTTTTAGAGATGGACTAAATGTTTTTTGTGTAAAGGGATATGTATGAGTATCTTGGGTGATAAGGGCTTATATCTAAATTTCCCCCCAATATCTCATGCTATCCTAGATAGGACTTTTAGGAGGTCACTAGATCTACAGTGTGTGATGCTGGGATTGAGGATGCAATTACTAAATCAGTCCACTATTGAATCAACATAGTTCTGGGGATAGATAATGGGAAGGTCCACCTTGGGTATGGTGGCACCATCTAAAATATGAGCACCCTGGAAAGGACAAAAGCAAAGATGTTTGCCCCCATCTGCCTTCTATGGCATGAACTGTTTACTTCTGAAATGCCACCATCCTTAGAGTCAACCAATTATGAGCTGAAACTTCTCCCAACCATGAGCCAAAATAAACCTTTCTTGTGGATGTTAGGTATTTTGTCTCAGCAACAAAAAAATGTAACTAAGACATGTTTCCAAAGCAATGAATAGGAAAATGAAAAGGAAAAATAACAAAGTAGGGATGAAACATAAAAAGGTCTATAATAAATCCCCCACATCCACATTTAGCATCTAGGGCACAAGGCAGCAAGAAGTGAGCTCCAAAAGTTTGGATATGTGTTTCCCCATTGCAACCACAAGTCCTCTATTTTGGTTTGGCTGTACATAATGCCTGCAGCTTATTCCAGGGGACATTCCATGTTTCTATTATCGTAAGTCTCCTGGGATCTCTATTTCAGCATCAGCTCATGCTAATATCTCTGCACATGACCCTCTCAAAGACTCCAGGCAAGGCCTTTTATCTTATCACACTACATTTCCTGGCATCTAAAGCCTGTCTCTCAACTTTGTATGGAAACATCTCTGAAACCATAATTCTTTCATTCTCCATGGTACTACAAGGACAATGCCAAGGCCTACAGCTAGCTCAAACAGTAGCCTGGCCCCTTTGGACAAAGATTGAAGTGGCCTCTGATTATCAGAATAGGTGAACTTAGATAAATATTTCCCTAGGTGGTTCTGAGTAAACAGTGTATTCAGGACTTCTCTTCTGAAATCAGCCTTTCCATGTTTAGACTCTTCGGGCTGCCATGGTACGGGGATGGGGGAATGTCTGGACAATTACTGTGATACCCTTAAGGCATCTTCTTCTAGTAATTTGTTTCCTTCTAATGGCATTAAAACTTCAGCAAAAACAACCATTTTTTGGCTTCTAATTTACATATGTTTCTTTTTTGCCAAAATATAAGTTTTATATATTTATAAGCTTTGTATTTTTACTCCAGATTCTCAGTTTAGATCTGGACTAAAGCAGCCAACACTATTCATTCCATTACCTGAACTTTGGGCTGCCTTGAAATTTTCTCTGTCCTATCCATATTAATTAGTTAGTCAATATTAAATTCAGGTTTATGCAAACTTTAGGACATGGAAAAAGGTAAATCATTTGTCAGAGTGGAATATTAGTCCCCAGTGTAAGTTCCAGTAGAGCTTCTGTTCCCATCTGAGATCTCATGAGCCTACTATTTATTGCCTGCATTCCAATCAGTAGTCTATTCTACAGATTTTTGAGAAGAATGAACTATGTAACTCTGCTTATAGCATTCTGGTGCTTCTCTAGCCTGCATCTCTAAACCATCCAACCTCCTCCCACAACTAATTCCAAAACACTTTAACTGTAACATCAGATATAATAACACTGATCCCATTTCTCAGAATCAATTTTCTGTATTGCTTTTATTTTTATTGCTAGGAAAGTGTGTAGGACTTACACAATTTATAGAAAAAGTTTTATTTCATGGTTTCAGAGGGTTCAATCCATAGTGTGTTAGCTCTAAGGGATATATAGGATGGTGGGAAGATCTACCAGAAGAAAGGTGCTCAAGTCATGGCAGCTAGGAAAGAGAGAGATGACAGAACCAGAGATAGAGGTATGACTTCCAAAAGCACACCACCTCCTATAACAGAACACCAATCCTTGATGATTCGTTAGGCTACAAACTCATCAAATGGTTGAATCCCCTGATATGTGTAGTCCTCCTTTGATCCAGTCATCTTCTAAAAGTCCTTTCTCTGAACAATTGATATTGAGGGTCACTTTAAATCTAAACCATAATACAACATTAAGGTAACAAATTCCAGGTGTTGGAGAACTTTTGACTATGTTGCTTTTATTTTACAAAAAAATGAGTTGAGCAAATTGTAAATGAAGAATTCATTCATAACTGACTGAGAAGATAACAATTTTTAATATCCTTTTATTCTAGTGACAATTGTTTCTTCACCCAAATAGTTATATTTTCTAAAACAAAATCTACATAAATTCTTGTACTGTATATTACAACTAGAAGACCACATTAACTCAGGTTGGATATAGGAAAGTCAAAAAATCTGCATATTGTTTTTATGAAAATATTGATTTGACTTCTACTGCATGAAAGACTTTATAATAAGTCACTGAAAGATACTGTGAGGAAGAACTGGAAGCTCTTCGTACACTTTATTGGATCACTGGATAGAGATTTAAATAAAGTAATCACATAAATCAAAATGTTACTATAAATTATGTGCTATGATCAAAGTTCACAGTGTATTGAAGAAGTGTCACAGAAAAATTGGTCACGTTTAGATTAGTTAGAAACGCATTTTGGGGAAAATGTTTGAGTCAAGCTATTGTGATGAATGGGAACAAACTACTTGGAGAAGACTGTAGAGAAGATATTGTGGAAAAGATAGATTTTCAGTGCTGGAACCGATATGTGCAAAGAACCTGAACCTAAAATGCTTGAAGTGTTCAAATAGTCAAATGAAGATCAATATTCTATGGTCATTTGAAGCAGAAAGGGATTTGGTGAAAATGAGTATTAGAGGAGTAATCAGAGGCCAGAACATTCAGAGCCTCAAGAGTTATTGAGGATGTTCAAAAAGAAATCATTTAAAAGGGTTTCATGAGGGAGGTAATGTAAAATTGTGATTTGAAAAGATTACTTCAGCTGCATTCTGCAGAATCATTTTTAAGGATTTTGGCAACTCCAGCCTTAAGCAGAGGTTGATTGTATCAAGGTGAGTACAGGAATGGGATAATCCAATAAATTCATACAGCTATATTTAAGGTAAAATCAACACCGTTTGATGATAAACTTGAAATAGAAAGTAAAAGTAAGATAAAGATGTCAAAGGTGAACTTCAGGGGCCCCTTGTTCAAGTTGGATTGATGTATGTACCATTACCTGCAGCAGAAATCTGGAAAGTTCCTGGGTTTGGAGGCAATGTCTTCAAATTCAATAAGCACATTCTGTTTGACTTTACTTGGAGAAAACTCTAGAAAATATTATTCTGGGCTTCAGTGGAGAAGTAATGAAAGTTCTAAATACCTTTTTAATCATTTTTCTTTCTTCATCTATCAAAATTATATAGAAAGAAAGGAATGTCTACATAGAAATACTCACCGAATATGTCCAGTGAAAACTTTATGTTAGACTTTTCAGTATTTGAATGCATTTGGAAAAGTCTGAAGTTTGAGGAGCACAGTTTTTTAAAAATTCAATGCTTTACTCGCATTTTTAAAATCCCAATAACATGTGGACTGATTCCAAAGTGAATCCTCTAGCCAGTACCAATCTAATATAGCTGTCAAGCCAGAAATAAATGCAACCTGTTGTCAATATGTTATGTGTTTTACCTAGAAATAATTTAAGAAGAGCAAATTTGCTGCCAAGCCCCATTTAATGCATTCCTAATGTGCACTGAAGCTACGCACTTTCCATCCTTCTGAAATTCCTATCTAGTACAATCATATAGGGCTTTTAGAATGTAGACAAGCATTAGAATTGAACATGTAGAGAAAAATTAGAAAGTACATGAGAAGTGATCATTTTGAGAACTGTTCAGTCTATTTATTTAATAATATTGTAAGAGGCTAAGTGAATTCCCTAACCAGCATATTTAACCACTGTATCTGTGCCAAGAACCTACCTGCTAATATAAAAGTTGATAAAGCAATCTGAGTTTTGGAATTTGATGCATATTAATGAGCAATATCAACAAAATAGCACATACTAGTGTAAATATTAATGTATGTTTATCCTATATTCATATTTTTATATTGTTATAACCCTGTTTGTACATAAGTGAATAGAATATTTACAGTAATCCATTCACAAGCTTGTCCCTGTGTATCATCCTGAACAGGAGTTCTTAAAATATTGTAAATTAAGTGAAAAATAAATTGTTTGAATACCTCCATTTTATAAATAATATATTAATGTTTAATTAAATACAAAACTGCTCAGTGATAAGTATTTTGCTGAATGAATTGTGCTGAGTCACATACAACTCTGAAGAACACTTTATTTTTTTATACTGTATCTTTTTTCAACTTTATTTTTTTTCATTACTAGATATGGAATTCAGTACCTTATGCTTACTGGGAAGGTGCTTATGCTGCTGCGCTATATCCCTGGCCCTCTTATACCATATCTTTTTCATACAGTTGACTCAGTATACTATGTGTGTTGATGCTTTCTTTGTCAGATCTGAATAGAATTTTAAGAAGGTCCCATTCTTTTACAGTCACCCTTAGATAATTTTTAGAAGTTCTGGGGAAAGAACTACTCCCATAAATCAATAAGAGAGAGAAAATAAAACAAAACAGAGAAACTTTATTGGATGGCAAACTGGAATGATGAGGAGCAGCAGGACCTCTCAGACACTGCTTGTGGAAATGTGAAATGAAGACTTTTGGAAAGAAAGTTTGTTGCTTATGACAAAACTAAACATAATTCTTACCATGTAATCCAGAAATTGTACCCATAAGTTTTTGCCCAAGGAGTTGAAAACTTACGTCTGGACAATAGCCTACACATACAGTTTTATAGCAGCTTCATGCATTGTTGATGATGCTTGGAAGCAACCAAGATGTTTTTCAACAGGTGAATGGATAAACTATGATACACTCAAATACTGAAATATTAGCACTAAAAAAATGAGCCATCAAACCAAGAGAATGCGTGGAAGACACTTAAATGCATATTATTGAGTGAAAGCAAATGTATCTGAAGAGGCTACATACCATACGATTCCAACTGCATACAACATTACGGAAAACACAAAACTACAAAGCCAGTAAAAATATCAGAGAATCCAAGATGTTGTGTGGGAAAGGGGGATGAAGAGGTAGAATACAGAGGATTGTTAGGTGGTATATCTACTATTTTGGTAAAAATAAATGTAGATTTATCTCATCACAAATTTGTTTTCTTTACATTGCTATTTGTACTTTGATATTCTGCTTAAATTCTACTAATACTTTAAAAGTAGGTACTATGAGTAGAATAATGTAGTAATATTTCCATGTAATAGCCAGTAACTTATCAGAGATAGGTTTTGGGATTTTTATGCGGGGGGAAGGTTCTACAGGGTGTTCAGGGTCTCACTTCTAGATCAGACTCGATAGTGATCCCCCTGTTTACAGCCTCCCAAGAGCTGGGATTACAGGCACACACAACCACACCCAGTCTCAACTGCTGTCTCAGCATACCAAGGGGACAGGGCTGGTAAGGCAAGCCTGGGGATCAAACCACCAGCCCCTGTGACTGCTTGCAGGTGCTTTAATCCACTGAGTTCTTTGACCAGCCCAGGGATAGGTTTTATTACAATTGTTAAAGAGATTTTGTTTCTTCTTTGGGTAACAACCTTTAAACTCAGAGGAATCACAATTTAAACATTTAACATGTATTAATATTGAAGCATTTTAAAGAATTGCCTTTTTATCAAGTCCGCTGATTTTATAATAAATGTCCATGTTTTTATTTTTTTATTTTTATAACCACACTGTTTTTGGTTTTTTTAATCTTTTTAACATTGAGCATATGCTTTAAAGTCCATGTTTTTAAACAGTGCTGCATGTTACTGTTTTGCATGGCACCAATTTTATAAGTGAAGTAAATATTATTAAGCTTAATAGTCTCTTCTAACCTTTGTAGTACCAATGGTTATAGTAGTGTAATATGTTGCACTTACTGTAACCTCCAGTTTGAGTTAGCATTAATTTATTTTTAATCACAATTTCCATTTCAGATAAATAAAATCAAATCAAGTAAAATACAAAAAAGAACAACTGAATTCATTTCTATAATATATGCTATGATAGTGTAATACAGTCACTTGGTGCCATCTAAACATTCAATATATAAAGAAAAAGTTACATTTACAAGAAAATATTTTATTTTACAAAATAATTGAGAATTCTATGTTGATATGTTTAAAAACACCAAATTGTTAAGCTTTAATCTGTAGCAAACGAGACTCCTATCAGATGACAATTACTATTGGGCTAAAAAAAATTATAAATAAATTCTTAAGTAGAAATAAAATTGTACTTTAAAATACTCATAATTTTCTTTGTCCAGTATTAACTATTAGTTTTGATTTATTTTAAGAGAGAGGAAAGTAGAACTATTCTGGCTACTGTTACAAAGTGTGTGGTGGCACATGCCTGTACTTGGGAAGAGGATCATTTTGAGTTTGAGATCAGGGTGGACCACAAAGTGAGCTCAAATACACCAGTTGCTGCTGTGCCATCACTCAGGTAGATGATTGTTTAAAAAGGAAGAGGGTGGTGAATGAAGGCAGAAGGCAGGAAAGGGAGTGTTGCAGGATGGTCCTGCAACAATGTTGTATATGGTTAGATTTCTGGACTAATGTGTAAACATATATAATTCTTTAATCGTATTTTTTAATATATTTTAATTTTTTAACGTTTTGTCATATTATGTAGGGACTTAAAGTTCAACATATCAATATTTGATGAAAAATACCCGTCCCATGTTAAGCCTAAAATGTTTGATATTCAGACAGATAGTGAGGTTAAACTCAACAGCCTAGGTTATATGGTAATAACAATAAGCTTCTCTTCTGGAGGGTTAACAACATAAGTTTGCAGACCAAAAATTAGAGAAAAAGGAAGACCTCAAGGAAAGCCAACATTTTGGCCCTAGTCTTCCAAGGTCAAATAAGACTCAGGACATATGAGAACTTGTACTGTAACGTCATGTAACTCAGTAGTGTCCCAAATTTTCTGATCAAGGAGATTATGGGGCCAAAGAGGAAAGTGATTGATGATGTAGAGTGTGCCTAAGGAGAGTCATATGGAGAGAAAACATTCTCTCAGGCTTTCACAGAGAGCACATTGGCCAAGCAATGGCCGTGACTCGTCCACATGGCTGACACTAAAAAAGGATTTACAGTCTGAAGAACAGGGTCTCAGGATAAATCCTGAGGGGATTTGACTGACCTTATCAGATACAAAAGCTACAATTCTTGTCACATAGGTCTTGCTTTATCTTGATCTTAACCATCTAGGAGAAAAGTATAAAAATTAAGTATAAGAAATAAAGCCATGTAGTTATGTTGAGCTGTAGGAGACTCAGGTCAACAACTTCTGACATTGCCAGTCAAGTGGAAGACCCAGTACTATTATGGACTACTGGACCATTTTGGAATATTTTGCTGAGTTCACACACCTACAATATTTAAATGATGGAACTAAAGAAAAAAGAGGACATAGATGAATGACTATTTTGTGTCTGTGTATTCAAAATAGGATAGATATATAGCTACATTCTCTTAATTCAAGGAATAGAGAGATTTGTTCTAATAGTGTTTGTAAATAGGATACCATGCCTGCATCTTGTACAACAAATAACCACTAGGAAGATAGTATGCAATGTGTTAATTATTAGAAATAATTAACTATCCTACCAATTTGATTTGAAACTGTCTCATTGCTATTTATTTCTCAAAAAAAAAAAAAAAAAGGGAAAAAATAAAGTGAGCTCAAGGCCAGTCACAGCAGCATAGAAATACCCTGTCTCAAAAAGACCAGAAAAAGTATAATCCAAAAATTTTTATGAATAATTTTAAAAAACGACATTTCCAAGATGAGAACCAATATCTTACAAAGAAAAATACCAAAAAGAGCATACAATAGATTTTGGCTTAAAAATTTGTTACTAAAAATTATCAAATCCTTATGTGATAAATTGTTATAAATTTGTGATACTCATTATATTTCTTGAATTATCTGGCTTTTAGTGTCTGAGAATTGTCCTGAAGTTAAGGCATGAGTGGTGCTTAAAATGACAATTAATTCATCCTCCCCAGCATATCAATAAAAATCCCAGAACTGGAGCTGGGGAGGTAGCTCAGGGGTCTAAGCACCTGTCTGGCAAGAGCAATGACCCTGGTTCAATCCCCAGTACCACATGTCATGATGGCCCATGACCCCAGGAGAGCTGTGCTGGCCACCAAATCTGGGCATGGTAGTACACACCTGTAATCCAGTGCTGGGAAGGCTGAGAGAAAGGAGGATCATTAGAGTCTGAGCTGTGTAGTGAGACCCTGTACCAAATAAATTAATTAATTAATTAACTTTTTTAAAAAATTAAATATCGCAGAATTTATTCAATATTCATTCTTTCCCTTCCCATAACCGAGTTTGCTTTAAAGTAGAAATCTGAAGTAGAATAAAGTAGTGTTCCTCTGTTCTTCTGTCTCTACTTTTTCCTTCTTTCATGATTCTTGAGTTTCTAGCTGTTTCTGACCCATGAAGATGAGATTTTGGGGAGGAAATATATGAAGACAAGTCAGAATTCTTAGCAAAAATGTTTTGGATGTCATTTCCTCTGAATATTCTCTTTGGACCCAATGTACAGTTAAAAATGAATCATTGCCTAGATGTAGGATTTGGGGAGCTTGTAGCAGGACCAATCATTGGACACTTGCACAACTCTGTTGACCTCAGATGATTCATTTTATCCTTAGAGATCACCTGTGAATGCTTCATTGCCTGCTAACAGACTTGTCATTTCAATCTTCTGTCTTTTTCTGTCACCACATCATATTATAACAAAACAACATATCTGCTGCTCTCCCAGTCTTGGAAAAGACAAAATTGGGACTCTATTCCAACTCTATTCTGCATATTCTACATGCTGGAGTTTTGCAGGTAACCCCACTCCTCTGTGAGTTTTTATAATTGATGTGTTCATATAAAATCTTCCCCTGCTGCCCACTGCTAAAATATTTCCTTTGAAAATTCTATACTGAGGGGGGCCGGGGAAATAGCTCAGCAGAATAAGTGCTTGCTTGGCAAGCACAAAGGGCCTGAGTTCAATCCCCAGTTCTGCAAAAAAAATAAATAAATAAATAAATGGAAGAAAATTCTATACTGAAAATGTTTCATTGTGCTATCTCATGTCCATTTAATTGATGCCTAAAGCCAAACTAACGTGGAATATTTCTGCTTTATCTTAATCTCTTATATTATATAGACTTCAGGTCCTGAAGATTTTAGTGGGACTGTTCTTTCCACTGACTGGTACATGGAATCACAGGTACAGGAATCTTCTGTAAGCCCAGATGCTATGGAAGATAACTAGGAAATAAATGTAAACAAAAAAACAACTCCTACCATATTGGTATTTGTATAACTGGAGCACAAAATTTCAACAACAATATTATAAAAATGCTTTGACAATATTTTAATAACTTCTATCGGGAAAAACCAGAGTAAGTAGTCATTAGCAGAATCTCATTGCTTCTATTTAATTTATCACCTTTTACAAGTCTTGGCCCTCAATTTCTAAAGTTAATGACCAAAGAAAATAAACTGGCCTTATTAGCCCTCTTGTGTGAAACCTTTTTCTGTGAGTCTACACTAAAACAGCCTTTTAAATTATTTATTAGGAAATTTATTTGGTTTAAATGTGGAACAAGCTGGTCGGTATTTTGAAATGTTTCTGAATTTTAAACAGATAGTTTACATCATGTATGAAGAATTATGAGAAATCTTGAAGGACTTTCTGTCCCACAGTATGCCTCTGGAAAGCAGAATAGAATCATACAGGAAGTATTTGTGATAGTTGAGTTCCAGCATAATTAACCAACCCTTTTCATTCTAGGATTTTGACACATTTAGTAAGCTCCTGAATTACAGTTTTCTCATCCTTGAAAAGACACTACTTCCGCCTCTTTCTAAGGATGAAGAAAAGATGATTGTGTAAAAGATGAAGAGGTGAACAGTACAGTGTGGTTGGCACCAAGTGATCCTAGTTCACTTCCTTTTCCGCTTCTCTAACACTACATTAAGACTTATTGCTTTCTAAATTCTTAAAAATTATTTTTGGGGAGGCTGGCCAAATAGCTCAGCAGATTAAAGCATCTGCAAGCAGGCACAGGGTTCAAGGGTTTGATCCCCAGGTTTGCTGCGCAGGCCCCGCACCTCCAGGGTGTGCTGAGATGACTATTGAGACTGGGTGTGGTGGCACACGATATCATCCCAGCACTTGGGAGGCTGTAAACAGGAGAATCACTATGAGTCCGATCTAGTAGTTAGACCCTCAACACCCTGTAGATCCTTCCCTAAAATATTAAAAAAAAAGAAAATTATTTTTAGTTGAAAGACATTTTAAGCTTCAAAATTGCTTTTAGATTATGATTGTATGCTAAAATACCTAATAAAACAGTTCATGGATTCCCAAACATCTTATAATGTAGAGTAGTACGGCTACAGCCTCTTGAAGAGGAAGTTGGATGGATACATGGTTTGAGTCGTACCTTTCACACTTCAATGAGTTAATTAGGAAATTAAGAGCTTTAGTTGGGATTCATAATTTCATCAGGATCAGTACTATGTAAAATAATAAATGTGTAATTCAGATTGGAATATGATTCATTGAAAATGATTAAGAAAAAATGCCCCCCTTCTTTTACAGTCTGATGAGGGGGTGGAAAATGGCCCTATTTAAGAAAAGTAAGCAAAGTATTGGCAGGCAATGACTTTAAATTGGACATTAAACTAATCCAGGGCTATGCCTTAATAAAGGCTGGGGCTGGGAATTCTTATGGATTTTCTAGCTCACTGCAGAAACAACATCGAAAGGCAATAAATGTTCTATTACTTACACAAGCCGCTAGTTTTCAGAAAATTAGTCACTAGTGACCCTTTACCCTTTGTGGTGCTCTTCTTTGGAGTAACTGTACCTGATTGGAATCAAATGCAGACCAGCCACCCACAGAGAAGTTACTGCTAACCTCCTATAAATTTAAATAACTGGCCTTTGGAATGAGCCATAAAACTATTACCTGATAGAAAAAAAGCATCTATGTTCATGCATTTATTTTACAAGATTCAATAGTTATCTCTCTCCAAGGCTTTGTTTTAGGTAAAATAAATTAAATATTACTGTAAAGGGAAAAATCTCATTTAAAACACACTGAATGTAAAATTGATACTCAGCTAAAAGTTCTTGATTTGTGTACATCAAAACAATAGTATTGTCTTTTGCTAACACTTGCCCAAGGCCAGGACTTTGAGTGGGAATACAAAAGAGCAACTGAAGGTAACAGAGGCGGATGTATCTGGGTTGATCGAGGAGAGAAACAGAAAGGACAGAAGTTATGTGATCTGGGGGCTCCAGTCCTTATTTTGAATTATATTGATTAGTTTTCCAGTTAGCACAGAGACCTCTTTCTGACCCTATTTTCAGGGTCACTACATCATAATGCAATCCCATGAAGATGCTTGTATCTATCCCCATATTGCTTTCTGAGGAAAATATGCACCTGAAAATCACCCCGTTAAGGCTTTCTTTTTTCTCCTTTTTTTCTGGTCTCTATCTAACCATTGAATATATAAATTTCACATCGAGTGCAATAATATATGTTGCATAGATGTAAGATATAAAAGTGGCACCAACCTTTTGCAAAATGCTGTTATAGAAATTAAATCTCATAGGCAGCATCCTGTCTGAATTAGGAAAATTAAAGTATAGTGCTTGCCAAACAGGTGGTCCTACTATACTTACAAGATCTTGAGCCTTTATTAGGAAACTTTAATTTTATTTTAAATAAGGTAGAAATATATAAAAATATTAAAAATATAGGAGGAAATGTTTTTGATTTATTCATGTACATTTTAATCTTATGTCAAATATGAATAATTAAGTAGTAGACCAGATAATTACTTTTCAAGGAATATTTATGAACCAAGAAACTATATGATTCTACAAGATGAATGCATGATTTCAAGACTTTTTGATTCTATAAAATTTCACTTACGTTCAACAGCCAGAAAAATAAGCAGTATTTTAAATGATATTTACTATAATTCAAGAGAAGTTAAGATGTTGACATTGTGTGGACCAAGTAAATGGCATTTTTCACCTGTTAACTCAATGAGCTGACACTGGATTACCATACTAACAATAAGTAGCACAATGTCATTTGACACATGATTTTAGCTACTTAATAGGGCCCATTGGTGCCCTGGAATCTTTTCTTCATTTATTGTACCTATATCATTTCACAGTTAATTTGATTGTAGAAACCTTCCTAATCTTTGATCATTGTCTTGTGTCTAATACGAGACCCATTTTTCCAACTCTGGGCTAAAACTGTAGCTCTCTCCATCTCTCTTCTGCACATGTAATATTTGACTGTTAATAAGAGATCCTGGGCCATTAGCATCACTCCCTGAATCAGTCAATTCACTTGACTTACCAGATCATATTTCCCTGGAGAAGTTCATGCTATGGCATGAACTTTTTGCTGATACAGACCATCCTGTAATGTATGCATATAAATGCAGTATATATGGAACAAATGTTAAGAAAGAGACCTATAGGATCCTGCCCATTAGCTCAGTTGTTTAAGTGCCTGCTTAAACAAAGGCAGTCAGGCTCACGATACTGTGGTTTGATCCCCAGATCCTCATGCCTTTCCAAACATGCCCTTAAAGGAATCCTGAGCCAGCACCCCACCGCCAAAAAGAAAAAAAAATCCTTCTGAGCTTTTCAGTCTGGATGTGGTGGCGTGCATCGGTAATCCTAGACACACACACACACACACACAAAAAAAAAAAAAAAAAAAAA
>NW_004524592.1:19131798-19138071 GCF_000260255.1 Octodon degus | reverse complement strand
ACTGAAAGAGATTTATAGAACTGCTATAACAATAAAAATGCCAGAATATTTCCCATTAACCAATCATTAGGCAGGACTCAATCATTGTTCTCAAGTCTCTAAGAATCCTAGACCATCTTTAATATCCGTGTACCTATCTGCTACTTAAATCTCTGCCTCCCAGGAACAGAAAAAAAGAAAAAATACATGATAGCTATTTTTAAAATCTCCTTCTTATTACTGCCTTTAATGCCTTTTCACTTGTATTACTAAGCTTTCCCATTGCTTGACTCAATATCAAATATCCACAATTTAAAAAAGGGTGGGGGATTAAAATGACTCAGTTCCTGAGGATCCACTCATGTCCAGCTAGATTCAAGGCAGGCATTTCTTGGAAGAAAGACACAATGGATCAAAGCTGCTGCTCAGTTTATAGTGGCTGGGAAATCAGAGCAAGGGAGCAGGGCTGGAGAGAAAGGAATAGGTGACCAGATGCAGACCCGCAAGATCATACCTCCATGACTCCCCCGGAGCTGTGCCCAGCAAATGCCTGGGTAGCTTCTAAGTGAGTTAAGCCAGTATGTGAAAACCTACTCTTCATATCACTCTAAGTGCCCTCAGACTTCCTTCAACACATTCCCCCCAACAAACAATTACACTGGACCTAGCCTACCCAGAGCTAAGGATGAGAATGTTGCTTCCAACTTGAGGTCATTGCTCTCCTGAGCAGCATGATCAGAGCAAACGTGTGGCCTCTACCCAGGGGCCTCCTGGTTGCTGCTATTAATTCTGCACCTGCCATCAAAACAGAATGTTGACTCTATCCAAAAGCATCATTCAAGGCTTTTGGAAAAAATAAAGAGAGATCTGTAAAGAGGAATATCTTGCTGGTGAGATGGCTCAGTGTTCTAAAGCACCTACTTACAAGCTTAGCAAAGCACAGGGACCAGGGTTCAATCCCCCAGCACCACATGCCAGCCCCACCCCCTGGTGGGCTGAGCTGGCCACACACACACACACACACACACAATAAATTAATTAATTAATTTTTTTAAAAAAGAGGAATATCTTGCAATTCTTTTGTGGCTTATTTCATATTAAAAGAATGGACTATCATGTTTTATTTATCGTACTTTGTTTATGAGTAAATTAAGAAACAGTTTGAAGTTCAGTAAGTGAAATTTGATATTTGCATTTTGAGCCAAGTATGAAAATTTCATTTTGATAAAAAATCATTTCTTTGGAATCCATTTAAGATGCTACATGCATAATAGTCTGATCTTGGTCACTTCATGTACCAAATTATTCTTAAAATATTGTAATTTTCGTAACTTAGTTATAATCAAGAAAGTATATAAATAATCTCTGATGACTTCCATAAACAGTTTTTAGTTTAGCCAGACAATTTAAGATTGACTCAAACCTTTTATTTAAATGTATGAAAAAGCTTTCATTTGAAAGCTAATTAACAGTTTTGCTTAATTTTGCTTAATGAAAGGAACTAGGGAAGACAAAATGCCTTCAGTTTTGACCAATATTCTATGAAAATACTTTATAATCATTATTAGGTGATAGTGTAAGTAAACTTAACGATGTTCACATAACTGTGGAAGTGGCTCCAAGTTTCTAATGTCCTGTGGAACGAACTGTCTTTAATCTCCTCAGTGGTTGGGCTGGAATGTTTGTCATCGAATGTCATTTAGTTTAGGTAGCATAGCTTGAGAGAACACACTAACCTAGTCAATATTTAAAAAAAAAGAAAAGTTCTGAAGATAAAATTTACTAACTTGAACATTAAAATTATAAACATTAGATCATCTTGTCAAAAAGATTCTAGGGCCAGAGAGATTGCTCAGGGGAATAAGTGCTTGCCTGGCAAGCACAGGGTCCTGAGTACAATCCTCGGTCCATCCCACCAAAAAAAAAAAAAAAAAAAAAAAAAAAAATTCTAGAAAAAACATAAAGTAAATTGATAAAAGTATGTTTGATTTTATTCCATCAGTATTCATTTCCTGAGAATCTATTATTTGTGCTAGACAGTACATAAAATGAGGAATACATAAGGTCCCAATGGAGCTGGGGAGATAGCTCAGTAGAATAAGTGCTTGCTTGACAAGCACAAGGTCCTGAGTTCAATCCCTGGTTCCACAAAAAAATAAATAAATAAATAAATAAATAAATAAGGTCCCAGGCTATAGTTAGACATTTTTTATAAGTAGGCCAGAATACAACATATTTGGAAATAATTAAAAAACATAAATTCATTCAGGCTTGGTGGTGCATGCCTGTAATCCTAGAACTCGAGAGGCCAAGGCAGGATGATCCACAAATTTGAGACTCGCCTGGACTACAAAGTGAATTTAAGGTCAACCTGAACTGCATATTGAGACCTTGTCTCTAACTAACTAACTGATTAACTAACTAAGAATTTCCTTTAGAATAGTGGCAAATTCATTTATTTCCTGTTTTCATAAAGCTGAGTGATCAGACATTTGTCCAGTTTTTCTGTAAGAAAATGGGAATGGGGTTTAGTGCAGTGAGGTGGGTACTCCTACAAATGCTAGAAGAAAGTAGTTTGGGCAAAGAACCAGGAAGGTCTCCAGACCCAGGCTCACACTACATTAGCTTTTTCCTGTGAACAGATTGGTTTTTTATCTGTGTGCATCCCCAGCATGATTCTATTTTCATTAAAATATGTCTAGTATTCTGAGTAACTAATTTATTGCCTGTGATATGTACACAACAAATAAATGAGTTATTTTCCACATGATGATTTATTTTATTTTATGTAAATACCATTTTTATTAGTAGACCCATTCATGTATATATTTATGCTAAATGCATTGATTAACAATCTGCTATGTGTAACGTGTGGCAGACTGTGGGTGGTCCTGAGGCTGTCTTAACAGTAAATTTAAGCCATTTTTAACTTCAATTTTTAAATGATGTAAAAGAATGTTTATTTCTCTGAACTTTCCTTCATATATTCTAGCTTTTCTAGGGTGATATATAGCAATTACTTTAAAATCAATCTCTTTTTATGTTCTATTTTGTAAGATAAAAGAAACAGAAAGAAAGATTTCAGTGAAATAGTATAAACAAGAAAAGGAATAAGCATTTTACTTCTACTTTCCTTATTGATTTGCTGTCTGATCTTGAAAAGTAATGTCACATACCTCTACTCCTACTTCTGCATTTTAAAAGTATGTCTAATTTTTGTTTAAATTTCTTACCTATTGGAAACCCCAACTTCTTAAAATCTTAACACAGAGGAGAAAGAAAACAGTATGTTAACATTTCATCTTGAGTCTACAGAAAATGAGCTGTGTTAATACAAGGTAACATTTTAATTATGTGGAACACCCTGTGTGGAAGCCTTCTCAGCCTTGCAGACAGAGCTTGCTCTGGGTCCTGCTCATCTGTGGATGAATGGAAGGCGTGGGCAATGGGCTTGACCTCTAAGCGTTCCAATTCCCTTGTGTTTGAAACTATTACCACACAAACAATAATTTCCACTTTTATGAATTTTTCCATTTAAAATTGTTGTGTTTTTTTTAAATTTGATTGCAAGAGCACCACAAATATGGATTAAAAGACATGATAGGCTTGTGTCGAAATACTAACACAACTTAATTGGTAGAATCATATTCTTTAAAATACCTAATTTCAGAAAAATAAACAGAAGGCATAAAATCTGGCATCAATATATTATTAATACATCATATTCTCTCTCCTAAGAAAGTATCATTGTTCTTTATCTATATTTCCTTTAACACTATGAAAAGTTTTATACCATACACCCATAGCACCTAGTGTTGTAGGAAGGTACTCTTACTCCCATAAACTGCGCTTGACAAACAAGAATTATCTAGAATACTGAAGCATGTTCAGATGCAAGGGTGCAACATGTGGGCTAAACCTTATTATACAACATTGCACTCACTGAAAATGACCAATGTATCAGAGTCTCACATAAAATACCAACAATAACAACAAACAATAACAAAACTAAAAGACACAATAGTTAAAATACTGACATTTTGGAAGGAAGGAGATAATGAAAAGAATTGCATCAAAAGTATGTCCTTTATCATATTAAATATTTAGTTGCTTACGAGTTTCTTTGGTATTTGTTTTTCTAATGTTTTACTTCAGTAGAACTCACATCGACATGGAAAATAAAGTTAGTAGCCCACTAGTCTTTAGAGTGAAACTGTTTTATACCATGTGTAGTCACACAGTAAATGTGTGTGGAAATCAGGCTCTGTTTAGAAATAAAAGGTAATCACAGACTTGAGTAAGATAATAATCTAATGCAATATAAATTAAATTATTTCAGGCAGAAAAGAGAAGTCATTATGGTTTGTTTTATGACCCAAATGGAATAAATACAAAAATTGAGGCAATTCTTACGCCTTATACTTAAGGCAACTTGAAAGTATAACTTTATATATTGATCAAATCTAATAATTTCAAAATTGTATTGTGTACGTTTTCAGAGTTTTTTAATTTTTCAATTTCTACTAATGAACTTATTGATTTTATTTTACAAAATCTGCTCTACAATAAACTGAAATAAAAATATACATATGTATGCATATATATGCACTTACATGCATACACATGCACATACATACATGACTATTTGTTCCCCCTAGTATGAGCCACACTGCTCTCTTGTATTTCTGCAGCAGTTCTGTTACATAGGTAGCTCCTGTGTACTTGCTCACATGCAGTGTACTTCCTGCAAAGTGACTGTGTACCACAATTAAGGTCACAGAGCAACTGAATGATGGGCCCCAACTCTACATTTTATTACTTTGTACCATTTCCTCCTTATAACACACTGTCAGAGAAAGTAGAAACTACTTTATATGGGACAAATAATCTTGCTTACTGGGAATAAACAACCACAAGTTGCACAATTATGTCACCTATTTATCGGTATATCAACTTGCCTCTCCGAAGAAAGACCTCAAATATCAGTGGTAAATTCAAAGGTGGCCAAGTACAGATGAGAAGAAAGCAACGTTCAAAGTTGCAATAACTTATGGGAGCATAAAGAGAAAGAAAAGGAATAAGTGTGCCTGAGAGAGAGAGAGAGAGAGAGAGAGAGAGAGAGAGAGAGAGAGAGAGAGAGAGAGGAAAACAGGTTTTTGAAGAAGAATGAAAACGAAGTTGAGGTGACTAACTTTTGAGCTTTAATTTTAGTAATTGCACATAAAAGCTGGCATAACAAGAAATGCTGAAGTCAAGTACTAAATTTGCCTGAGTTGAGTTGCTCCAGTCTCAGCCCAGAATTACACCCTACTAGAGCAGTAGAAATGATTCTCGGACTTGGAACCAGCTTTTGTGTGGTGTAGCCTATGCTTCTTGTATAACCTGAAGTATTTATTTGGTACACTACACCTTTGGTGCTATTCTGTTCTGTTCTCTCAGACCACTTGTATCCCTGTCCACTAAAGATTTCAATGGCAGATGTACCATCTGGGGAACTTTGTTCTAAGAAAAAAAATATTTTCATCATGTGGAAAAACCTAAGACAGAACAGAAGCCAATAGCTTGAACAATACTGATTAACTTACAAAATGTTTTCAGTGCTCATGCAGGTTAGGTTTATTTTCTGAGAAAATAAAATTAAACTAGAAGTAGTAGAAAAGTGAAGTAAAAAGAAAAAAGATGCCTTGTTTAATATTAAATTATAGCTTGTAATAACTTGGATTCAAATGTTCCATAGAGCCATGTGTTGAGGGTTCAGTCCCAGTAGATGATGCTACGGAGAGCTAGTAATACTTTCAGGAGGTGGAGCTTAGTAGAAGGAAATTAGGTCTCTGGGGGTGTGCCTTCAAGGGGACATTGAGACTTGGGACCCTTTCTCACTCTTTGCATCCCAGCCACTAGGAGGAGAACAGCTTTGCTCCCTACCATGACGTTTTGACTAGCCACAGCTTGCAAACCAATGGAGCCTGCTAAGCAGAGCTCAAACCTCTGAAGTCATGAGCTAAGATTAACTTTTTTTGGCTAAGGTTGATTAGAACAGGTATATTAACACAAGAGAAAGCTGCCTGATGAACAGCTTTGTATACATTGTTACTTTAAAATTTTCCTCAGTAAGGCAGTTTAGTAGATTACTCAATATTTGGGGTTGTCACTTGAGGAGACTATGTATTTGAGATTAACACTTTTAAAAATTCTGCATGAAATTTTTAAAGGCAGTGACAATGAGTGGTCCATTGAGTCAGTGATAAAGTCTATAAAATAAGCTTGAATTTATTCCTTCAACATCTTTCTTTT
>NW_004524592.1:19108665-19131557 GCF_000260255.1 Octodon degus | reverse complement strand
GCACTGACCTATATCCCCGGCCCCCCTTATACTTAAACTTACGAACTTATGACATACAATTTCTAGAATTATAATAAGTTATTGTCTGATATTTTGTTCATTAGCCAGACTTCAATCACAATGTTTCAGCAAGTATAAACTTAGATATTTTATCTTCTTCATTTGAAATCATATCATATTTAGAATAAATAATATATTTCACCTAATAGAAAAACTGAATTAAATCATGTAATTTTAAAGTCATACTATGTAATTTACCTACAAACAAAATGAATGCATTCATTTACTGTACAACAAACTTAAAAACTGCAGAATATCATATTTATTTTTATATAAAGTCAGATACTTATTTTTGAGGAAAATAGAGTAATTTGCTAGGAAACATCATCAAAATAACTATTGAGTATGTCATAGAGTATACCTCTATTTTCCCTACAAGTTTTAAAACTTTTTAAACATTAAGTACTTATATTTCTTTCATGAACAGGACATTTATGACTTAAAAACCACCATATTTAAGAACTGTGTTAATGCTTGGCTCACCCGACTGACCCAACTCTTTTAGTAAATTCTGTCCTGATATTAGTTTTCATAAGCCAGAAAACATTTTCCATATGTCATGAAGCACTAGCCAAGGGAGTTCACTGCACAGTGCTTCTACTTTATCACCATCATTTTGACTGAAAGGAAGGCCCTTCTTGGTGATAACGCCCACCTGAGAGGCTACAAAACCACTTTTGGCACGCTGTTCCTACCTCGTTGGGCCAGCTGCCTCCTTGGACTGGAACTATTTCACAAGTTTTGTTAAAATTATTATCAAAGAACAGCTGAAAAAATAAACAAAGATGTCTGGGTGAATCTTATTTAGTGTCATCAAAGAAAAATTATCTGTCCTAGAGCAACATAATGCAGTTTAACAGCCAAAGTGAACATCTAGAAATAAGCATAGGTATTAGAAATCGTTGAAGACCACAGAGACGGATGACTTTCAATAAACTTTAAAAGCAGCTGAGAAAGAAAAAGAATAAAGAAGTGTTGAAATGAAACAAATATTAGAGTGTAGTGGATCAACAAGTGGTTAACTTTTAACACCCAGCTGAACTGAATCAGTGTGGTTCTGAGTCGGGGCCCACCTGAGGGTAGTTGCAAAGAACCTGAACGGAGAACTGAGTGGAGGATGGCATGCTATTAATCCTCCTGGAAAAGAGTGTCTTCTTGCTTTTCCAGAGATGAATTTAGCTATTCTCATTGTTGGAGGATCTCAGGTCCTCACTGTTGTGGAGAGTAGCTCCAGTTCTTTTGGGAGGCATTCTGATCCTTATCTGGTCACTTCCTGGTTCCAGGGCAGGTGCCTCTGCCTGTTGGCACTGATCCTTCATCCCGCTGGTACAGACTTTCTAGCTCCCACCACTGAGCTTTAGGCCTTTTCAGTGCTGATCCATGATACAGACTTGCATGAGACATTGTGGTGGACTCCAGGTCTCCAGTTGGATCCGTGCAAGACTCTGCTGTGGGATCCAGGCTCTCAGCTGGAGTATTTGAGTCTCTAGTGTGTAGACAGATTTCCTGAACACTTGTGTTTGACTCTTTAGGTGATTATTATAAAATAATACTCTAAAATATGTCTCCTGCATTGCCTTTCCCCTTATAAACCCTAACAATTGCAGAGGAAAAAACTACTGCAAACATTGTAGAAAATGTTCTATATATGTTTCTATAATGCTTCTAAAACATTATAGAAAAGCATGGCAGTGAAAATAAAAATAAATTTTATAATACTGAAATGACTTGAATAGGAATCAAGATTCCATAATTATAAATTCTGCTATACTCATAGATGTCAAAATGTAGATATTTTTAAAATATTAAATATAAAGAGAAAATTAGCTATTACTTAAGTTTTTTGTCCTAAATTCTTACATATCTTTGAACTTATAGGATGACACTGGCAAAAGCAATCAATTAATATGAGCATTACTTTCACTAGTTCAGGCATTTCATTTTTAAAATGATCATATTATTGCTACTTTAAACATTAGAATTCAACATATAGTTATACAAAATTCCCAGATTATATACAATTTAAAAGGTATTTCTAAGAAATAAAACTATACAATTAATAAAAAATGCACAGGGTTTGGGGAGATGGCTCAGTAGAATACGTGCTTCCCTGGCAAGAGCAAGAGCCTGAGTTCAATCCTTGGGTTTGCAAAAAATAAAAAAATAAATAAATAAATTGAATTGAATTAAAAATGCACAAATTAAAGAGATGAAAGATTTAAAAGACCTGAACTAGAGTATAGGAATGCACAAATTAAAAAGAAACTAATTTCATTTTACAACAAAAATAACTAGAACACAATTATATTTGAAATATTTAAATCAAATTACAGGGAATATTTTGGTGTGAATTGTTCTTCTCACAAGTAATATCCAGTATAATGTGGCAAATTTTTGAAAAGGGGGCCCCTGAAACATAAATATTTTAATTAAAAATGTATTTCAAAAGAGGATTTTCTAATCTGCCTTTTATTATTCCTGCTGTATTGTAATCATGCGCAAAATTCAGACCTTGGAAATTGTTCTTTCCTATTTGGTTGTATGCTAAGTAAAATAAAGTACATGTAAAAAAATTTCTGAGTTCTCAAGTTTAGAGGTGAAAATTTGATTAGTAAAACACATACCTAAAAATAAATGGGTTAGGGTATGCTGAGTTAGGGTAAGCTAAATATTTTCTTCAAGGACTGGCTGAGAGTTGGACCTTGGTTGAAAGAGAATATACATTTTTGGTGAAAAATCTTGATAGTATAACTGTGATGATTTAGATCCAGAATGTTTCCCTAGAAATGTTTCCTTCACATTTGGAGAGGGGTCACTGGGGGCATGACCTGGGGCGTATATTCTCATCCCTGTCCCTTCCCTCCTCTTTCTACCCTAAAAGTTGGGATCTGAGAAGCTGTCCTCTTCCTGGACCTTCCAACATGTTGTTTCTACATTGGAGACAGGCATCTGTGAACAGAATGCAGTGAAATGTGAGTGAAACTAAACTTCTCCTCTTTTAGATTACACATACTGCGTATTTTGTTCCAATATAAAAAGTGACAAATATGAAAACATTTTTTAAATATCTTATTTGGTTAAAATTTTGAAATTGTCTTATTTGTTGGTGTTCTCAAGAATAGAGGACTGAATGTTAGCTTGGAGCATCAGGCTGGGTAAAATATAGTCATTCCATACTTTTTTTGCATCAAGTGATTTGTTGTTTTTTAATTAATTTTATTGATAAATAGCAATGAGACAGTTTCAAAACCAATTAGTAGGATAGTTTCAATAATTAATACATTGCATATTGTTGTCTTCATAGTAGTTATTCACAGTACAAGATGCAGACATGATATCTTGTCCAAACACTATTAGTACAAATCATCCTACTCATTGACTTAAGACAAAGTAGCTGTATATCTATCTTAACTATTTTGTATATACAGATACAAAATGGTCCTTCATTTGTATCCCCTTTTTTTGTTTAGTTTTGTCACAGATGTGTATTCCCTTGCCATTTACATATTGTAGGGGCATGAATTCAGCACTATTACGGACTACTGGATTATAGTGGGTTCCATACTTTTCTAATGAAATTATATTAGCTGTTGGGTTATCATAGATGGCTTTTTTCAGATTGAGGTAGAGGCCATCTATTCCAATTTTCTGTAAGACTTTGAACATGAATGAGTGTTGGACTTTGTCAGAAGCCTTTTCTGCATCAGTTGAGATGATCATGTGGTTTTTGGATTTGGCTCTATTGATATAGTGTATTACATTTATAGATTTGTGTATATTGACCCATCCTTGCATCCCTGGGATGAATCCTACCTGGTCATGGTGTATAATCTTCTTCATGATTTGCTATGTTCTATTTGCTAAGATGTTATTGAGGATTTTTGTACCAATATTCATGAGGGAGATTGTCCTGTAGTTCTCTTTTTTAGTGACATCTTTCCCTGGTTTCGGTATCAGTATAATACTTGCCTCCAGGAAGGATTTGGGGAGGATTGATTCCTTTTCAATTTTATTGAAGAGTTTGAGGAGTGTTGGGATTATATCTTCTGTAAATTTCTTGTAAAATTCAGCTGTGAATCAATCAGGACCTGGACTTTCCTTTGTTGGTAGGTTTTTTAAATTACATTTTGCATTTCATTGGTTGTTATTGGGTTATTGAGAGTTCTTATATCTTCTTGATTCAGTTTTGGTAATTTGTACCTTTGTAGGAATCTGTCCATTTCTTCTGTATCTTCTATTCTGTCAAGCAATGGTCGTGACTCATCCAGATGGCTGACACTGACAAAAGATGTACAAACTGCTGTACATGGTTTCAAGGTAAATCCTGAGGGGATTTGATTCACCTTGCTAGATACAAAAGTTACATTTTTGTTATATAGGTCTTGCTTTATCTTGGTCTTAAACATAGAGCAGAAAATTATAAACACGAGGCATAAAAAGTAAAACCATATTAATATGCTGAGCTGTAAAAGCTCAAGTCTACAACTTCTGACTTTGCCAGTCCTGTGGATTACCCACTACTATTATGGACTACTGGTGTATATTGGATTATTTTGCGGAATGCACACACCTACAATATTTAAATGGCAATGGAATACCCATCTCTGACAAAACTAAACAAAAAAAGGGATATAAATGAAGTACCATTTTGTATCTGTATACACAAAATAGTTAAGATAGATAAACAGCTACTTTCTCTTAATTCAATGAGAAGAAATATTTGTACTAATAGTGTTTGGACAGGATATCATGTCTGTATCTTGTACTATGAATAACTACTATGCAGACAACAGTATGCAATATATTAATTATTGAACCTCTTCTACTAACCTGTTTTCAAACTATCTCATTGCTATTTATTTCTCAATAAAATTAATAAAAAGGGAAAAAAGAAAATAAATAAATAAAAATTTGTGTTGGCTTATTTTTACTAATTTTACATACTTATATGCAGAAGTCTGAATAACTACTTTGAAGATGACAATACATAATACAACCATTGCTGAAATCCTATCATTTCATTTTTTAAAATTCTGAATCATTTCAAATGTTTCTTTATTTTTTATTCTTTTTAAAATAAAAAATAATTTACCCATATATATTTCATGTAACAATTTTGTGCATGCATACCTGTGCATCCCAGCACATAAAATATACCCCTACCATACATTTGTAGTGTAAATAGGTACCTTACTATAATAGAAGCCAGATGTAGCTCATAGAAGTTGCACTTGGGCAAAACAGGAACCCATCTGTGCACTCACACATTTGTCAAACTAAGAGCAAGTTATGGACAGGAGCTCTAAAGCAGCAACAGGTGAGGTTTACCTATGAAATGCGTAATACTGACTTTATTTTAGGATGTTTCTTTAAAATTGTTTTGTTTTGATTTTTCTGGTAAAAATAGCCAAATTCAGTTCAATCAGTTTTACTAGTTTTGGAGAAGAGTGAAAGTTATCAGGTGACTTATACAGCAGTAATGACAATGATGACTTTAACTTGGTCATTTGAGCTAAAGTTCCTGTGACAGTGAAATGGACCAGGAATCAACCAATTCAGACACAGAGAATAAAGATCCTCTTGATTCAGGTGAAGAAGGAATCAAATGTTGAGTACGTATTTGACTAGTTAGAATGCAACAAAATCATCACACAACCCTGAAAAACACAATTATAGAAGTATGTCTGAAAATATAACTAGCTTATGGCAGGGTATAAACCTATTGAATAGAAAGTCAGCACCGTAATTCAGTGTTGGAAATTGTTTGCAATAGAGGATATGATGGAAGATGTGGAATAAAATAATGATGAAATGCAAGTAAAACATTCTGTATGCACTGATAGTTATACTTGTTTATTATGATACCTCACTGTCTGAACTGAAAGCATTCATAGGTCTGCTATATTTAGCAGGGCTTTCTCATAATACCTACAAGAATGTAAAAGAGTTATGGAGAAGTATGGGTGTGGGCTTGAAGTTTTAGAATAACAGTGACACTGAGAAAATATGGTTTTCTTAAAAACTGCTGAGATTTGATGATAAAACCACCTGCCAAGGAAGAAAAAGAATTGATGATCTTGCTTCTGCCAATTCAATGCTTAAGAGATTTGTTTCAAAGTGTCAAGCACTTTTCATACTGTTTGAATACATGATTATTGATGAACAGCTTATAGCATTTTGTGCTTACTATAACTTCAGGCAATATTTGTCACACCTTCAAAATATGATATAAAAATATGTACCTTGGTAGATACGAAGACATACTATACTTTTAATTTAGAACATAATCCTGGAACTTGGCCACCAGGTCTTTAAAGTATTATAATAACAGCTTTAAAATACAGTTTTGTGGTTCTACAATCTGAGGTACAGGATCTCAGGATAAATCCTGAGGGCATTTCACTGACCTTCTCAAACCAAAAAGCTACAACTCTTGTTGCACAGGTCCTGCTTTACCTTGGTCTTAACCATCCAGTAGAAAAGTATGAAGATGAAATATAGGAAGTAAAGCCATGTTGTTATGTTGAGCTGTGGGGGACTCAGGTCAGTAATTTCTGACATTGTCAGTTAAACAGAAGACCCAATGCTATTATGGGCTACTGGACTCTTTTAGAATATTTTGCTGAGTTTACACACCTATAATATTCAATAACGGAACTTAAAAAAAATGGGGTATACCTATGAATGTCCATTTTGTATCTGTGTATTCAAAGTGGTTGGGATAGATATATAGTTGGATTCTCTTAATGAATAGAATGATTTTTTCTAATGGTGTTTGTAAGTAGGATCACAAGTCTGCATCTTGTACAGCAATTAACCACTAAGAAGAATATATGCAGTATATTTTTTGTTGAAACTGCACTTTCGATTTGATTTGAAACTGTCTCATTGCTATATGTTTATCAATAAAACTTTGAAAAGAAAAAAATAAATAAAAAATAAAATACAGTTTTGTTACTTTTGTATATTACGTTATTTTATATGTAACCACAAACAAGTATTCTCTGTACAGTATAGCTTAAGCAAACCAAAGTATTGGATATGCCTGTGACATCTAGAGTTTTCCTACCCAGGCCCACATAACCAATATCTTAGTCCTGAAGCAGTGGGGGGGAGCGTTCCCTTCCAAGTTCAGTGTGAGCCTCCACTTTGTCTTCATTGACTTTACTGAGCTCAGAGGAAGGCCAAACTCCCCTGTTTTGAAGGATTACTCTCAACTTTGTCTGCTGCTCCTTGCTGTCCAAGTTCACCAGTGGCTGATTCCATTCCCTCAGGACACACTATAGTTGAAGCCTCAAGAGAAAAAGTGGCCATGAATTATTCATTCATGCAATAATAAACTGAATGATATTGTACAAAGGCTCATTTCTCCTATCTCTCAAACTAATCAGAATGTGACATTGGACAATTGTTTTACCAATTATCCATTAATGTTACTTTTGGTAACTAGAACACAAGTTGACCTGCATAACAGCTATATTAAAAAAAAATTCCCCATGAAATGTTGCAAGTTCAAAATAGAGAATTGTGTAGTACATCTTTTGAAGTCAGGAAAATAAAACATACATGATATCAGTATAAGCAATACTTATGAATGGAATATGTATGCACAAGTCATGTGTGAACATTTTCTTCATTAGGACAATTGAAACAAATATTGTTTTGTTTATATTTTCATGGTAGTTCACCTATGTATTTATTTCTGAAGTTATCTTTTAGGTTAGAAAATGCAGAAACAACTCTAGATACACTCACTTACCTTATCTTTTGACAAACTTGCCAAACACATTCACTGGGAGAAGAATAGCCTCTTATTAGTTTCCTGAGTCCTATATGCAGGGTCTCAGAAAACTGAAATTGAAGAGTCATAGTGGAGGCACTGTCATTTGTTATACAGCATCCTCTTCTGAGATCAATCATTTCCTGCAGAGTATGATTCCCTGAGCACCTCAGATTACTGAGATCTTTATAGAAAAATCTACTTTTTATAGGTGGACATGCAGATATTTGTACTTCATTCTGTTGCTTTAAATTCTCTCATCTCTGTTGTCCTCTGGATCTGCCTGTCCTTCTTTTTACCCTGTGTTGGGGATTGAGTCCAGGGCCACCCATATGCTACCCAAGTGTTGTAGAGCTGAGCTACATCCCTGGCCTTCTAGAAGCCATTTTAAAACTCTTGCCTGATTTTATCACCAGTCTCCCAAGCCAATTTCCCCTTTCATTAAAATCAACTCATCAGGTACCTTAAAAGTCCTTGCACCTTGCCACAGGACATAACCTAACCACAGGGTGTTATTCTATCATCCCATTTTAAAAAAATATTTATTGAAAAACAAATATATGTCCACTTTATGGTAACAAATGAAAACAAAATACATTGGTTACAAGAGCATAAATATGTAAAATATCTTACCACAAAATTTATAAGGCCTATATACAGAAAACTAGAAAGCATTACAGAGAAATTAAAAATTTCAGGAAACATTTTAAGGTTAATCACTGGAAGATAACAATTGTCTGTGAAAATCCAAAAGATTTGCAATCACTAAAACCATTTTGAGAAGGAAGAAAAAAATTTGGAAGGCTATCTTGAAATTATTTCCAGAATGAATATGCATTTATAATTTCTTATTCAGTCTTTCAGCTTCTCACACAAAGGAAACAATATAATGTTGGCACATATGCATCTAATTTATTTTACTGATCAGTATAGGTTAGAGTTGCATCCATTTATCCATGAAAGTCACCAGATTATACTTCTTTATGGCTTGGTGGTACTGCATTGTATAAGGAAATCACATATTTTTTCTCCATTTCTCAGTTGATGGGCATTTGGGCTGTTTCCAAGACTATGCCCTTACAAACTGTGCTGCTGTAAATATGGATGCATATATATTATTGTGGTATGGTGTTTTTAATTTTTCAGGAAAATACCCAGCAGGGAAATGACTGGGTTAAACTGGACCTTTCATTTTAGTTTTTAAGAAATATCCATACGAATTTCCACAGTGGTTATACCAGTCTACACTTCCACCAACAGTGAAGGAAGTTTTTTTTTTCCTTCTTCCAACAAATTTCAGAATTCCTTGGTGGTTGATATCTTTATAATAACCATTCTTTCTCTTTGTATTTTTTCATCGAGAAGAGTGCGTTCATCAGATGCTCATTTTTGGCTGGTTATCTAAATTTGAAAGGTCTGGATTTTTGTTTGAGTTCTTTATATGTTCTCAATAGTAATTCTTTGTCTGAGGAACAGTTGGCAAAAATTTTATTACCAAATTGTAGGTTGTCTCCTAACTCTGTTGATGGTTTCTGTTGCTGTGAAAAAGCTTTTTAATGAAATGAGATCATCCCAGTTCTTGATTCTTGGTGGCAGTTCCTGTGCAAAGGGAGTCTTATTTATAAAGTCTGTCTACACTGATATCTTCAAGAGTTTTACCTATCCTGTCTTCCAGAAGATTTAATGTTTCTGTTTTAATATTTATATCTTTAATTCATTTCAAATTTAGTTTAGTGCATGGTGAAGGAAATAGGTTTACTTGTAATCTTTGGCATGTGCAAAGCCATTTTTTTCCAGCATAATTAATTTAAAAAGCTATCCAGCCAATGAATACATTTGGCACCTTTGTCAAGATAAGGTGACTGAATATGTCTGGTGTTGTTTTTGCATCTTCTAATCTATTCCATTGATCCTCAGGTCTGTTGTTTTTGTTTTTGTTGTTTTGTTTTACCAGTACCACGTTGTTTTTAATCACATTAGCTTTATAGTATAATTTCAATTTGGTAATTTTGATGCCCTCTGTCTTGTCTATGTTGCCTGGAATTATCTTTGCTACTGTAGGGCTCTTCTGGTTCCAAATGTATTTTAGGATTGTTTTCTCTAATTCTGTAAGTAACACTATTAGATTTTTTTATATCTTAAAGAATACAAAATAATAATTTAAAAAAAAAACATTGGAAATGACACAAAATTTCACTAAACAAAGTAACAGGAATTCAACAATGGTGAAGTATTGTCTAGAATTTTGATTGGAATTGCAGTAAATCTGTATGATAGTTTTAGAGGGATAGCCAAAGACAGCATGTAAACCAGGAGTGCAAGTTGTGGAGAATATTTCAGAACTCTGCTTGCCTGAATATATTGAAAGTCATTTTGATGATGTTTTCATGAATATGAGAATGATATGGGAAAATGTCACTATTAAGTATGATGGTAAAACAGTATAATAATGATCTTACATTATTTTACACATGGCTAACATAATACCCTTTATAGTATTTTTAGCCAATCTCCTTTTTATCAGTTAGTCATTTCACCTTTGAAAAATCTTTGTAACATCACGTATGGTATGATAGATAAGATAAGAAGAAAGATAAAAGGTAGGTAGCCTGATAAATGGATGGACAGATACACAAACAGGTAATACTAGCCCTGTAACTGTCTTAAAAGGAAACCCCATTCTCAAAACATCTATAGGCATCTTTGCAACATAAATTGTAAAGTTTTCCCAAAGTATCATTTTGATTGTGATTTTTCAAATTTTAGGAACTGTTCCTAGAGTGTAGATGAAAACGTACATATCAAACTGCCTATATTGAAGGATAGTAATCTATGCAAAGATCCAGGTCTTCTTCCTAAACAGATAATTTAGAAGAAAAGGCAGATATTTTTATATGTCCTGTTTGTTAAGTATGCTGTTGGAGAAATATCATTTGTATATATCTTAAAGCCAGAAAATTCTTTTCACAACAAGTGTCATATGGGTATGATATTTGCTACCTGAAACAAAGAAAATCTTGTTCAAAAGACATCACAAAAAGGAAGAGAATTAAAACAAATGCCAAAACCATGTGTGGTGGCACACACCTATAATGCTAGCACTTGGAAGGTTGAGGCAGGAGGATTGCTACAAGTTTGAGGATAGCCATAGCTAATTAGTGAGTTTAAGGCCATCCTGAACTATATAGCAAGACCCTGTCTCAACACTCCTCACAAGAACAAAGGTTACATTTATTCTGATGGGAGAAAAGGTAGAGATGAGAAAAATTTAGATAATCTGTGTACTGGATCAATTTGTGACTAATGATAAAACATTTGTCTTAGAAAAGTTGAAGCCAGATGTAGAGGAAAAGCATAGTGGACATTTTATTAAGAGCTTGTAAACACTACTTATCACTTTCCTAAGTAGAAGCATGTGGTGAGGAGACAGGCATGATGGCTAAGTAGTGTAGACACAGCCATACACACATCTATATGAAATTGCTCAGCCTGTGTAAACCACTCTGTGTACAGAATGATGTGAATCCCAGTGAGGTTTATGGGTGTCTGTGACCACAAGTCATTTGGATTCCTTAGTGGAAGAGACATAGGAACAATCTTTAAGGGCTTTAAAGTAGTGACAGAGAGGCACAGGCTTAGGAGTAGCAAATGTTTCAAATTATTTTTCTAATGAAAACACAACTTTTCTAAAGGAACTGGAGCAAGTGATTTAAATGAGGAAATGCTTCAGCTATATAAAAAATTCATTGGATATCTGGTTACACTTCACAGCACTGGAATGACTACCATTTAGTTAGTGAGTTGGACACAACTCACAATGACAGGCATATTTGCCAACCGTGCCATTTATCAGTTTACTGTGTCTCAGTCACACATTCAAAATTTGTGTTTTCTCTGTCGGTATGAATCTGAGCCCTTTAAATATTTCTCCTTTGTCACTTGCCAAAGGTTTATCAACACAGATTTCTAGAGAGATGGTATAAAAGGCTAAGTCTTCTTTCTCTCCCTCCCCCAGCAACTGACTGGACCTTTACCTCTCACAGAAGGCATGCCTCAGTAACAGGCTCTGCTGCACCAATAGCTTCTTCAGTGCCCAGCTGGTACAGTGAAGTTTCATCAGCAGCACCCAAAACCCAACAGCTCCTTCTAGTGTGCCCTCTGTTCTGCGGGTATTTCAGTGTCCCAGGTACAGCATCTCCTTTACATCACACTTCTCAGCAGTCCAGGCTGAGATTTCCTGTTCATTCTCAGCCTGACACCAGGGTACCTTCCCCAGCATCCTCCAAGGCCCACACACAGCCCTTCAAGGGGAGTCAAGGGCTCTTCCTCAGGTACTGTGTTACAACTACAGAGTTAGTGGCTATTCCAGACAAGTGCTTCTATATTCTTTTGAGTTCTCTTCCATCATTACTTACCAATATCTTATGGCTCCAATTGCCTGGTAGAGTTCATAATTTGTAAATTAAACTTCCCATTCTAATTGCCATGTATTTTTCTCTTTCTTAATTGGCCCCAAATTGGTATAGCTTCTGATGAGTTGGTTAATAAAAGGATCTATAATGGTATTCCACCCACTGTGTATAGCAGGCTTTTCACTGAACATTTATTATAGACCATCTTTGTGTCAGGTGACAGGCTTATACAATAAGCAACACTGCAGCAGGCCATGTCCTTAACTTTAGCATAGTTAAACCTACCTACAAGAAACCTTACAATGCCTATTAATATAGTCTGATACATTCTGCTAGAAGCTCAGCACATCCTGCATTGAAGGGGGAGAGGGTAGGATGATGGCAGATGGAAAGTCTATTATGGAATATGTGGAAAGCTGCTGCACTTCTTTTGGGTAGGAATGTGTACTGCAAATAAAATGAGGAGAAATGTCATGGATGCAAATTAAGACAGTTTTTGCTGAGTTTCAAAGCCTTAGGAAGCAACTATGAGAGCTTTTAGATGTGATGAGCCTTCTGTCACTGGAGATGCTTATGCAGAGGCCACACAGCCATCCTGCGGGGATGACCTTGGAGCTTAAATGATTTTCAATGTGTCCTTCCATCTGTTGTTTCTGTGACTATAAAACCAAATCCAAGTTGCTTTATCCAGCACATCTACCTTTTCTCCTGTGTTTTTTAACTTGATAAATAGTGTTTTAATCTCATTTTACTTGTTGATAATTTTAAAAATGAAGAGCTTATTCCAAATCTCTATAAATTTTGCTCTCTGTACAGAATTTATAATTGATGGATTTTATGGATTTCTAATTGATGAATTTTTAATTATAATTAATCATCCTTCATCAAATACTCTTTCGCCTCTACCTTGAAAATAGTTCAAATTCACTTTTTCTTTTTTTCTTTTTCTATTTTTTTATTTTATTTTATTTTTTAATATTTTTATTTTTTTTCTGAACTTGGAATTGAACACAGGCCCTTGCGCTTGCCTGAGAAGGACTTATTCTACAGAGCCATCTCCCCAGCCCCCAAATTTACTTTTTCCACCTTTGTATGCCAAGAAATTTTTCTAAATAAAGATGCATTCCAGAGCCAGGGAGATATCTCAGTATCACAATATCACCCTGGTACCTGTAAGGTTCTGAGTTCAAACCCTAGTACCAAAAAAAAAAAAAAAAGCAAAATGCATTCCACAAAAGTGACCAAAGATTTTGGGGCACCTTACATTGGAGTATGAGGTCCTCATACACAGACAGTTAAAACCAACGTGTCCCAGTAGAGAGAATGTTCACACAACATTTTATGAAAACCTATCTCTGTCTTCAGTGTAAACTATGTTCTTAACCCTCCATACAGGAGCCCATAACCATTAACCACACCATAGATTCAGACAAGACTATTTAGATACAGAATGACTTCTTGTTATCTATGTCTACAGATTCATCCCTCATGGTAGCCAGTGGTTAATTAATACCAGGAATGTTAAAAGACACACTTAAAAAAACTTTAAGCTAGAGCTTATGATCATAGCATAAAGTGTAAAGAAAATGAATGAATAATGTGCTAGGCTCAGTGATTATTTCAGATAAAAGATAAAATAAATTCAACCTGCAGAACAGATATTATACAAATATCATTAGAGATAAGCAAAACAACATAAAAAGAAATTAAGTTCGAACACAAATCACATGACCCTAAAATCCATCCTTATTTCAATCTGCTATATTGTTTCTCTACTTTGACTTGATTATTATTGAAAAGATGATTGGAAGAGTATGGTAGGTTCTTTGGTATCAAACTAGTGGTTTTATGTTGAGCTTGTCATTGCTTAACACCAGAGATATATCAAACAGAATACATGTTATTAGGCATAGTGTGAAATGAATATAATTTTCTCCAGGAATAGCAGCCCAACCTTAATTTCCATTAAAATTATTCTTGTTCTCTTCTGAATCAGGAACACCTTCCGATTGTTTAAAATCTTAAATTTTGAAGTATGAACTTTATAACTTCTGTCAAGGAAAGTCAGCTGTGCTTTCTCAGAATGATAGTACAATCTGTAAGATATTTTTATGGGGTAGATGTAACTATTTTGATTGTTTTTATGGATTATACCCCAAGCAATTGTCATTCTTTGCTCAATTCACCTAGTTATTTCTGAAGACACAAATATTAATGTTAAGGCTTTCATTTACTCTACATTGCCGTTGGCATAGAAAGCAATAAAGAACCTACATAAAAAAATCTAAGTGTGTGTTCAAGTTGGAAATTCTTAATCCTGATCCATTAAGGAAAATGGGAGTGATTTAGTAGGGTGCAGATCAACACCTACGGAACACACATGAGTGAAATACTGAGGATTATAACTAAGAAAAGAGGAGAGATAAATGAACGGTTTGCAGAAGAGAGTCCTGGGGCAAACTTAAGAAATGATCAAAGACAAGAATTGCTAATGGCTTTAAATCTTTTGGTAAATTAATGAGAATGAATGACCCAGGTTAACCCATAAATTAGCTAAGTCAACTATCAATGTTTTTCATGCAGCAATGCATAATGAATAAACAAGGTGCAAGTTTGGATGTGGGGAGGTCTTTTTTTGTGTTCTCAAATGAATTTGCCCTTAAATATCTTCCAGATATAGTTAGCATTTCATACAATTCATACAATTGGAGAAGACACCTTCACATTTTGTAGTCATCCCTTCTCTTGAATATTCTTTCCTAGAATCATAATCTTTTTCAGATGCACTCCTGTATGAAGCCTTTATTTTTCCTGTGACATGATCTAAATAGATGAATCATAGATAATATCTCCAAACTACAATTTTTATTTATAAATTCTAAATATATTTATTTCAATTCCTGACCAGATCCAATTTGTCGTAGGGTGGGACTGTATATGTAAACAAAATATTAAATTTTGCTTTTACCTTAGAGTGGTATTTTTGAATATCACTTTATTATGTAATTGTGCTTAAATTTGCTGGTCAATTTTCACTGCAAGTTTTCTGACAATTTAAATAAATTAATGACATATCATTTTTATGGCTCCAACCATTCAGCTCTTTTGAGAAAATTAAAATATAATTTATTCATACACAGTAGCCCATTATTTGAAATAGATGAATAAATGTGATGTGCTGCCTCACTCATTTTCAAGTTCTGTTGAAATTTATTTTAATTGAGCATCATTTTATTCCATGTAAATTCATTGAAACTTATTTTGTTCCAATTACCATTTCATTATGAACAGCAGCTGCATGAATATTTGAACATTAAGTTTCGTTGATTTTTATCACTTATTGATCTTTAATTCATTCTGTAGTTGAGTTAATTGAGAACATAGATTGAAATTCAGGGTATAGGAACAGGTATGTAGTGAATATTTCTTTTCAAATCTTTAAGGGTGATGGATATTAGTGGGCCTATTTAATTATAGTTAGACTAAACAAATTCAAATTAATCAACAGAAGAAGTGAAAGGCAAAATAGGATTTGAATGTAATAACACTGAAATTATATGTTAGACATGAAAATGCTTGGTTACCTGTTAGTACTGTGGGCTTCAGCATGATAGTAATTTACTTAAAAGTTAGTAGCATAAGGGGCTGGGGAGATGGCTCAGTAGAATAAGCACTTCCCTGGCAAGTGCAAAGGCCTGAGTTCAATCCCCCATTCCCAAAAAAAAAGAAAAAGTTAGCAGCATAAGAGTTATATGTTCTGTTTTAGCAACACACACAACGCTATTTGGTTGAGCACTAACATGAAATTGATTAAGTGTAGAGAGTCTTCATGAAAATGTCCAATGAGCTAAAAATATATTTAAACATATTAATTAAATAATCAAAACAACACTCACCTTGCAGAATCCCTACTGTGTATATTATACAATGTAAATAATTGTCAGAGTTAAAAAGAGATGGGGAAATACTGACATAAAGGAATAAGAATCGAAATATTCTGAAAGGAAGCACCTATGCATGAACTTGACCCTCCCTGCCTGTTGTCTCCAGTAGGAGCCTCGGATTTCAGATCCCATTAATTTGAATGAGCCTCAGTTGACTGAACAGAAAAAACATGGACAATGGAAGGAGGTGTTTTCCCCAGAATCAGGATCTAAACCCTCTTTTGACAACCTAAAGTGAGATTTCCCCAGAGATAATCCATTTCAAAACCAACACTGATGACTCATTTCAATTAGTTGCACACAGTTTTGTAAATTAAATTCCTGCTTCTAAGGTCAAAATTCCAGAAAGAAAAAGCTTTCATTTTGTTAATTGCTAAAGGAGTTTTCAGGTCAGGTATCTTGAAGGAATGAAAAGCTGTCAAGTCGCAGGTGGCTCTGGGACCTGCTACACCTGTGGCAGTGGGATAGTCTCTTAGGAGGCCTAGAACACTACCATATTTAATGCACAAGTTTGCATTTGACTTTTGAATAAAACATACTGACAGATTCATTTTAAATAAAAGCCCATCCTTCCACCCCCCCTTAAATAAATCATGTGCCTTTATGATTCTGACCTGATTTGGACATACGTGAAGTTATTTAAATTAAGAGTATGATCAAATGCCCCATATAAGATCTGCTGCTACAAAATACAGCACTCTAATTCCTTTTGCGATATTCACTCCCTTAGTGGCCTACGGCAAAGTCTTTGTCTAGGTTTCAAAGACGTATGAAAGTACATGCAAGGGTAGAAATCACACTCCCACCACAGGCTCCTCTACTTCAATCAAAGGGAAACACTTGTTGGGATTCAGTTCACATTTGATAGAAAACTTAGAACTGGTTTCTCTATAACAGTGAAATTGTTGAAGACTTTTTTACTACCTGAATATCTGTAATTCTTCCAAGCGGCTTTAGGCAATTCAGAAAGTATTCTCAAGGAGAGACTGACCCCTGGAGGCAGATATAGCTTCCTTTTGGCCAGATATGGTATTTTTATAATTTCGGAGATACTAGGTAAGGAACTTCTATAAGCAGAGAGGAGAGATATGGCAGGTCCATTGTGTAAGTCAACAGCCTCCCTACCTTTGCCTCCACATCCTCTAAAATATTCATAGACGATATAGCAGAATCATAGACCATCGAAAATAGAGATTTTTGAAATCATGTGCTATTGGACCATATGGACTCTATGAGGACATACATTTGCTTTATCTTTCCTTTTTGTCTCATCTCTTGGTATAATGCTTTGTATTTAGTACTCAATAAAAGTTTATGGAAAATTTCAATGAATAAATTAATGACTGAAGTCTAATTTCTTTCCATTACAAAGGTTAACTTTACACGGTCGCTTACTTAGCAGAAGACAAGTAGCTGGTTGAATATTCATCAAAGACAATCAAGTCAAGATAAAAGTGGTTTAAAATATACAGATTCAAACAAGAGTTCTAAAGAGTCCTATAGAACAGATAATAGCTCTAGGTACCTTGTGCTTTGCACCGGTGCCTGGATCTGACCCCTACATTTCCATCTTTAGAAGGACTTTGATAATTCTTTTCCTAACTTATCTACAAACTCCACTGACTTCACAGCAACAAAAAAAGGAACATGAGAGATGCTGCACATGTCTGTGGCACAGCTTTAGGCCAACACACAAAGGCATGATGAGAAACCTGTTTCTCTAAGATTCCTCCCCTCCTTCCAGATGACAGAAATTCAGCTCGCTTAAGTCACTGAATATTGTTAACTGACATCTGGGAAAACAAGATTTAAATATCTGATAAGCTTAATGCTAATAGGTGCATTGTGCAGCAGCAGTGACTGGTTGTAGGAACACACGAAGGTATTGGAATTCTGTTTAATAAATGCTCATGGAGGCACTAGTGAAATGAAGGTGTAAATTTTCCATAATAATTCAGCAGATGATATTTACAAAGAAAGTATAGAATTAGGAAAATGCACTGAAGCTGCTACACCTTATTTTATGTTTTAATATCATCTGAAGTTATTTCCTAGTTCAGACTATGTATTTTACTTTGCTACTTCCAATTTCTTGTGGGCTCTTGAAGGTGTGAATGTTTAGTGCTGCAGCAGCAGAAGAACACAGTTGAAAAACAATACACGTAGTGAGGAGGAAGACTTCATAAACACAATTTCATTAGGGTCACCCATGCTTTCTTTCCCCTTAAATTATACTCTATGAAAAAACCTTTAAATTGAGATAAAGTTCTTCTTTCTGGTCCTACAAAGTATGTATATTTTTATATACCTCTAATTCTTGCTTCAAACCTTTAAGTCCTCAAATTTCTTAAGATCTTGCTTTCTGTGCCACATAACCTAAATTAGTCTTACTGACTTGCATATTTATTTCCTGTCTCTTTGAATATAACTTTTTGAATTATAAAATTATAGTCATCTCTTTGGTATGAGAAAACAGGTCATGGCAACCTGGATGGGAAATGAGTAGTCTGACCTATTACTTACAAACTACAGGACATATGTACAGAAGAGTTCCTGCAGCCCTGCACGTGGACGTCTCAGATCTCAGTAGGATGGCCTGATGCTGACATCAATCTGTGCGAGATCCTATAACCAGCTCTCACTGGCTTCTTCAAGGTTTGCACAGAAGAAAAGGACACAGACTCCAAGAAGAGCTTTCTGTCATGTCTCTCCTCATGATAGTCCACCTTTCTTGGTGCATGGTGTCCTTTTATTTTGCTTTTTCCTTTTGCTTGGCCTAAGCTCGCTCTACAGAGCCAGTTTCTCACTCCCTCTTCACTTCTACTTTTGCAAATAAACTCTGCCACTGCTTTGTGCTCATTTCATTTAATTCTTTATTCAACACAAGAAGAACTTGGAATCCAACTTTGATTTGGCTAGCCACTTTTACAAGAAGCTGCCCAAGAACACGTTGATACTCAACTGCTTTGAAACTTGTCAAATTTTGTACTTGATATATTTCTTTTTTAATATACACAGATAGTAATAAAGAAAATATAGAATACTTTTCTTCCATGAAAAATAAAATGAAATTTCACAACAAAATTGTTTTTCTCTAATAACAATAGTTAATGTATTGTATTAATGCACTGTATCTTAAAACAATGGCAAACATGATACTCAAAGTACAAGTCATCCACAAGAAAAGTTGGTTTCTAATGAAGAAACAGACGAAAGCACAAAACTTACTCTTCAAAGAACTAAGAGAAACTACTACTGTAGCATAAATTAAACAAATAAACATATATATTAAAATATTTTTGAAACGATGGATTAGATGATTTGGGGGATTATCTTGACTACTTTTCTCTCATTGCTGAGACAAAATACCCAGCACCCAGAATTAAGAAAGGAAAGGTTTATTTAACTCATCATTAAACTGACTGGAGGTGTCAATCCATACTCGGCTCACTGAAAGGCAAAGTGGCACATGACAGAAGACAACAGTTCATGGCAGTGGAAAACAGCAAAAGCAGCAAGAACAAAAAGGGAAAGCATCAGAGAGAAAGACTCTTTCAAGATTTTATATTTTATGCAAGCTAGGTACACTACAGTGGGTATGGCACTCACTCCCATAATTCCAGCCTGAACAGTGAGTCAGTCAAAAAAACTCTAGAAACCCCCACGCCATGACTGAGACTTTAGGGGACATAGAGACACCAACCACAACATGGATTATTTTGGACTTTTCTCTATTTATCTATATTGAGTTTCTCACCTAAGAGCAAACTACACAATTTTTAAGCTTTTATATTAGAAAACTTTGTCTAGGGACTGGTCATGTGTTTGGTACACTACAAGCAAGCTGAAACACTTTGGTGTTGGTTGCCTCATTTTCCTAGCAAAAATATTTGGTTTTGGTACAATATTTTGGTACTTTTCAGGCTTATTGGAATCAATTAATGACCAGTAACAATGTACCACTGTAATTATGTACTCTATCAATAAATGATACTATTTTAAAGAAAAAAATCATAATTGCACTACTAAAGATAACTAAAGTTTAGAAATTTCAGTCTTGTGCTTTGTTGAGCTTATGCTATTTATTTTTACATATTTGCCTTTCTTGTATGATTTCATATTCTGCAGTCTTTAAATTTTGTTTCAATATGTTGCTTTATTTGATGTAACTTTCACTTTCTAACTTTTTGTATCTTTTTTTAAATGTATTTAGTACAGGGTCTACACGGTCTGGCTATGTAGATCAGACTTGTTGTGTTCCTCCTGTTTTTGGCCTCCCAGGCACTGGGATTATGCACCACCACATCCAGTCTCAATTACCACATAAGTGTGCCCTGAGGGTGTGGCTGGCACAGCATGAGAGGGATTGAACCCCTCTAACTTTTTATTTCTTGATTGCTAGTATACTTTCTTTTTATATATATATAATCTAGTAGTCTTTATTTTTTTTTAATTTTTTTTAACATTTATTGTGTGTGTGTGTGTGTGTGTGTGTGTGTGTGTGGCCAGCTCAGCCCACCAGGGGGCGGGGCTGGCTGGCATGTGGTGCTGGGGGATCGAACCGCGGTCCACTGTGTTTTGCCAAGCTTGTTCCAAGTAGGTGCTTTAGACCACTGAGCCATCTCTCCAGCCCTGCTAGTATACTTTCAATTTTTAACAGTCATACTAATGGTACTTCAAGAATAGTTCAAGCTTTTCCCTCCCTACTCCTAGTAGAAGCTTTTTCTTACCTAACTACCAAAATAAAAGTTGACTTTTATCATTTCTATGACCAGAGTGTATGACACTGCAGTGCTTCACTTCTCTTTTTCAACTTCTTCCTTTCTAGGCATTAAGTGGAGTTCAAGAAACAAAATGTCTTTGAGATTTTATTTTTCTATTTTCCATTTCTTCTCTTCAACATATATTTTAATTTTTTTTCTTTTTTTAAAATTAATTTTATTGAGAAAGAAATAGCAATGAGACAGTTTCAAAACAGGTTAGTAGGACAGTTACAATAATTAATACATTGCATATTGTTGTCTTCACAGCAGTTATTAATAGTACAAGATGCAGACATGATATCTTGTCTAAACACTAGTAGTACAAATCTTTCTTCTCATTGAACTAAGAGAAAGTAGCTGTATATTTATCCTATTTTGTATATATATTTTTTAATATTTGAAAGCACTATTACTCACAAATTTAGAATGAGAAATTTCTCTGAACCCATTGTACTCATTTAGAGGAACATTTTCATAATGTCTCCTGTACATCTACCCCATTTGGTTCCTTAGTTTAGTTTTAGCTTTTTAATGACTAAATGAATCTTCAAGTTTTTCTCTTGCCTTAGTTGGTGCTCTTGGTGATGATTGCTATGGACTTTGCACCTTCAAACTCCAAGATCAATTGTAACCATCTTTGGCTAGGAAGCTGATCAGTCTCTCTGGTTCCTTATGCTTTTGTTGCTGTGATAATCTTTCTTCGTTAAAAGTTAATTAGAGAAAACATAACAGAAACCAACTGTCATTATTTCTTTTCTTTTTCTTTTTTCTTTTTAGGTGTTCTGATGGCAAAAGTAAAATTTGCAATATATTTTTCCAAAACATAGACTGGTCACTTTTACTAAAAGCACGTATATGAGGAACTGTATGTCTCTCAGGCAGGTTACCAATTAAGAGAAATTGGTCAACTGTCTTCTTACAGCTATTCTACCATAATGTTGTTTAATCATCAATATTGTGGGCTTGGAAAACAATTAACAAAGCCAGCTCAAAGAAAGAGTCCTTGAACTATGTGTGGTCTTGGTTCCAAATATTTCATCCAGTTTCTTTTGTTTGTGTCTGTTCTATAATTATGTTATAATTATGTCCAAGAGTGGACATAACTGAGAACATAGAGCCAAGATTACCAGGAAATAGATGATTTCTTTTTCCACATTTACTAAGGAGACATCCCTCTAGTACCTCTGAGAACTGAGAATCTAAAGCTAAGGAATAGGGACTTAAATTCAACATACCAATACTTGATGAAAAATACCTGTTCCATGCTATGCCTAAGATGTTTGATATTCAGACAGGTAGTGAGGTTAAGCTTAACAGCCTACTTTGTATGGTAATAACAATAAGCTTCTCTTCTGGAGGGTTAACAACCTGTTTGCAGACCAAAATTACAGAAAAAGGAGTGCCACAAGGAAAGCCAACATTTTGGCCCTAGCCTTCCAAGGTCAATTAAGATTCAGGACATACGAGAACTTATACAGTAATGCCATGTAACTCAGTAGTGTCCCAAATTTTCTGATCAAGGAGATTATGGGGCCAAAGAGGGAAATAATCAATGATGTAGAGTGTGCCTAAGGAGAGTCACATGGAGAGAAAACATTCTCTCAGGCTTTCAGAGACCACATTGGTCAAGCAATGGCTGTGACTCATCCACATGGCTGACACTGACAAAAGATCTACAGTCTGAGGTACAGGATCTCGGGAAAAATTATGAGGGGATTTCACTGACCTGATCAGATACAAAAGCTACAACTTTTGTTGCATAGGTCTTGCTTTATCTTGGTCTTAACCATCCAGCAGAAAAGTATAAAAGCGAAGTATAAGAAGTAAAGCCATCGTGTGGTGTTGAGCTGTAGGGGACTCAGGTCAACAATTTCTGACATTGCCAGTGAAGTGGAAGACCCAATACTATTATGGGCTACTGGACTCTTTTAGA
>NW_004524592.1:19090836-19108565 GCF_000260255.1 Octodon degus | reverse complement strand
GGTCTTGCTTTATCTTGGTCTTAACCATCCAGCAGAAAAGTATAAAAGCGAAGTATAAGAAGTAAAGCCATGCTGTTATGTTGAGCTGTAGGGGACTCACGTCAACAATTTCTAACACTGCCAGTCAAGGGGAAGACCCAATACTATTATGGACTACTGGACTCTTTTTAGAATATTTTGCTGAGTTAACACACCTATAATATTCAAATGATGGAACTAAACATAAAAGGGGATACAGATGAATGTCCATTTGTATCTGTGTATTCAAAATGGTTAGGATAGATACATAGTTACATTCTCTTACTGAATAGAGGGATTTGTTGTAATAATGTTTGTAAATAGGACATCATGTCTGCATCTTGTACAACAAATAACCACTAGGAAGAGAGTATGCAATATGTTAATTATTGAAACTGTCATACCAATTTGATTTCAAACTGTGTCATTGCCATTTGTCTCTCAATAAAATTATGGAAAAAGAAATAAGGCTAAGGAAATAAAAACAAAAGAAAATTTACAGAAAACATGTTATCCCAAGGGTGTAAAAATGAATAAAGACATCCAAATATATATGTGAGTACCTAGATGGGTTGTGCACACAAGAATATTCAAAAAGACTATGTGAGCAGGTTTAGAAACAACACACAGTGCAAAAAAACACGGAAGAGTTAGAAATGAAACAAAATGTAGGTAACCATCATATCATGAAGAACTTTGGATTCCAAAGTGGGAACTGATTTCCTAATTTGATGGAATAAAAGAACCACTGAAAGCTTGAGAGTGGGGAACATAATATGATGGGAATTATATTTAGAAAGGCAACTCTAGAGATGGCATGTGGACAGACTAAAGCCAGAGCAAACAAAAACAGAAAAGTCACATACATAATACTGCAATAGTTCAAAGGATAAATGATGACAACCATACTGAAGCAATGGAAAAGGAGTCAGCAGAAAAGATGTGGGGTCAATTTGAAAACCCTGCGTATAGTGAACTTCTTCACATAATAATCAATCACTGCTCTCCCTGCCTCCTTCTGTGTTTCCTTCTTTCCTCTTTTTTGTCTCCCCTTTTCTTCCATTTTACTGAAATCTTCTGGCTATAATTAAACTGTAGGGATTTTCACTTTAATCAAGGTAAATATGGCTCCTAGAATTTGTTCAGATGGCTCGTTTTCATCTGAAACCATATGAGCAAAATTCCCAAATTCCCAGAAACATCATTATAGGATTATCTAGAGCTACATTTACTTACTATAATACTGAGGAAATTATTTCAGGTTCTTTTTGTTTTGCATTAAAATATAAATTCAATATGAGAGAGCATTTTTAAACATTTTTCAGCTCTATTCATTTGATGAGATACCATCATGTCAGTGGCAAAAAATGACAAATTTATGCATGTTCTTAAATATACATGATTGTTTGTTTTTACCCTCTAATTTTGAATAAAAATTATCTTGTATAAACTAGTCATGGTGGTAGTTGTGTATGTTAGTATTATATAGAATCAAAATAGTGATGACAAAATAAGAGAATAACAAAAGGAATCTCTACACAGTCATAACCTAACATCAACAATATCATAGAAAATGTTTTGTGGTAACACTAAAATGCTATCTTTTTATATTCTTCATTAAATAAAGATGAGATAATTTTATACTTGGAGAGGCTGAATAAAAATGATTCTTTTCTCTCAAGATGTTTAAAAACTGTTCCATAAAAAGCACATTAATGAGGTATTCACCTTACTTATTGCTGGATATGAGAATTAATCCTTTCAATATAACCATATTTTGTAGGTCCATTAGTATCAAAACAAGGTGCTGGAATTTTTCCTTTAATTACTTAACAACAGTGATCCAAACTGTTATTCTATTTTGGCAACACAGGCAATTATTTGTCAGTTTAGAGACCTGATATTATAATTGCTTCATGAGCATATTATGGAATAAGTATTGAATTATGTTATATGGTGAATTATAATCAATAGGTGTTCCTTCAATAAATTACTTTGTCCAGAGAATAAAGCTCCAGGTGAGCCAGGATTCAAGGATCCTGTGTGACCTCCCGTTACACCGTGACTTGCTTTGCGAATTGGAAAAATCAGTTAACCTCTTGGTGCTTCAGTTCATTCATCTATGAACTGAGGAGAGTAACATTTGCCACCTAACTCACCAGTATTTTGTGAAGGTTAATGAGCTTCACAGTTTATAAAGTGCTTTTTTTTCCTACCTAAATGGAAAGACTCTTGAAGAACACTAAGTATCACTGTAACACTGCTATTTATTTTTCTTACAAACACAGGAAATTATCCTTTGGGAAAAATAAACTTTATGATAATATATGTGATAGAAATAATTCCAGTAGTTCCTTCTTGTATTTTTCTGCTCCCAGAATCATAGCTCTGCACTGAATTCATGTAACTCATATTATTTGGATATGAAACAGTTTGGACCAGAAATACTGTTAGGTGAGACAGAATTATTTTGTTTCAATTTAAAATGTTTTAGTTCTAATCAATTTGTCAAGAACCTATCATTCCTTCGCATAGTTGAATGTGTTAAATATTAGAAAAGAAATTTTTCCACGAATAAATGTGTTTAGCATTTCATGCCACACTGACTACAAATGCTAAGGCTTTGAGTGAAACTCATAAAAGCAAGATGATTTGATAGGAGTGGAAAATCTGTCCTGTGGCTCTGCATTTTTGAAAGTTTTGTCAACATTCTGCTTAAGATAAAGACGGAGTTTTTAATAGCACATATTCATCTGGATCTTGCCATTATGTATAATCCCAAATCATGCTTTTCAAGGATTTTGTGCTATTTACATATTTGATTTAAGATTCGAGGGAGGAAAATATCACACAATTTTCAATCTCTTAAAAGTTTAAGAAGGAAATGTTACTCTGATAAGCTGTTGAGTCAAATTTTCTTATACTTAATCACTTCACTTTAAATATCAAATAATTCTTTATTGCACTGTGTATTAAAATAATATGTATATCTAAAAACAGATCTTGGGCCAGGGAGAGAGCTCAGTGGCATAGTGCCTGCCTGGCAAACACAAGGTCCTGAGTTCAATCCCAGGGACAATAAATAAATAAATAAAAATAGATCTTTCAAGTTTTTCTTGTTTCATTTTGGAAGCATAAGGAAGAAAAATCTAAAAGGCAAAAAATTAAATATGTTTTTTGCACTTTTTTAAAAAAGAAAAAACTGAAACTATACAAAAAGTACTCTCTTGCTTTTTCCCATGTATATCAGAGAAATGATCTATTCCATTCCCAGTCCAAAACACAAGTGAAGTCAGAATCATCTATCTGTGCATGAAAATCCAAAATAACTGCAAAACATGTTGCAACATCACCAAAGTCTGTCACTATTCAACTTGACCTCCCAAAATGAAGGAACAATTTAATCGTAAAATTTGGAGCCATTAAAACTTACCATGAATACCCAATGGTCTGCTGGTTTTTGCTGTTTTGTAGGGTGACAGCCAGCCTAATACCTACCAGTCTATTCAGATATAACCAGAGGCGCTTTGCTTGAACAGTCATATAAATTTAGGATCCTAAAAAAACAAGATATGAACAGTTTGTGCTTTGTAACATAGTCAACTATTTATAACTGACTAGATAGCCAGATAGCCAAAAATTTACACAGGCATCCTTAACTTACAACAGGTGCTTTCTGAAAAGCAAACGTTGTGTTTAATTTTCCCTCTCCTCTTAGGGAAATGTAACATTGTGGTTGTTTGTGCCAGTTCTCAGGCCAAGAACAGGTTGTGTTCAAGTCTTTACATATTCAGGCAAATTCATGAAAACAGAGCAGGATGTTTTTATGTGTATGAAGGTAAAGTTGCCAACTGTCCTGTTTTAAAAATGTACAACTTTTCATCCAAGAACCTACCCTCTGTCGCTATTTTCTTTCTTTCTTTCTTTCTTTCTTTCTTTCTTTCTTTCTTTCTTTCTTTCTTTCTTCTTTTTTTTTTTTTTTTTTTCGGAACTGGGGATTGAACTCGGGCCTTTGCACTTGCCAGGGAGGTGTTTATTCTACAGAGCTATCTCCCTGGCCCCCGTCACTATTTTATATATTACTTTCTGTTGTAAAATAGTGGTGATATGCAGTAGATTTTAAAAAACAGTATCTTTACTAGACAAGATAAAAACTTAAGAAAATGACATTTTTCTTGTTCTGACACATTTTCACATTTTAAAAAATAAATCATATCAATGCATCAATGCAAAAATCTAAGATTTATTGATACTTAATGTCATTAAAAATATTTTCAGAACTCCCAAATGTGGTGGTCAAACTTAATTATATCCAGTTGACAGGATTGGGGGTTGATCAAGGGATTAATAAATGCACTTTTGGGCTTGAACAATATAGTACCCAGCCTCCCCTTCCCCACCAGTCACTGTTCCCCTGTTCTGCTTCCTGGTTGCCACAAAACAGGTATATTTACTGCCACAGCCTTCCATCACAATGTTCCTGCCTAGATATAGTCAACCATGAATTAATCCATTGCACCACAAGCCAAATAAGCCTCATCTTCTTTGAGCTGTAGATGTCCACTGCTGTGTTTAAGCAATGGGAAAACTGACTAATACACTTAAAAGGCTTATAGAAAAGTAGTAAGTGGTTATCTCAGTTACTATGCTCCCACTTCTGAGACAAAATACCCAACACCCCAAATTAAGGAAACAAAGGTTTATTTAGCTCACAATTTGTGGAGGTTTCAGTCCATAATCGGTTGGCAAATGACAGAAGGCAGCAGTTCATGGGGGTGGAAAACAGTAAAACAAAAATAACAAAAAGGGAAGAGTAGCAACAGTGATAGCAGAGGCAGAGACAAGCCTCTTTTCCATATATTGCATTCATTTATTCACCCCAGGACCAGTACGGTACTTACATCCATAACCTCAACATTGGATCACGAATTAATCACCAATTCTAGAAGCCTGCCTTATGACTACAGGAGACTTTGGGGGAACATCTAGACACAAACTATAACAGTGGTATTTATGGTTCTATAATATTTTCTGAAAGATTTAATATCATATTTAATAGGTGATATGAAAATTTGGTAACTCTTCTTTGGTAAATGAATTATAACAGCTTTTAATCATAAATAATCTATAATTGTTCCAACAATATTTTATCAAAAATATAAAAGATAAAAAGATTTCTTGGGACAACAATAAATGCTATGTTACAAATTAACCAGAATTTATTCCCCAAAAGACAAACTAAAGCAGACAGTGTGTCTATGTTATCTTCTATTTATCAGTAGAGAAGTACAAATCAAAGGACATGAAAGAGCAGACAAGAGTATTTTCCAAATAGCCAGATGCTCTTTTGGAGTGAGTACTTTCAAAATGAAGCATACTAATTTCTGGGATGATTCTGTGTATTTTTCTTTTACTTATATAAATGCTCTGAATAACTTCTAGATGATCAATAAATAACTGCTACATCAGTACTCCAAGTTTGTTAGACATCTCAAATTCAGGATATTTTTCAGATTTTTTTAAGTTTGTAAAATGCTAGAATAATATGAAATTTTGTGTAATATTATAAATATTGTTGTAGGAAAAAGAACACACTGAAAATCATTAAAACTCTCTGGCTGATTACTGGAAAAGATCTTACTTTCCTAGACCACTATCTGCCCAGGGGATTTGTTGAAGTCCAATATTCAGTAGATAAAGTAGAGTTCTTACTGGCTACTGAATGACAGTTTTATGAGGCCATGTTTTTTGAAATTCATATTAAATCTTTGGGTTTGTTTTTCCCCTGTGTATGTAAAACTTGGTTACACTGAGGAATCTTTGCTACTTTATCTTAACTTTATCTGCATATTTTTGGTCTCAGTAGACTAAAAATGCTCGTACTGGAAAATTCCAGGACAGTGATTTTAGAGGTACATAGCTATAAAAGAAAAGTATTTCCTTCTTTTTACTGCTTGAGTTAGCAAAACAAACTCATTTTAGCTTTAAAAAATGCAAGGCAAAATTTCAATTGCAAAAGAGCCTTATTTTTACTTATATGATTTACTCTTTTACTTTATATTTTATTACCTTCTAATGAAGATAGTAAGCTACATAATGGTACTTTTGGAACTACAAGAGGCTTTGAAAATAGCATTTTCATCCATATATAGGAAGTTTGGTTTAGAGAATAGTTATATTAGGCTACCAATCAGAAGACTGGATGTGTTAATTTTCATTCCTTCGTTGATTTAATTCCTTTTCCAAGTTTATTGTTCTATACCAAGGTTTCTTGCCTGGATTTAATCAATTTTACCTGAGCAATGGTGCTTGTAGTCTCATTGGTTGAACAGAACTTTATCCCACCTCTTGCCCACCTAAGTGAATTTCCATGTTCTCCACCACCTTAGACCCACCTCACCACATGGCTTTACTCTATAAAATCCCTGGAAAAGACAGCTTCCCAGGGACCACCCACTCAGAGCCCCCCTCTGTCCCTCTCTCAGAAGAAGCTTTCTTTCCCCTAATAAATATATTCTGCTCATAAAAAAGAAAGGGGACTACTTTGGAATAACACAGAAACAAAAAAGAGAGGAGAGAGATCGAGGAAAATTATGGATCATTATGTTTGAAAAACTAAGCTCCATATTTTGGTAGTATCTAATCATGTACAAAAGTATTAGGAAGTGTAAATTGACAATAATCTCAAAATAATAATCAAGTTTGACAGAAATGCATATATTAAATTTCTGATTATGTAATTTTCCCATTAGACTGAAGAAAATTAACCAAAAAGATTTCCTTTCATCTGGGGTATTCAGTGTATTTCTTAAGAGGGTCTACCTAATATTCACTGACATATTCAGTGTCAGAAGGAAAACATTTTTGTGAAGAACAGTTCAATTTTATAAAGAACCCTCATAGTCAACTGAGATCTGTATGACCTCTAATAAAAGGCAATTAAACTATAAGTAATTCTGACTCCTATGGTTCCTTTCCTTGAAGAAAGAACTATGCTTGGACTATGAACTATGTTCTTCTCCCACAAAGTATATGACTCATTTTACTTTGTCACTGTATTTTAGTGAGAATTTATTTTATCATTTTACACTTTGCCAATGAATTATTTAAGAAAAAAATTTCATAATAATAAATCATAAAAAATAAAATTTTCTCTCTTCTCCAGAGAATACCAGTACACCATTCCTCAAGGATATACAATTCTTCCCAACAAAAGACCTAGAATGTTCTGGAAGCTCCAGGAACTGATCCTGTATGCCAGAATTTCAAGCACAATGAGCCATTCTATTTTCTCCAGACACATGTTCAGCTGTTTTATACTATCATAACAAACTACTACAACCTGAGTGGCTAAGATAATAGAAATTTCTTATCTCCCAACTCTTCAAGGTAGATACCTGGGGTCAAGGTGTTGTCTGGTTAGTTCCATTTAAGAAATGTGAGGCCAAATCTATTCTATCCTCTCTCCTGACTTCCAGTGGGTTGCTGGATGGTAGCCTCTGAGATCCTCCATACATCTCTCGGATTTCTCCCTGCATGATCATATGGTCTTTTCCATGTCTGTGTCCAAAGTTTCCCTCCCATAAGGAAGCTTGGATGAGAAGCTAGTGACCAATCTTAACCTGATCACCTATAAAACGCATCTACAAATATGTGACTTCAACATCTTTTCAGAAGACACAATTCAACTCATAACCATTGAGTCTAGTCAATCTGAAATTTGCACTTGAACTATGTTAAACTCTAAGGAAATGGAACAGACCAGAATATTCAGATTTTCCTATATGGATTACATTATATGAAAGGGAAATCAGAAAAAGAGTCTAAGTTAAAATCAAACTAATTTTGAATGTTCACATTGTTTTAGGTGAAATATATGCATTTGAGATATATTGTTATTGGTAATTTTTTTACTATTCTTAGCTAGTGAATCTTTTCATTACCATAGAACCCAAATTTAATTAAAAAGAGAAAGTTTGACACAATTTTGGAGATTTTTTTCAATATTGTTGTTTTATTAACCAAAGAGACTCTGTAAGGGAAAATTATTGCTCTAGTATCCTTATAAATTCAGTGTCAGCCATCTGGATGAGTCATGGCCATTGCTTGACCAATTTGCTCTCTGTGAAAGCCTGAGAGAACTTTTTTTTTCTCTAGGTGACTCTCCTTAGGCACACTATATATCATCGATCACTTTCCTGTGTGGCCCATAATCTCCTTGATCAGAAAATTTGGGACACCGCTGAGTTACAGGATGTAACAGCAGAGTTTCTCTTATGTATAAATTCAAATTCATAAAATAAGTGTAGACTATGGAAACATCTATTGACCCAAACACTACAATAGCTAGTTAAGGCTTAAGGAAGCACATCTTGATTGTACTAAAAGAAAATAGTCTTTCAACCACTCTTCTACTACAATATGCACTGATTTTTCTGCTATTGATTGAATTAGCTCTGCAGGTGATTCAGCTCCGAGGGCTGAAAATACAATTTCACTCTTGTTTATCTGTTCATGTAAATACAATTATTATCCAAGTACTGTCAAGTACTTTGTGGAAGAAAAGAACATTTTCTTTCAAATTTTACTAACAGAAAAAAATAATAAGGGGAGTTTACAATAAATTTGCCTAAGAAAAGTAGTAGAAGTAGGAGTCAACAATTTTAGGAATGAAAACCAACAGACATAGAATCTTTGGGACACTCTAACTTGACTATATATGGGGTTAAATTGATTTAGGATTGATGACATAATGTCTGGAAAATACATTTAGTTTCTCAAAAAGAAAAATAGCTGCCACATTGGCTTTGGCATAAAGCAATACTAGGAAAACACAAACCTCAGACATTCCAGTGACCAATGTGTTGTCTCTAATTTTTAGTCTACCAAGGGAGTGAACAAGTTGTCATTATTCCATTGTGTTTGCCTTTTGAGTTAAAGTATGTCTCTGAGTGCAGTCCGTGGTGGGGCTGGGTACTTAGCACCTTCCTTTGTTCTCCAAGTACCTCACAAATGCCATCCCATTACTCTTCTTCCAAACTATCCAGGCAAGAAATCATATAGCTCATCTCAAAAATGATTCTTGAAACCAAGATTTTATATCCTCCAGTAAGTGTGTATACTGTATGTGCACTTAAAATTCCCCCTTACTTTTTATTGTGGAAGTAGAGTTAGGAAACTAGCAATTAAGGAACCAGCTATACAAGTCAGGAAGGAGTTCATGTTAAAAAGTTATTTATAGGCTACTCTCCAACATGTTTGTTTTACAAATTAACATTAAACCTTCAAATAACAATAGCTTGGTGTGGAATTTCTGTGAAACACACATGAAGATCTGAGCATTCAACTGTATTAAAAGTGCCTTTTGAATTTATATAATGATATGTTTATCTTATTAGCCTGTAAAAATATTAGCCATGTATTTGTTAACAGAACTCCCATAAAATGGTGCAGAACTCCCATAAAATGGTGCTTCATTTTAGAGTCATTAATCTGTATTAATACCATTTTGGTCAGGGTTTTGTAGCAGCTGTTAGGATTTCAACCGCAATAGGTCAGAGAGAGAAGATGGGAAAATCCTTAATAAAATGTTGTTAGAAGCTACAGGTGGGAAATAAAGAAGCTCTTGTGACCTATAATCTTATTCCCTCATAAAGTCACTGAGAGACCAGAGTGGCTTCTGCAGCTGAAATTAGACGACACACTAGTGGCTTTTCAATCTCAACTTTTACAGTTCGATGTTATCATTTTCAGTGAAGAACAAATGAAGGAGACAACACCACTGCCAAGATGTTCTCTCTCGGTTTAATCCGTCCACTCAAACACATGAGTAACTCTGCCTTAAAGGTGTTTTATTCCCATTTATACACAATGCAGACACTTGGCTGATCTGTTCATAAACAAGCGTCAGGTTTTCAGTGTGATCTATTTTGGTTTTATCTATTTTCAAGCCAAATACATCTAAATAAAGGAAATGTTTTAAACATTTAACACTAAATCAGATGAGCCTCTTAATAGAAGTTGTTGTGAGGTCATCAAATCTATTTTGGGCATCAGCTCAGACAGAATACAGAGTCTCCTTTCTATTAGTTCCCCCCTCACTAAAAAAAAAAATGGTACTGAGTCACAGGGCCTAAAGAGCCACAGGCAAGGACTTGCTGCACATTTAGCAAGTGCCTCTGGGTGCTTCCTCCAAAATAGCAGCATGTTCTGATGTTTCTCCATTACTGATGAGGGCACGGAGTTGCCACATCCAGGTGCACACAGGTGGGTCATGACGTAACTAGTTTGTTCCTTCATTTTGTTCAGAGAAGTGTGTTAATGTGGAGGGTTTTCTTCTTCTTTTTTTTTTTATTTGTTTTTACCAAAAATGATGGGAGGGAGACTGCTATGTAAGAGATCACCAGTGAGATATTTTTGTTTTATGATGCTATTCTTTATGGGTTTCCTCCTTGATTAAGTAGAATATTCAGCAAAGTAGAAAAATAATACATTTGAAAAGAAGAAATATTTCTGTGACCCTGAAGGAGTATAGGTAGTAATTCTGTTTTATTTTTCTCCCCATTTATAAAAATAATATTTCTGGTTGCCATAACACATCAAAGTTACATTTTCAAAAATATTTTCTCAATACCAAATTAGTTTATAAAAATGCAGGATTAAGCTGTCACCTTTCAATTGCTGTCATGGAAAAAGATAAAAAGAGTTGGCACAATTCTATACCAATTCATTACATTTGCCTAAAAGTTTCATATCTTGTAGAAAGAATAGAGTTTAGCATTATGTTTAAAGCAGATAAAATACATTTAAAATTTAATTTTCTGTCAAACATCAGTACAATGTTAAGATTTGGATTTACCATAGCTTAAGGTTTGTCTCGTGCAATTTCCATTCACTTCCTATGTATAGGACAACTTGTTTAAGAATAGTTGGCTTTATGAGCAGTTTACTTGACAAATTATGTCAAATATTTGCTTTATGAAATCCCCAGAATTGGTTGAGTATAATTGTACTTCATGTTAGCAAAAATAAATAAATATGGGACTAAGGAAGTCCTATCATTAATTTGTCAGAAAAACGAGTTGTCATTTCTGAAAATTTAATGTCATCCAAGCTCTATTTCCAATAGCAAAGGAGCACTATGGCTAATAGACTTCAGAGCTTGAAATAAATAAATCTTAGGAATCCTGTTGCATCTCTTGGGGTGTGACATTTGACAGTCTTTTATAGCACAGAACGAAACAAGTTTGTGAGCTGGAATTCAATTGTGGTGTATTGATTCCTTGCATCCGTCATTATTCCCTGCTGATTGACAGGTGAAAATTGGTTACGTTAAGTATTTCATATGTTATATTGGCTGACATTTGCTTGCCTGCTCCTGTGTCAATATTGTTGTAAAGATCTCCAGCTTTATGAGATAGCAATAGACACTGACTGTGGCTTTTGTGTGATGTTCCAGTGTTTTTCCTGACATAATTTAAGACATATTAAAAACCAGCAGCATCTTCCCTCTTGAGAAGCTTAATGCCAATATTATTGTCTTCCAGGGGAAGATCATGTATGCTCATAATCGGGTGCTAATTTCCACCTGAACGCTCATGTTTAGGCATTAGGCACTATAACTGTAAAATTGAGCCTTCTTGATTGATTCATGTCAAGCCTCATCTCGGCTCCTGCAGAGGAAGTCATCCTGCTGACCCTTTTTACACTAAAAGAAGAGATTTGTGTTCTTTTCTTTCACCTGGAACCATCAAATTGACTGAATAATCTGTAATGCATTAGTGCTGACATTTGTTAGGGGAGAATTAAACAAGACACAGTAATCATTCTCCAGAATAAAAATTGTGTTTGATTTCCAACAGTGTTCTATCAAAGGGATGACAGAATCTGCCTCTTTCAATGTGGAAAATTGTGAATAGTCTCTGCATTAACAAGTTGTTAACACTTTAAGTACTTATAGGACCTAGTTCTCCTACAAAGTGTTAAAGAATAGGTATAGCCTGACTTATGGTCAACACATATTTGTAACCAGGATGAGGTTCTTAGAGAAAAAGAACACCCTTTGGCCTTCTGTTTCTGACTAATTTTTAGTCTGAAATTAATCTCAACATGGCCTAATATCTTCTTTCCAATTCACTTGGGAAATATGACAAATGGGAAAGTGAGCCAAGTATCCAAGTACCAGATTTGAATCTTGATTTTCATTATGTCATTTCAATTTGCAATATCTTGGAAATCAGACAAATAAATATCTTTATAGCTTATTATCCGTGTCATCAAGTGTGTATAAATCTTATCTAAAATTCATCTGAGGCAGAAGCTCCTGAACCATTGGATTTCATCGGACTCCATGCATTGTACTCACTCATCAACTGCAGCTGTAGACATGGAGCTAAATATTATTACACTCTAGAGTTCATATTGTGGGCTCTACAGAAACCACAGTGTTTTAGACCTAACTTGTTTGTGTAGGACTAGTTTTCAAGATGATTTGTGCATAAGTGATTATGTGAGTATGTTTTCCAGGATGAGTTCACACTTCTCAGAAGTACCACTTATAAATGGACCTTTGCCACTTTTGGCTACATTTGTTGAAGCAATTGTCAAGTTTGCTAATTGGGGTCATTTGAAAGTGCTAACATGCCTGTACTTTAGATACTTCAAACTGTGTGGAGCAATTTCAGGTGAAAAAAATCTGAGTGACATTTAAAAAAAAGAAAAAAAAAATTTTTTCTCTTCCTCCAATGACTGAAAAAGATTCTAGAAGCTTGATAAAGTTAAATTGTTCAACTATGCAATAGAGGGAACTAATTATCCATTTCTACAGAAAAATAAACTCTTCATTTGGGAAGATAAAGAAGTTGGTTTCACTTCATTTAACTTATTATGATTTTATATGATTTGTTATCTACAAATGGCCTATTTCTGTACAAAAACCTTCATGGAGTAAACAAATCTTATAGCCTCAGCCAAGCATTTTATGGAGAATTAAACACACTAACTAGAAAACATGGTTCTAGCTCCAAGGAGTGCACAATCTCCCAGGAGAGAGATGGAACCCCACATTACAATGAAAGGGGTTAAGTGCTAAAGAGAAAAGTGCATAGAAGTTATATTCAGCACACTTAGAGCAAAAGTGAAGGGAAAAGAAAAGCTAAGTCATGTAAATGGAACCCAGCTGAGCAGGAGGCACTACCATTGGATCAAATGGATGCTCAGTCAAAAACTATAAAGAGATGAAGAATGCCACTATATAATGACAAAAAGCTAAAGCCAGCAAGAGAATAGATTGATTTCAAGCATGTTTGCACTCAACATCAGGGAGATATTAATAGACAAAAGAGGAAAGAGCGGATGTAATATAATAATAGTGGAGCACTTCACCATCCCTCTTTTAGCGGCAAACAGATCACTTAGGCAGAAAGTTAACAAAAGAATCATCAGATTTAAATTTTAGACCAAGTGGACCTAACAGATATTTACAGACATTCCATCCAACAGCTGCAGGAATGTACACTCTTCTCAAGCCTCATGGAATTCTCTAAGATATATCATATGTTAGGCCATGAAACAAGGCTTAACTGTTTGAGGAAGATTAACATCATAGCTAGCATCTTCACAGATTTCAGTGCTATAAAATTAAAATCAATAATACAGAAAAAGCCTGTAATGTATTAATACATGCAAATGAAATGACATACTCTTGAATAACTAATGAAGCCAAAAGGAAGTTGAGAGAAAAATTAGAACATTTACTGAGAATCAATATTGAAACACAACATCCAAAACTTTGAGACATGGTGAAGGCTGATCTAAGAGGGTAGTTTATGGCAATATACACTTCTGTATCAAAAAACAAGGGGCGGGCCAGGGAGATGGCTCAGTGGAATAAGCGCTTCCCTGGCAAGTGCAAGGGCCTGAGTTCAATCCCTGGTCCTGCCAAAAAAAAAAAAAAAATAAATAAAAAAGAAAAAACAAGGGGCCAGGGAGATAGCTCAGTAGAATAAGCACTTGCCTGGCAAGCATAGGGTCCTGAGTTCAATCCCTGGTACTGCAAAAAAAAAAAAAAAGAAAGAAAGAAAAAAAAAAGAGAAAAATTCTCAAATAAGAAATCTAAATTGTAGAACAAAGAACTAGAAAAATAAAAATAAACTAAACTTGAAATCATCTTTCAAACTTATTCTGTGAGGCAAGCATTACTCTGACACCAAAACAAGACAAGGTTACAACAAAAAGAACACTACAGACCAATATCCCTGATGTGCACAGATGTCAAAATCCTCAAGAAAATACTAACTTACTAAATCCAAAAGCACATATGTATAGGTAGAGCCACATGGAGTTCACAATTTGTCACAGATTGCTTTAGATGTTCCATATGGAACTATAGGATTAATGTTTGCCCTTATAAATTTTGGTCTTACATTTGTAAGTGCTTTGTATCCTCCTGTTTGTACCTTTTGCAGTGGTATGAAGGTTTTTTTGTGTGTGCAGTTGGATGTTGGAAGTGTTTAACTTTTCATGTATACAGGGGCTCAGAGCTGAGAGTTTGCCTTAGATCTTAGAGGGGATATGACTTGGACATTTCAGCAATGCTGAATCTGTTAGGACTTCAGCAACTCTTAGAGGTGGACTAAAATGTCTTCTGTATAAAGGGATGTACATGCATCTTTAGGTGGGTAGGGTCATAATGTTATGGTTTGTGTCTAGTTGTCCCCCCAAAGCCTCATGCAGTCATTGGGGTAACTTCTAGAGTTTGTTATTGATTCATGATCCAATGCTGGGATTATGGGTATGAGTGCTAACTCACCCTGGGGTGGGTAATCTGCATAAAATATGAGAAAGGAGTGAGGTTTGCTAGAATCCCAGACTGCTCTTCCTCCCTTTTGCTCTTCATTGTTTTCATCTGTCATTTACAGCTGCCTTCTGCTATGTACCGCTCTTCCTTGGAGCCAGCCAAGTAAGAACTGAAAACTCCACTAACTGTGAGCTAAATAAACCTTTTCTTCCTTAAAAAAAAATTTAAAAAGCACATATGTAACACACATCATATTACCAGAATTCGGGGAAATAATCTTATATTATTTCAGTAAATACAGAAAAGGCATTTGACAAAATTCAACATCTTTTGATAATACAAGCTCTGAATAAATAGGGTATATACAAAGAATGAATGTACCTGAACACTAAAGCCCATAATGGCAAACCAACAAATAACATCACACTAAAGGGGAAACAGTTGAAAGTTTTTCCTGTATGAGCTGCAACAGGACTAGGGTGCTGACTTTGACCACCTTTATTCAACATAGCACTACAATCCTAGATTGATAAAATAAACAACAGAAAAAATAAAAGCAATTCCAAGTGGAAGGGAATATATTGAAGTGTCTCTCTTCATAGGTCACATGATATCGTAAATGAAATACTCTAAAGACGCCACAAAAACTGATAGAATAAGTGAATTCAGTAAAATTACAAAGTATAAAATTAACATATAAAATCATAGCATTCCATATGGTAATAGTGAATTACATGAAAAATAAACAAAGGAAATAAAAATACCTAGAGATAAATTTAACCAAGAAAGTAAAACAAAAAAATCTATGCAATGAAAAGTATAAGACATTGATAAAAAAAAGTGAAGAGACAAGTAAGTGGAAGAGTATCATATGTTCATAAAATTTAAAAATTTAATATTGTCAGAAAGTTCATCTTAACCTAAACAATCTCCAAATTAAACAAAATCCTTATCAAAATACCAATGAAGAAGCTGTGAGAATAACTTATGATTATTTCAATAAATGCAGATAAAGGACTGAAAGAGAGTTTGCCCAGCATGTTCAAGGTTCTGAGTTAGATCCCAGCACCACAAAACAAAATGAAACAAAATATTGATGAATTATTTATAGAACTCTATAAACCCATTCAAGGATTTATCACCAGAATCCCTGAATAGCCAATTCCAATTTGAGCAAAAAGGAAGAAGTGGGAAGCATTACAATATTTGAATTAAAAATTTTAAGTTACTATAACCAAAGCACCATGGAACTGACAAAAAATATAGAACAATGAAACACATTACAGGACATACAAATAAATTCATGCATTTATATCTCAGTGTTTTTCTGCATGTGTAGAGAATATACACTAGGGAAAAGATTGTCTCTTCAATAAAGGGCACTGGGAAAATGGATATGCACATAGAGAAAAATTAAATCAGACTTTTGTATCTCAAAGCATTGGAAAAAAATTAAAAGTAGATAAAAAATTTAAATATAATCCTAGGTGCTGGCTGGAGTAGAATCCAGCGGCCTCACATGCTATTTTATCATTTTTTCTCATCAAAATGATTAATTTTAGAAAAATAAAATAAATATAAGATCCTAAACTATGGAACTACTAGAGGAAATAATAGCAGAAACCCTTCTGCTATGGTAAGTCATGGTGATGCACATCTGTAATCCCAGCACTCAAGAGGCTGAAGCAAGAGGATCACTAAGTTTGAGGCCAACTTGGGCAACAAAGTGAGTTCAAGGCCAGGATGAACTGTACAGTGAAACCATGTTTCAGAAAGGTTTTTTTAATGACATTTGTCTGTAAAAGGAATATTTGAGTAAGACCTCAAAGTCACAGAAAACAAAAGCAAAAACAGATAAATGAGATTCCAATGCATTTATGTATCAAAGGAATCAGTCAGTAGAAAGAAGAGTCACCCTACAGAATGGGAAAAATATCTACAGACTATACATCTGAAGAGGAGTTAATATGCAAAATATATAAAGAAAACAACTCAAAAGAAAATGCAAATAGCTCAGATAAAAAGAGGCAAAAGAGCTTAAAAGAGTTATCTTTCAGGAAAACTAAGAAACTACCAGCAGGTATTTGAAACTGATCAACATCACTAGTCAAGAGAGATATGCAAGAAGATGTTACCTCACCAGGGTTAGTATGGCTTTGATCAAATAGCCAATAGCAAGTCCTGGTAAAGACATAGAGTAAGGGTGACCCTACTCCACTGTGGGTGGGAATTAAGTTAGTGCTGCCACTGTAGAAAATATAATGCAAGTTCCTTGAAAATTTAAAAATAAGTTATCCCATTGCCCAGCAATCCCACAACTAGGTATATATCCATGGAAAATGAAATCTGTATTCCAGAGAGCTTACCCTTCACATGTCTATTGAAAACAATTTACAATAACTAAGAAATAAAAACAATTTCACTCTTCATCACCTGATGAATGTATAATGGAAATGTCAGACAGATAGATAAATAGATAGATAGATAGATAGATAGATATGAATATTATTCAAGCATTGTAAAAGACAATCTTTTCATGTGAGACAGCATGGATAGAAATGGACAACATTGCATAAAGTGAAATAAGGCATGCATAGGCAGACAAGAACTGTGTGATCTCACTCAAAGCTGTAATTTAAAACAGCAGGTATCGTAAAGTAGAATGGGGGTTGCCAGAGGTTGGGATATTGGCAAAAGGAAAGGTTGGGAAGATATTGGACAAAGAGTACTCATACACAGTTGGATAGGAGATGCATATTCCAAGAGCTCTATTGCGCAGGAAGATGATGGTAGTTAATGACAATGCACTGTAATCCTGAAGACTATAAAGGAAGTGGATGACACGAGCTTTCACCACAAAAATTGTAACTTTATAAGGAAACACATTTGCTAATTAGGTGGATTTAAACATCAT
>NW_004524592.1:19063461-19090736 GCF_000260255.1 Octodon degus | reverse complement strand
CTTTTTTAATACAGTTAGTACAGGGTCTCACTACTCAGACAGGACTCATAGTGATCCTCCTGTTTTCAGCCTCTCAAGCACTGGGATTGCAGACACACACCACCATGCCCAGTCTCATTCGCAGTCTCAGTACGCCCCCAGCGGCGGGACCAGCAGAGCACCCTGGGGATCGAACGCTGGTCACTGTACTTCTGCCTAAGTAGGCACTTTAGTCCACTGAGCTATCTTGCCAGCCCAAAACATTCAATATGTTCTGTAAATTTTTAAAATAAAATGAAAATGAAAACTTTAAAGTGCTTTCTCATACATCAATAATCTATTCTGTACTCCAATTTGATAAAGAGAAGCACATACAGTCATATTTTAGTATAATTTCTTTCCACCTTACACTGGATATTTATAATGCAGAAGAGTAATATATAATTTATGGAATCAGAATCAAATATTGACAGTTTATTTAGTGTCTCTCCATGAATTTATCTGTTGACAAAGCACTGGCTCTAAATGGAGAATGCTTCTCCCCACATTCCAAACCTTCCTGTTCACTCTTGGGTGAAGTGTAAGAAAACTCTTTAGGTACCCATTATCTTCTCATCTGAAACTGAAAAATACAGATATCTCTTAAGGGTTTCAAAGCCAATTTATATTTCATTGGCATGACAAAAAAGATTAATGTCAAGGTAATCAATTACTGATAACCAAAATTTTAAAAAACAATCTGGAACAAAAAGCCAAATGATTCTCATCTAAACTTCCTGACCTAGAAAAAAAAATAAATTTGGACTTCCTAAATTCTGATGTTAATCTCAACCTAAAATTCTATCATAATATTGTATTAAATGTTTTAAATGATATGAATAAATCAGAAGGCTTTAATATTTTAACCTTTAACATTTAATCTTTGCTTTTATAATAGCAAAATTTGTGATTTACTTATTAACATATGAGTATAATATGGGTGGCCTCAATTTACGGCTGTGAGGAGTCAGAAGTAGAAAAGTTGTTAGGATCATGTCCCTATTGTTGAAACAGAAGGAGAACAGGAGTGTAGTGAAGTCACAGGGCACAATGCCAGAGAGTATACATTTCTCTGGTGAGTAAGAGACACAGCCTTTCATTTCTTAGTAATACATGTACTGTGTAACACATAAACTATACTCATGCTCTTTATAAATGGGATACACAGCCCTTGAGTGGTATGGAATGCACAGTGAAGTGAAGCCCCTCAACTGACTGGAGCGAGCCTCTGTTTACTATGTTTAACAAGGCTTCCACCTGGGCAGACCAGGTTGATCTCAACCAGGCTGTGACCTGGAGCCACCTCAGAATAAATCTATCACTTTTTTTAAAATGTCACTGCAAAAAATTTCCTGTCATGTCTCTGACCATAACTTTAAGGTTTAAGAATAACTGACTCAAGTCCCTCTGGCATAGGAACATTGGGGCATGGAGACACATGGGTAAGGGTCTATACTGTCCCCTTGAGGGATTCTCAAGATGTATTTTTCAGATCTTCACCAGCCTTAACCATCCTGCCCCTTCTCTGTCGCTCCTCAGCACGAGCTGAGGAAAGGAACTATACTCATCCCATTTAGAAGCAAGGCCACACACTGGGAGACAAGCGTCCTAACCCATCTCACTATGTCTGAAATTCTTTTATGGCAGAGAGTACATTTATGTGTCCTTTTTTCCTACATAAATGTGCACAGTATCGACACTAACTATAGTCTTTATTTCTATAGAAGACAATAAAATCAGAGTTGGAATACATGAAATTCCTTCTTCTAAGACCCCATCCAAGTCCCTTTCCATCAGTCTGAACCTTTAGCTGATGGCTATCTTCTACATCTCAAGTAACACTAACCTACATTCTTAATAACAAGGAGAAACAAGAACTCTGTCCCACATACCAGAAAGAGTCTGCCTATGTGGATGAACATCCAGTTTTCCTTGGCAGTCAGACCAGTGGGCTCATCAGGATCCCTGGGACAAAGACAGTTTCTCCACTATATGTGACACATAGCTGTACACTCTCTAATTTAAAAAGCCCTTGGATTTTCTATGTCACTAAACTTTCCTTTGTCCACCTAATGAAGCAGTTACAGTGAAGCTTCACTGTTCTATCGATGCCTCTTTCTAGAAAACAGAACCCAGTGTTCTGCCTGGCTTCAGGCCCACTTTTGAGAACAGCTATCATCCTGGAATCATCCACTTCTTGCTGGAAAGCATTGCATTCTTACTAGTCAGCAAATGACTACGATGGATTTTGGAGCAATTCTTGGTGAGGCTTATTCAATAGTGAGAATGAATATAAAGGTGCCCATGAGACACTTTCTCATGCCACTGTTTCTTGATTTTAAATGTGTTTGCAGTTGGGCTCATACAAATAATTTCAATTTCATGGCTTTGGAATAAGAACATTGGCTTATTGTGACAGGCTGTTCAGGACCTGTGGTCAGTTGGTGCGTGTCTCATCCACAATCTATTCCTTCAGCCTGCCAAGAGAATAATTACAATCACAGAAAGCTCTGCTCCAAAACCAAAGAGTCTGGGCTGTGATTCTGCTATTTGCATTGCCAAAGTCTTCACATGTTTTTCTAATCTTCAAGCACAATTATATGTGCAGGACTGTTAAGACCCAAGTGAGAATGCTGCTTCTGCAGCAGCCTGGCCCAATGCAAAACCTCTTTGTCTCTGGCATCTGAGCTCAATATTTGCAACTTTAAGCAGCACTCAGTAAATGAATCTTAAAACACCCATAAATATGGTGTAAATTGTTTCTTTAAACCTAAAGATTCCCAACAAGTGCCAGACCTTTTTCTTAATGATAATCATTTCAAAACATTGCTGCTTTTAACTGTTGATGACATTATGTTGTGTGCTTTGGATCTCTAAAATTTCCCCAAACTGTGCTGGGTTACATTTAACCCCCTTGAATAAACGTGTAGACAGGCAGAGCATAAGTATTCTGTTCTACAAGTTCCTGCTAGCACACTGGCTTCAACAAGGTGGGCCAACAGAAACTGTACAATGGTACAATGACCAATATTCTTGCAGATTCATTGGAAAAGAGGTCCAAAAGATGACATACTGAAGGGAGTCTATGGAGTTAATGCTACTATGCCTGAGAGTGAAAGCAAGTTTTCTACTTCTTTATATAGAGGAACTGCATTTGTTAAATAATTTATCACAGGCATGTCTAGAGCCTGGGTTGCTGTGTAGTACATAAATGGCTTCCAGTGTAGTTATAGACACTGCAATTGACATGTTACTAAATTTGTAGTAATTCCTGCAGGGAATAGTTTTGAAGTTACCTAGTAACGTGGGGTTACACACAGACCTGGGCTGGGAATTATAGAAAGTGAAAAGACCCAGGCACAATAGAAATACTGAACACAAACCCTCTGCTTCTGCTACACTCTTACTTCTCTCAGAAATTTTAGCCACTATTAGGGGAGAAACCCTGGTTGGGTAACTTGAAAAAGATTTCAGAAAGACTAGCCTCTTTTATTATTATGAAGTTTTTAAAAAGTAGTCACACAAGGCATGGTGAACCTTATAGCTGCTTCTCCAGCAGCATACATACATAACTCTGGATGGTCTGAATATTGTAATATCCCTCTTCCAATCTGGTTTCACACTCTTTCATAATAAATTCCTTGAAATGTGCAGGAGTCTTGGCAAAGAACAGAACATAATGCCTGTTATTATTCTGAGTCACACTTGTTGAACTACTTAGGCAATTTCTATTAAAGACTTTCAAACCATGGTTTCTTTTAGATAATTTCTGATGATCATGACCTTCTAATGGCATTTCAGACTGAGAATTTACAATCCTGAATTTTAATTCTTTAAAACTTACCAGAACATGTAGAAGGAGTTCTACCTGCATAGTCGTGATCCCTTTACCTGCACAAGGGCTTTACCAGGCACCGAGAGCACCAGGCCTTGTCTTTAGCATATGCTGCTTTCTGGGTGGTCTCAGATAGTACTTTAAATAGTTTCTGCATTTGTACACCCCTTTAATAAGCACTGGAGCCTTTTGTCTTCCAATGATAATGAGATTCACATCCGACCAGATTGTTGCTAATGTTTGAGAAATTTTACTTTCATAGACAAGGTACATGTCCCATTTCAGCAAAAGTAATTACATTAAAGAATGTTAGACACTGTTATTTTTTAATTGCTTATTGTTCTACTTTTGTTGGTGGCATGTTTATTTTTCAATGAAGGATTAGATTTATAGACAGGTGTTAAATTGGATTAAATTACTCCCCTTAGTGAGGATTTTATAAAAAGATTTTTTCAATATTCAGGGTGACACAGGAGATAGATAGAGAAAATAAACATAATTGGGAAAGGTAAAAATCACTTCTTGATGACTTTACCTTAAAACGAAGATCGTACTAGCGTAAATGACCTGGTCTGATCATGAAGCTCATAGCAAAAGGAGTGTCTGCTGCACCTCCACCCCAATTAAACACTTCATTATGTACTGTCTTACTCTCTAATCACCTCTTGCATGTATTACATTTCTAACAAGACTATAAGCTTTTTGATAGCAGAGATAATTATCCTCTGTATTTCTTCATCTCTCACAGCTCTTAATGCTTGTTGATTAAATGATTGATTAATCAAGGATGTTCTCTTTTTTTTTTATCCCCTATGCTTTCCAAGATCACTGGCCAGGTCACAGATTGCTACTCATGGCAGAAAATTTTGTTACTAGGTGAAGATTTCTCCTTTCTTTTGATAGCATAGTTGGTTAATAAGGTAACTGAATAAGGTCAAATGACTCAATAATTCATAGACTAAAACTAAGAGGAAGAACTACATGGGAATCTATATTAAACAAGTTTTAGTTTTCTGAAATGTTGATCATTATACAAATGAACTTTTCTTCTATAAAAATACCAGAAAGTTAAAGAATCCACTCATTTTCTTAATAGGGAATGAGCATTTCTATTTAAATGTATATATGCAAAAACCATGAAAATTCCAGATTTTATGTAATTATACTCTTAATTACTGCATACAGGCAGTCAGATTTTAGATTGGAAAGGGAACACAAATGTGTCTTAGGAAGTTGACAAGGAATCACAGGTGCATGCTGTTCTGGTTCTCCAAAATTGCATGAGATTGTATTTACAAATGGAAAGCCTGAGGCATTAGAATATTTAAATACTCTGATACTTTGTTCAGGATCACATATTTATTAAATAGTGAAAAATCATCTTAATTTTTCTATGTAATTATCATGCATTTGAAGGAGATATTTGCTAAACAACTAAAAAGTTAAACTACACTCATCCTTTATTACATTGTTGTTAATTGTGTCACAGTTAATTTTACTTATTCATTGGAATGCTTGAATAGAGAAGTACACATAAAAATTGGTCAATAAATTTGCCTGAATTTAAGGTTTATGATTTAAAGACAAATATAACGGTTAACATTCTGTTTAATAAATGGTTGCTTGTTGGAAAAATCCCATCTCTTCACTAACATCTAGAACTATTAGACTTCACGAATTCTCTACACAAAGAAAGGTGTAGATACATAGCCTCACTCACATAGTAAAAAGGTAGAAATCTCATGTAATACCTTGCACAATTCATTTTAGAAGAATTTATCTTAATCTTTCTTTCCAAAACTCTTCTAAATTTCATAACAACTAAAATTATGTCTAAATAGATGCTTAGCTACTGTTTTTTTATATTTGGATATTATTTAGGGTCAAATGTAAATGAAGGGGAATTGTTTGCCTGAGTACTAGAAGTAAACCTAGAACAATCAAATCACTTATGAGTTTCATCCAGTCCCCAATTTTAAAGTATATTTTTTGTTGAGAGGTTTAGGGGAAGAATTTAAAGGTAGAAACACTAGAATTCATAGAACTTCCTGAATTCCCATGTAAAAAAGACATATCCACTAAAGAGCAAAACTCACTTTGAAATTTCCAAAACTGTAGGAGACAAAGTATACTTTCCAAAATGGGAGAGGGTCCAAGTAACCAACTGGCCCAAAATCTACATGGAAACAGTGTCTATAAGAAAAAAGCTTGGGGAAGGAAAAGATTTCTGGATGACCAGTGAAGAAGGAAAAACTACACCATGCAACAGTTTCCAAATGGAATGCATGGTGGATTGATGAAAGAACATGGAGAAAGGTGTGGCCCACTTTAATATCAAATAAAAACAAGGGACCTAAACAGATGGATTGGGCCCTATGAACCTTTTAATTTCTTGGCTGAGTGAGCATACACATTTAAAAGAACATGCCAGCATGAAATCAAATTTAAGAGGAGGCACTGAAACAGTAAAGAGGTCTAGAGCAAAATGGGGTAAGGGATCAGATCTAGGACAACTCATAAGTAAGCTTCAAGTATGTCATCACTGCCTGAAAGCAGTAGGTGCAGAGTGAGCAAAGCCTTGAAAACCTATTGGGAAAATCACCTTGGCATCAAAAGGACAAGAGGACTGAGGTCAAATCTTATATGAAGATATTATATAAAAGACAAATCATGAGAATAGGGACCAGAATAATAACTCTACTATTAATAAATGCACACCAGAAATATGTTTAGAAAGAAAAGAAAAACAAAAACCTAAGTACTGCAATAATAAACTCTCAAATGGTGCCCAAAATCATCATTTTAACTATTCATTTTTAGGTTAACAAGTGATCCCAAAAAGTACAGCTCAAAACTACAACTACTTTGTTCATAATTTGTGGTTCTAGAATTTGGGAAACCTCAGAAAGTTTGTTTCTGATTTATGAGCATGTGATAGGGGAGTACAGGCTGGATGATTCTACTCTTCACTTCCTTATACACATGATCTCTGATGCTGTTTTCTATGGGTATCATTTCATATCTCAACCAAGTGATTTTAACTTTATAAAGTATGGTGGCTTCAGGGCCATTGAGTTCCTACACAGTAGTTCAAGGCATTAAAGGCAGCAAGACAGGGACAGCCAAATTTCTCAGTGGATTAAAACACACCCAAAGCAGGCACAAGGGCCAGGGGTTCGATCCCTGGGCCACCCGTGCTAGCTCCATCCCTGGGGCATGCTGAGACAGTGACTGAGACTGTATGTGGTGGCATGCACCTGTAATCCCAGCTCTTGGGATGCTGCAAACAGGTGGATAACTATGAGTCCAATCTAGTAGTAAGACCCTGAACATCTTGTAGACCCTTCTCTAAAAATACAAAATAAATAAATAAATAAATAAATAAAGGCAGCAAGATAAAAGTCCCCAGTTTTCAAACAGTCTATGCCCAGTCCTGCATAGAATAAAATCTCCATAGTGGTGGATTTGCGCTGCAAATAGCAATTTGAATTCTCAAAATATTTAATTCTTAAACATAGCAACACAGCATTACAACACACATATAAATGATTTTTTAAAAAACATTATATTGACCTGTGTTCAAGTTCTTACCTGGGCAAATAGTTAAGTGTTCTGAGACAGCATCGCCATTTACAAAATAATGAAGAATAATACCAAATGCAAATTTAAGAATATGAGTCTAAAATATACAATGAATATAGTATTCCCAGCATAGTATCTTAGATGCCAGAAAAAAATCTCCATGTAACTCAAATATCCATAGTTTAAATTGTCTCTCTGAGCAATGGACATTCAGCCATGTCAGCTCTACGTCTTGCAACACTGGAAGCTCAGAAGGGTTGTGGGTAGTCAGGATGGCTGCTGTGCATACTCAAATGCTGTCTCCTTGTCACAGATAGATCCATGGCTCTGAAAGACCTCAGCCTTAGAGGGTTATAGAGCCAGGAGATGCTAGAGTTTTCAATCCTGAATGACTACAAGTAAGAAAGCTATCCACTAACCAATCATAGCTATATTGAACTGTGATGCAAGAAAAAATCATTATTTTTCTGTCTCTGAAATCTTTAGCTTTATGCATAATGACTGTAAAAATTATCCTAGTTGGGGCCAGGGAGCTAGCTCGGTGGAATAAGTGCTTGCTTGGCAAGTGCAAGGCCCTGAGTTTGATCACTGGTACCACCAAAAAAAAAATTATCCTTGTTGATAACTATTAAAAATAAACAATCTTTAATGTATAATAACATGTATTTTATATTGTAGAGAAGTAATGCTAAGGACAATTAATCTTAGAATTTAATGGATTGAATGATTAGTAACTTCAGCTCATTAGATAAAACTTTACATATTGTTATTAATCAGTTAAGGAAGTCAAATTCTGCTTGGCTTATACTGAATTTCTAATATGTCTCATTAAGTATGGAATTCTATGACTTGTTTTTTAGTTATTTTTTAATTTGCTGTCATGAAATTCATCAGTAGGAGACTGAATATGATTAAGAAGTATTAATCTGTTGAACATTTAATTGCTCTTTTCTCTTATTAACTCATGATGTGTGCACTAAGTAACTGATACAATTTAAATGACTTAGAAAAATTTATTTAAAAATATCAACCCTTCTTAGAAATATAAGATGAAATCCATATTCCAAGTACATGTTAAAAGTAATCATAACGTATTTAAGATTCATATGTTTTCATTAAGAATATTCATTTTTTAATTTCCTACACTATATACAGTAGACTTGTAACAATAGAAAGGTTATCAGTTTGTTGCTAAATATCTTGTATTTCTTTAAAATATATCTCTTCATTCACAGAAGATTATAATTTATATCTTCACTCAAACTGGTATGTTACAAAGCATATACCCTCTATAGTTCATGCAGAAATTTTCCTAGGAAATTGAAAATAAATAAACCTGCAGTTATGCATAAAAAATAAATGTATCCTGTAGACACCTTGTGACTTCACTGAAGAAAAGCAGTGACAGTTTGCTTTTCTAGTTTTCCAAATGATTTACTTCATGCAATCAACATAGAAATTCCTCTCTATTTTTTTAAGAAGGTAATGACATAAAAGAATTATGTTAATTTTATTACATTATCATTAGTAAGCAAAGAACTGGTGTTTCAGAGATGTTAAAAAATGTAACGGGTTCAGATCTGGTCACATTTTAGATTTAAAATTCTATGAAGCTATCCTGTGTAGTACATACAAAATCCAAAGCTTTTATATACTTTCAGACCAAATAAAATATTTTACAGGTAATAGGTGTACATTTATTTGAGTGAGTAAATCCATCAGTTTAAGAAGCTTAAGTACTCAGAATCCAGCTGAGTAAGTAGTGCCCCAGGGGAATGTGTAGGGGGAGGAAGTGATAAAACAGACTTTTCCACAAAATTTGCATTCATCATTTGTGAAACACATGTAAGTGATAGGTGTTTTGATGCATCTTATTCCCTTTTAGTTTTCTTATTTGACATAGAAGGCTTGAAATCATCCAAATATTTCCTAAAAATGAATCTACACCATGGTATTTTTTTTATCACCTGACAAAGGTTATTATTATTTGGCATCTCATTCTTATTAGTGACAAGAAGCTAGAAAATTGACATAACCGTGGGTTGCTGATCACACTTTGTTCTTACAAGAAGAGAAATGTGCTTTTTGTTTGTGCATTTTCTGACATGTCTTGGGAGCAAGCTCCCCCAGCTACAAAGGGCCTCAGTTCCACACGTCCATCTTGTCCTGTCACCTGTTAAGGTGAGGAGTCTGGAAGAGTCCAGACACATTATGTATGGGTGGCCTTTTGTTTACGGCAGACAAAGCCAAAATCCTCTGGATTACTGGAAGATATCATGTAGCACACAAGATAGAGTTACTATTATTCTCCTCTAAGACATATAGTGTTTCCCCTGGGCAGAGAAAAGAACACACAGCCAATCATATGAAGACAGAACCCATTAAAGATTTATGCAAGCCTGAATTACTTGACTCTAAACTATTTTCTTTTTCTCTTTTCTCCCTATCTCTTTTTTTTCTTTAATAAGAGAGACATTTCTTCCTGAAGAGCAAAGCTGATGTAGATGGTATCACTAGTAATCCTTGGCTTAAGCACAGAGCTTCTAAATGGCTGGAATTAGGCTGCGAGATGGGGCTGTTTGATTCTCTTCCTTTTTGTTTCTGTTTTTAAGTCTCTGTCACCCAATGTCCCACTAAACTAGCGTTTGTGTGGGTTTGAGGCCTCTGTGTGTAAGCTTCCTTCTAAGCATAGTCAATGAAACAGCTTTGAAGCTGTTGAACTGTGTAAATGTTATATTAACATTTTCTCTCGCAATTATAGACATTTACATGGTCTTGTTGAAATAGCACTTGCAGCGGGAGGAAAAAAATACCAGAAGTGAAGGTACATAATGAAATGAAAAGCAGCACTATGCTCTATTTATTTAGTTTCTGAAATAAATCATTTCGGCTTTTAATTTACACTTCTCTAGGATGGTGGTTAAGAATAGACAAACGAAGAATACTGTGAGAAATAATTTCATTTTGTTCCTTTGTCACATTAGATCATTTAATTTCCACATTCCATTTGGTTTGCATGTGGAGATTTGGCCAATGCATCCTGTTCTTTAAATTTGCTAACTAATAACAAGGACTCAGGAAGCTCACTCCAAAGACCTAAGACTCATAGGTGGTGATTCAAAACTTATGAGACTACAAGTAGTTGTCCAGTTATAAGAAGAAAGGCAAATAAAGTAAATTAGATTTTAATCCGAAGTATTCCCAACTATCCATGTCCCTATTTAACAGAAATCATAATGTGCTTCTCAGTTGAAAAACCATTTGAATCATTCCAATAACTACATGCATCGCCACATACAGTCTAAGGAATAGTTTCAAAAAGAGAAAATTTAATCACTTAGACTCTAAGGAAATATTTTAATAGTCTAATTTTGTCCCCTTTACTACATATAGAGCAACAAGTCACTGGTGCACAGGAAAGTATAGAGTAAAATGTTCTCCTATCATGTTGATATTACTAAACTTATTTTTCTCTGAAGATAAATAATGGTAATCTTAATATCAGTTATTTTACCATGAAGTCCTTTACCTAGTCTTCTATTCAGTGAGAAACCTGCTTTATCACTTATAAAATAGATGTATTTTTTTTGTTTGTTTCTGCCCAAACTCAAAACAAGGAATATATTGATAAAGGAACAGTTGTGTCACAACTCCCTTTGATCTGTTCTCTCTCCAGCAGGACAGAAATATATGGTAGACAAGAGGCACTGATCTCAACACAATATCAGATTTTGTAAAAGTTGACAGCAGGAATGTTGTACAAGTCTTTGTCTATGCACCATTGAACTTTTACACTTAAACTTTAAGAAGTACACTGCTCTATAAGGACTTCCCATAGTTTAACAATTTAATTGATTTTCTGTCTGTAAAATTGTATTCTGGAGAATCTAAATGCATTGGTTGATTTCTAGACATACTTATATTAAAAATCCCCTCAAAAGTATTTTTCCAAGTTTCTCTTTTTTCTTGTCCTACTTAATAATCCAAGCACTAGCTTCCAGCATGGCAACATGCCACTTCTCTGATAAGAAATAAAATATTCATTAAACTAAAAAGTCAATGCTAAATGATTATGTGAAAAAGTAATAAGTATAGGGAAGAAATGTTCTTGTAACCAAGTTCTATATTTTAGTATGAGATGTGGAAACTGAAGCAAAGTAAACCCTTTTGATGGGCAGGTCAAGCTAAAAGTTTAGGATAAAAACTTTTTAAATTAAATTTTATAAAACATTAACATGAATTCCATTAGTCCCAATTGAATGCTTGAATTTGTACAATTAAATGATCGAATTAAAAAGTAAAATTGACAGGTTCAGTGAGCTCATTTTAATCTAATAAATTGGAATTAAAATCCAATTTTAATATACTAAAAATTTTCTTTTATTGTCCATTTCTAATGAAACCATTGACTAGCAAAGTAATCTATCTAGATGTATATTATATATTTTCTTAGAAAAAAATAAAATATTGACCTTGAAACCTCAACAAGCAGGCTCTAAATTTCTGAAGTCATTTGTAGAAGTGATTGCAGAATTTCAGGTTCCTCTTTTCTTGAAGATATTATATTATTTAATGTAAATGCGATAGCTTTGAAATACATGAAATCTCCTGGAAAAGGAAATTTAAGAATGCCAGGGTAAAATTAAAGAGAAACTTGAAGATAAGGAAGGGGTCTTAGTGAAGACAAACTCACAAAAGAGTGAGAGAAAAACATTTCTCAAGTTGATAAGCCATTCATAATTTGAGAAAATACCAATTGGATTCATGAGATCAATAGGACAAATTTCGATGACTCACCTACTCAAGAATGCTATCTGAAACATAAATAAGCAAGAATGCAAGGGAAAAATTCTACTAAGAATACAGAAGAAATTTACTAATGCATATATGTAGAGAGAAGATAAAGGGATAAGTTTCAAGTTACAGAATAATTGTGGTTCTTTACAAGCTTGACTTTGGGTCATTAAGAAAATATTAAATAATGTTTGTTATACTGTGGTTTCTTGAGATGTATGCAATTGCTTGAATTAAACTATGGCAGGAAAGCAAATTATAGTAGGCTATACTCTCTGACTTTCCAATGAATGACCCTGTGAAATAAGTAGTGTGCCAGGCTCACAAATAATACATTCAAGCAGTACCACATGTTTCCTCCCAAAAGCCAAAAGAAAAATTAATAAAACCATAGACTATTCTTAATAAGTAAAATACATTTTTATCATTTCTATATTGTAGTTCTCATGTAGGAAGGAAATCTAGTCTTATAATTTAAGTATCAAATTTACAAAAGAGGAAACAAAATGCCCATTTGGAAATTCTTGGATAGTCACAAGAAACATCTTTCTATTTGTTTTCTTGAAAATGAGCTGCATGTCATAGCACAAGATTGGGAATTTCTCCATCAATATTTCTGGCCACTTACTGAAAGTGGAGTTCCAAATAAGCAACTTTTTTAGTTACTTCTCCCAAACAACTCTCCTATCCTCTGCTACTATTGCATAATCTTTTTCCCAAACACTTTCAATTGCATATTGCTCCCAAAAATTATTATTCAATTTCATGTCTCTTAAGTTTTCATGTACTAATTTATTTGCCTAGAATTCCACCATCTACTTCCATAACAGATGTCTATTGTACTTTTTCTTTCCTCTCTGACTTCAAATCCTCTATAGGGAGCTTGTGAGTTAGCTTAGTTGTTTAAGCGCCTTCTTGAGCAAACCCAGTCAGGTTCAGGAGACCATGGTTCGAGCCCCAGCTCCACAAACCTTACCAGACTCACCCTTAAGGCAGCCTGAGCCAGCCAAAGAAAAAAATCCTTCAAATCGTCTATAGACAAACCATATTTGGACAGTAATACCCCCTGTGTTTTCACCTGTGTGGCTTAAACCATGCTTCCACATAGCTTACTTGAATTTGAGATAATGTGATAAATAATTCAGTTAATGTTTGAATGTATAAAGAATTTTATAGCAAACAATGCAGTACCATGAATCTCCCTTGACATTTTTTATTTATAAAGAATACAAAATAATGATAGAAAAAACATTAGGAACAATACAAGATTTCACTAAGTAATAGGAATCCAACAATGGTTGCTGTATTAAATGTTATCTTCAAATTAGTTGCTTAGATTACCAGATATAAACTGTAAGCTTTCTTTAAAGAAAAAAGTAACAAAAAAGGTATAGGAAATTCAAAAGAAAAAAAAAAGAATCAGAGTAAAAAAAAAAAATTTAAGCATTAACTGCTCCTTTCTAAAGACCAGCAAAAATCAACAATACAATTATCCAAACTATTCTGCATATATACCAAAAATATACATTTCCCCTTCTTTCATCAGTCCTTTTCCGCATCCAAGAATTTCCTTCCCATTGAGTGATTTCTTTCTCTTTCACAGTATTTGTTGTACCTTTTAGATTTTATTTACACTTTCTAGGTTCTCAGACTAGCAAGATGTTATGTTTGTACATGTGGATCTGATTTATTTCACTTATCAGTATACTACCTAGCTGCATCCATTTATCTACAAAATCCTCAAATTTACCTTTTTTATATAGCTGAATAATACTGTATTGTGTAAAAATATCATATGTTCTTTATCCATTCCTCATTTGATGGACATGTGTGTTGTTTCCAAGACTTAGCTATGACAAATTGCGCTGCTATAAACATGGGTACACCTATATGGCTGTGTTATGATGATTTCATTTCTTTTGGAAAAATACCTAGGAGGGGAATAGCTGGCTTGAATGGGACCTCCAATCATAGGTTTTGAGGAATCTCCATACTGATTTTAATAATGGTTGTTCCAGCGTACACTCCCACCAGCAGTGGAGAAGTGTTCCTTTTCCCCCACAACCTCCCTAGAATTTGTTATTGGTTGACTTCTTGATGATAGCCATTCTTTCTGAAGTAAGATGGTATCTCAGGCTTGTTTTAATTTGCATCTCCTGACAGACCAATAATGTTGAACATTTTGTCATAAATATGTCTGCCATTTCTATCTCTTCATTTGTGAAATATATATTGCTCTTAGATGCCCATTTTTGGATTAGGTCTTCAAATTTTGGGGGTCTGATTTTCTTAATACTTTATAAGTTCTAGATAGGAGTCCTTTGTCTGATGGACAGTTTGCTATAATTGTTTTCCACTTCATTGGCTTCCTTTTCACTCTATTGGTCATTTCTTTTGATGTACAAAAACTTTTGAAACAGATTTATTGATTCTTTGAAATATTTCCCATGCTGTTTGATTTTTGTTCATGAACTCTTTACCTACCCATATGTCCTGAAGTTTTCTACCTACATTCTCTTCCAAAGATTTGGTTTTTCAGTTTTAATATTTAAATCTTTGGTCCATTTTGACTGTAGCTTTGAGCATGGTGATAGACATGAGTCTAGTTTTAACCTTCAGCATTTAAAAAGCCAGTTTTTCCAGCACAATTTATTAAAGAGACTATCTTTCTTCCATGTTTGGCCCCTTTGGCAAAGAAAAGGTGGCTGAAGTTCTTTGGTAGGATTCTCACCCTGACTAAATATACATGCTGATACCTGTGAACTAAGCAACTGCACTGAAGAGAGCAATGTGTAATACTAGGGTCATGCTTGGAATGCCTGTCATTCTGGTCTTCTAAATACATACTGCTTGTCATGTCATATTAATTACTGCTATACTGTCTCTCAAGTAAATGTTTGTTTTAAAATAGGATAATAAATGAAAACAAGAGACAAGAAAAAAAAGTCATAGGACTCTCCTGCTACAGTGCTGTAAATGGTCAGATTTCTAAATTTCTGTGTAAAAAATATGTAATTGTTTATTCCCATTTTAAATATTTTTTATTTTTTGGTTTTTTCTTCACATTCTGTAGAGATTTAAAGTTTAACATATCAATACTTGATGAAAAATACGTGTTCCATTTTATGTCTGAGATGTTTGATATTCAGACAAATAATGAGGTTAAGCTCAACTGCCTGTTTTATAGGGTAATAATATCATTAAGCTCCTCTTCTGGAGGGTTAAAAACTTAAGTTTTCAGACCAAAAAATTAGAGAAAAAGAAGGGCTGCAAAGGACAGCCAACATTTTGGCCCTATCCTTTCAAGGTCCTTGAGGACTAGGGACATAAGAGAACCTGTAATGTAACATCCTGTAACTCAGTGATGTCCCAAATTTTCTGGTCAAGGAGATTATGAGACCGCAGAGGAAAGTGATCGATGATGTAGAATGTGCTTAAGGAGGATCACATGGAGTGAAAACACTCTCTCAGGCTTTCACAGAGAGCAAATTGGTCAAGCAATGGCCATAACTCATCCACATGGCTGACACTGACAATGGATCTACAAACTGCAGTGCAGGGTTTCAGGGTAAATCCTGAGGGGATTTGACTGACCTTGGCAGATACAAAAGTTACATTTCTTGTTATATAGGTCTTGCTTTATCTTGATCTTAATCATCCAGCAGAAAAGTATAAAATTGAGGTATAAAAAAGTAAAGCCGTATTAATAGGCTGCACTGTAAAAGGCTCAAGTCAACAACTTCTGACTGTGTCAGTCCTATGGATAATCACTACTATTATGGACTATTCGATCATATTGGAATATTTTGCTGAATTCACAAATCTACAATATTTAAATGGCTATGGTATACCCATCTCTGACAAAACTAAACAGAAAAAGAAAATATAAGTGAAGGACCATTTTCTATGTATATATACAAAATAGGATAGATATACAGCTACTTTCTCTTAATTCAATGAGATTTGTACTAAAATAGTATTTGGACAGGGTATCATGTCTGCATTTTGTACTATGAATAACCGCTATGAAGACAACAATATGCAGTGTACTAATTATTGAAACTGTCCTACTAATCAGTTTTGAAATTGTCTCATTTCTATTTGTTCAATTCCTTTGCTTTTCCTTAAGCATATTCTATGTGCTAGCAGGTGATCTATTTTGGAGAATGTCCCACATGCAGCTAAGAAAAATGTATTCTGATACTGTTGCATGGAACACACTGTAAGGGCCTACTAAGTCCATTTTTTCACAAGTTCAGGTTAGTTCTGTTATCTCTTTGCACATATTTTGCATGGCTTATCCATCCTTTTGTGTTAATAGGATGTTAAAGTCCCCCAATAAAATTATGTTATTGTTCATTAGATTTTTTTATTTCTGTTAAAATTTGTCTTATATAGTTGTGCATTCCTACATTGGGTGCATATTTATTTATAACTGTTATTTCTTCTTCCTGTAGTTCTCCCTTAACAAGTATGTAGTGACCTCCTTTTTCTCTTTTAATAGCATTTTATTTGAAGTTGACATTGGCAGCAACCAGAATAGCTACATCTGCATTTTTCTGGTTTCCTGTCACAGAGAGCATTGTTTTCCATTCTTTGACATTGTCTATTAATTTCTTTTTGAGTTAAATGTATTTCTTGTATGCAGTATATTGTTGAATTTTGTTTCTTTATCCACTCTGCCAATCTGCTTCTTTTGATTGGTGAATTGAGGTCATTTACATTAATAGTAATAGCTGATGTGTATTGGCTTGTCTTTGTCATGTTGTTTTCCTCCTGTAGGATCCCTAATTTTCACCTTTGCTTAACTGTTTGCTCCCCTTGGTTGTCCTCTTCTGTTGTTGAAGTTGTGCTCATCTTTGTCTCTTTCCAAAATATCTGTCAGTACTCTTTGTAGGGTTTGTTTGGTTGTCATAAATTTCTTCAGTTGTTTTTGGTTATGGAAGTAAATCCTCTTTGCATTAATTTTGATAGTCTTTTAGTGTATATAAATCTGGGTTAAAATTTGTTTTCTTTCAGGACCTTAAATATCTCACTCCAAACTCTTTTTGATTTGATGTTTTGTGTTGAGAAATCTGCCATGATTCTGATGGCCTTTCCTTTATAGGTGATCTGCTTCTTTTCTCTAACAGATTTCAATATTCTGTTGTTTTACTCAGTTTCTGGGATTGTGATTATTATGTGTCTGTGTGTATTTATTTTTATTATGGCTACGTAGAATTCTATATGCTTCAGTTATCAGATTCTTTTCCCATGCTTGGGAAATTTTCTGCTACTACTACTACTACAAACACTCTTCTTATATCTATTGCATTATCTCCAGATGTTTTGTTGATACCTATAGTCTCATATTATTTTCATTTACACCATCTTGAAGCTGCTGTATTATTTCCTGTTTCTTGTTATTTTAAGAGATATTTCCTTTCATGTCACTAGCTACAATCTTATATTCAAGGTCTGAAACTGTATCTTCTGTTTCATTCAAGCAGTTTTTCCAGCTTTCAATGGAATTCTTAATGTCCTAGACATCAGTATGAATCTGTTTCATGCATTTTAGTTCTTTCCTATATTGTTCATTCAATGCTTCCATCATTTTACTATTCCATTCTATTTTTTATCTGTGTTTTCCTTACACGTATCAAACAATTCTTTCATGATTGCTGTCATTTCCTTTTTTACCTGAGAGAATATTTCTGATCTGATTTCCTCAATAGCATGATGGAGTTCTTTCTTTACTTCAATTGCTATTATATCAGAAATTTTAGGACTGTGACCCAAGTTCTTCCAAGACCTTTTCTCCTGGACTTGTTTTGGTAGGATAGAGGTCTGAGATTGCCTTTTGTTCCTTCCTTTTGTTATTTCTTGCAGTAATGGATGGGCAGCATGCAGGTCAACAAGGCTCTTGAGTGTGGGATGGCAGGGCAGGCTTACCTCCTGCTGTGTGAGGTTCAATATAGTGTCTACCTCTTTGAGGAGAAGGGAAAGCCACAGTTCAAGAAGAATTTAATAATGATGGGCATGGGCTGAAGATGTGCAAGGCTCTCTCAATGGTGAATTTGCACAAGGTAGTGCTCCTCAAGGCTCCTACAAGTCGCTGTGGTAGTCAGTACTCACTGGTGGTTTTCAGGGCATGGAAGGACAGCCAACACAGCAAAGTCCAGCGGGCTGTCTGGAGGAGGGGAGGGCTAGCGCTGCCAAGTATCCCCAACTCCAGAGTGAGGAATGGCAGTTGGAAACAGAAAACTCCAGCAAGAAGCCTGGAGGGGCAGAGAGACTGCCCGATCTCCCTGGTAGTCTTCAGGGCAAGCAAGGGCAGCAGGATTCAGAGTACTCCCAACCCCTCTTGCTTTCAACACACTTACCCCATTATCCTGGCTACTTTCTGAAGTAGTTCTGAAAGTATTCTTTTATAATTTTCTTTATTTGCAATTTCATAGCTGCCTCCATGTGGAGAATGTATCTCAATGGTGAGCCCCCTGGAAATTTTGAACTTGGAAAAGATCCTAAAGCCTCACAGTGCCTTATCAGATGAACAAGATGGATGAGGCTATACCACCATGTTTTTCATGAGCCTGCCTTTTACTCTTGGATGGTACTGAGTAGCAGCAGACTTTTAATCATACCATACTTTTAAATAAAACCATGTGAAGACAATTTACTTTTTTAAGAATTTTATTTTATTTGTTTTATTTTGAAGAGTGAAAACAGAAGCAAAGCCACTTTTCTGGCTGGACCCAAGAAGGGTGTAGAAGAGAAGAAAAAGAAGGTTCCTGCTGTGCCAGAAACCCTTATGAAAAAGCAAAGACATCTCGCAGAGCTGAAGGTAAAGCGCCTGAGAAAGAAGTTTGCCCAGAAGATACTTTGCAAGGCAAGGAAGAAGCTCATCTATGAAAAAGCCAGACACTATCCTAAGAAGCACAGACAGATGTACAGAACTGAGATCCAAATGGCTAGGATGGTGAGAAAAGCTGGCAACTTCTATGTCCCTGCAGAGCCCAAACTGGCATTTGTCATCTGGATCAGGGGTATCAGCAGTGTGAGCCCAAAGGTCTGCAAGCTGTTGCAGCTTCTTCGCCTTCACAAAATCATCAATGGTACTTTTGCTAAGCTCAACAAGGTTTCATTTAACATGCTGAGAATTGTGGAGCCATACATTGCATGGAGATACCCAAACCCGAAGTCGTGAATGAACTAATATACAAGCGTGACTATGGCAAAACCAATAAGAAGCGAATTGCCTTGAATAGATAATTCATTGATTGCTTGATATCTTAGTAAATATGGAATCATCTACATGGAGGATCTGATTCATGAGATCTATATCTTGGAAAACTCTTCAGAGGCAAATAACTTCCTGTGGTCATTCAAGTTATTACCTCCTTGAGGTGGAATGAAGAAAAGGACCAATGATTTTATGGAAGGTGGAGCTGCTGGAAATAGGGAAGACAAGATCAATAGACTTATTAGAAGGATGAACTAAGGTATCTACCATACTATTTTTATGATTTGGTCAGTTAATAAAGTATCTGCTTCCAGAACAAAAAAAGAAAACAGAAGCAAAAACAAATAGAAAGAATGACAGAAACAGAGTGACATACAACAATACATATGCTACAGATTTTCAAAATAGGGATAGATAATTAACAATGATTGCTATCAATTTACTTTTGTTAAAGTAAATTTTTTTAAAGTTAACACTCTTTATGACAGGGTTATAAAGAGTGTTTGTACATCTCACTGCTAAGTGATTCTGATTTAATTTATACTGCCTGGTTGGCTTGAACCACAGTTGATTGTCCCATCCCATGGCTTATCCAAATAAATCTAATCAGTTTTCTGGGTCTTTTTAGTAATACAATTGAGAAAAAGTCTATTAAGTCTATAAGTGGACCAAATCTAGTTAATTGCCTGAATTTGTATAATTACTGCTGCCTTACAAACCTGAACATTATCCATACAAATTACAAATTATTACAATAATCATAATTCATTAAGTCATGTATTTATATTTGTGAATATCTTTAAAACATTTGTATATCAAGGTGACTGATTTGTGCAGAGTGTGCATAACATCACTTCCATACTTGGTTTTTTACACAGTGGTGCCATTTCTTCAGTTGTTTTGGTGACATTTTCTACATTGCTTGCATGTACTTCTTGCCAATCCTCAATCAGCTGCCATTTTTTTAGTAATGAGTGCTGGGGACATTTCTTCATGAGCTAATAGTTACTTAACATGTAATTCTCTAAATGTAACATGAAAATCTTACAAGCTACCCTTTGCAGTTGTGTATAATATGCATTTACAACTGCAGTACCACAAATTAGCTAATTGCAGCTTTTATGACATTTGAATGCTTTCCTTAATACAAGACACTAAAACAAAAGTAGTCATTGTTGTTTCATGACATCATATTCTCAGTGGTAAATTTTTCTTTTATTATCACTTTGCAATCCCCGAGAATCTTCTCATTTTTGTTTCTAATTTTCTTTTGTAAGTAATATATAATTTGTGTGTGTGCTTCAATTTTAAGAATATTTAAATTTTCTAAATGTTTTCTTATTGGAATATCAAATATGGATATTGGATGATCTTTTTCAGTTTCATTAAATGAATTTCTTGATATTTTTAAATGGTATAAATAGTAGTCATTTATATTTTTATATGGTCAATAATTATTCAAATTAAAACAAATAACTAACTTTAAACCATTTACAGATTTTTAAATTAAATTTATTAGTAAAAACACCAAGGTCTGGGGATATAGTTCGGCAGTCTAAGCGCCTATCTGGCAAGCACAAGGACCCAGGTTCTATTCCCTGTACCTCATGGCATGTTGCCCCCGGAAACATAGGTGTGCTGTGCCAGCCACCAAAACTGGGCGTGGTGGTGTGTGCTTATAATCCTAGCACTGGGGAGCTAAGATAAGAGGATCACTGTGAGTTCAAGCTGCCAAGTGAGACCCTGTACCAGATAAATAAATATTAAAGATTAAAAACAAAAACAAGAAAAGCAATTACAAACCTCAAGATGGTACAACTATGCCTGTATCTTACCAGTGATTCAACCCAACAGGAATATGTTAAGCCCTTCTCATATTTTTAATCACACTTCATATACAGAAACTTTATTATTGATAATTTTGCATTTTTGCTGTAGATAGCATCATTTTACCCAGTCAATTTTTAAATCTTAAATTTTTCATGCATTCTTATGTTTACCAGAATGTTTTTAAACAAAATGCGGAATTGGCAGAGTAGCATTAGTCATATGTGCTTTACTAATCTACTAAAAGGAATGCTTTCAATCTTTCTGCTTCTTACAGTTTTCTGTTGACTTATTTATAAAGATATTTTCTTGTACATTTTTTTCTCTCTCACAAAGCTTAAACATTTTTCTAAAATATTAGACTGAAACCAATTTACAATGCCATATAATCTTAACCACCTGGGATATACTATATACTTCTCAGTTTGTATATTTACTTCCTCTCTGTATATGTACATATATAACAACATATATATATATAGATATCCATGAACATATATATGCAACCAACACAAGCCATCATTTTAAAAACAAGAGAACTCACTTTCTATATTCAGCAGTATAAAATACACAGGCAAGCCAGCCAAATAGCCCAATGGATTAAAGCACCTGAAAACAGGCTCGGAGGCCAGGAGTTCGATTCCCTGGGCCTGCTGTACTGGCTCCACACCTGGGGCATGCTGAGGTAGCAATTGAGACTGGGCATGGTGGTATGTGCCTGTAATCTCAGCTCTTGGGTGGGTGTAAACAGGCGGATCACTACAAGTTCTATCTAGTAGTGAGACCCTGAACACCTTGTAGACCCTTCCTTAAAATAAAATAAGCAGGAATATATGCTCTTATTATACATTAGTTGTCAATTTCATCATATCATTCCTTTACTATTAATTTGATTAGCATAAACTTTGTATACATACAAGCAAAATATAAACTTAATTAACATTTCTGTCCATATTGTTGTAATTTTTGTTATTTATTGAATTAAAAATAGCTTATTACATTATATGCCTAGATATTTATCGGCAAACATAAGAATACAGTCAACATTAAGAAGATTATATAATAATATTAATAAACAATTAACAAATAATCTATAATTTTTTAAGATTGTGTTCCCTAAACTCTTTTTAAAAGCATAAAAAATAAAAATTAACCTTTTGAAACAAGCATTTATGGTCCACCAAGATTTATTCTTAACCCACAACCCTATCTGAACTTCTCTAACATTTTAGATTCCAATCTAATTTGCATACTTATTTACAGATTTTTTTTTATTTGCAAGATTATAAGGAAGGGGCATGTTCAGTTAAATGTTTTTTCCTTCTGAAGTACAAATATTAAATCCTTAACAAACAAATAGATGGAACAAATGCATAAACAATTTATCTTAATGGTAACATGAGAAAAAGTAAAGAAATCCGATAATGGTTCTGGGGAGAGACTTATATAATTTATTGTGCAGGAGTAGTTGAAATCCTCAAAAGCAATAATTCCAGGTTCTGTAGCTGCTTACTGAAGCTTCACCAACACAATTATGAGCTTTCCAGTTAGTAGACACTCTTCTATTTTCATAGTAAGTGTACTCTTACCAGCTGTTATGCTTGATCATAGCATCATTCCTGCCAAAACCAACATCTTCCACCAGCGCCCTGTTCCTCAGCTGTGCCACTCCAGAACAATGTTTGCTCCTCATTAAAAATCTGCAAAACCAACTGAGAGTCAATCCAACACACAGGCAGCTAAACCAGACTGGATTGGACAGATACAATCTCATCACGGTTACCCATGCTACTGAGAGATAGTGCTGCTACATTCCACACAAGCTGCTAGCAATAGAGAAGCTCTGGAGAGGTCCCTGGTAGGAAGTTCTGACAGCATTCAAGCCATGTGGTCATGAAGGCACATGCTGTTGCTACAAGTTGGCTGCAAAGTCAATAAATCACAAAATTAATCAGACCCAGCTTTTAGGTACCATGCAACCCAAGAGGCACTTGTGTCACCTACCCCGCGTAAATTGGGCTTGTGGTTCTGGTCTATCTCCAAGGGACAGGAAAGGTTTTATAACCAGATGGGGCTCTTAACAAAGAAATTGGCCATGGTTCCTGGGTTTTTGGCCCAGTGGTCAGCTGTGTCATAGAAAGGCCCAGTACAAGAAGTTAAAAAAATTCCAGATTGTTTGAGAAATGAGGATGATGCATTATCCCTTACCCAGAATTGTGAGATTCTGAATCTCTTCCTTCCACAATGCAGAGATATTGTTATAACTAAACCCTTTCAGGCTTAGGACACTGAGTTCACTATGATCCAAAAGGAAAACCATCAGTAATTTCAAAGTACATTTCACTTTTAAAGTACTTCTTCTTAAAGGATGCATTTCCTTAATAGAACCTACCATTTGGCCATTGGCAACTGTCAAAAATCTTCATTGGCCAGGGATGCAATAGTGGTCTACAGGGATTCAATAGTACTGTAATCACTGCTGAATTAAATATGACCAATGCTGCATGGTAACTCTCTTTTCAGTAAGGCAAAGTAGAAACAAACACATAATAATAGATGAATACAAGGAGACAAGGGGGTGGATCTCTTGTGAATGGAAAGGAATCCAGGAGAACAAGGGAGAGAGGAAATCAAGAAGGGAAAGGGAAATACATAGAATAAACATACCCTACATATGAGTAGCCCATTAACTCAGCCAATTAACTTCAATGAATGTAATCATTATATACTATAAACATGAGTTCAGATTAATAATATTAATAAGAATGAAAGTGGGGAAAGGGAATATTGAAGAAGAAGGAGATAGAGAATGGGAGACAAAAGAAAGAAACAAGCTATATAATGAAGCTTGTACTCCCCAAGATAGCTGTGAACTGCATGTTTTGCAAAACTCCATCATAAAAAAAATAAATTTAAAAAAGACATATTAGGGAAAATGTGGTTCATTCAGCAAAACCAAGATAGAACTTGTCTTTATCACTGAAAATACAAGAGAAAAAAATCAGAGATTTCTTTTATTACAAAATAGTTGTGCATGAGAAATTTATACACAGGAATTGACAGTGCAAAGACTTTCCATGTAGTGAAGTGACAAAGACAAGAAATTAAATTGCAGACAAATTATTTTATTACATCATGGATAACATCTGATGGTGGCATTCCCTAAAGTGCAACATCTATAAAACATAAGGACCATGAAAAGTCTTAACATACATAGAAACTGTTAAAATCACCAAGCACTTGTCAGTGTAGTTTAAAATAATAAAAACAATGAAATAAGGTAGATAAGTTGACTTTATCCATTTGTACAACTATTTGAAAATATATCTGTGTACGGCATTTTCTGAGAGGAGTAACTTGCAAATCTATGGCTTATTTCTGTGATTAAGTAACTACATTATTATTATTAAATGATATATTTAATATATGTCAAATTAGCATTTTCCTTTATAACATAGCTACATTCAGAGAAAATTATTGTTTCATGTGACTTCTCTTTTGTGAATATTTAAGATACAGATATATACATATACATATGTACATATAGATATAGATCTTAACAGAATTATTTAAAATACCTAGATAACATTAATTGTCATATTAAATAATATGCATTTTATGTTATTTTTTAATAATTTTATTCATTTTAATCAGAAAAAAGATAAAATAGAGATGAAGCAGTTTCAAAAGGTTAGTAGGACATTTACAATAATTAATATATTGCATATTCTTGTCTTCATAGTAGTTATTCAGTGGACAAGATGCAAACTGGATATCTTGTCTAATATTAGTATAAAGTTTTATTCTTAGTAAACTAAGAAAAAGTAGCTGTATGTCTCTCCTAACTCTCTTGTATGTGCATATATGTATTTTTATTTTCCTTCCCTCTTTTTTTTCACAAAAAAACTGTCTTTTATTTATACTTTTGTGACATTAGTAATACATGACACTAGGTTGCATAGCAAACCTTAACCAGGCAGGATGTTCATCTCAGGAGTGAAATAACTTGTTTTGTTTAGGCACTGTATCAAGTCCAAACTACAAATATTTGATCAATTTCCTAGTTTTCTGGCTCACAATATATCCCCTTTTCTGTTTTGTTTTTTCAGAGATGGGTGTTCCATTGCAGTTCGAAAAGCTGTATTTGGAGAAGTCTTTAAAGGACCCAATCATACTTAAAACCAGTCTAAAGATTATAGGTACTTGAATCCAGCAAAATAACCCAATATAATCCAATAGTCCATAACAGTAGTGGGTTATCAGCAGAACTGGCAATTGTCAAAAGTTGTTGACTTGAGCCTTTTACAGCTCAGCATACGAATATGACATTATATTTTATATCTCATGGTTATAATATTCTGCTGGATGGTTAAGACCAAGTTAAAGCAAGACCTATATAACTAAAACTGTTACTTTTGTCTCTGACAAAGTCAGTCAAACACCCTCAGGATTCATGCTGGAACCATGTACAACACCTTGTAGATCTTTTGTCAGTGTCAGCCATCTGGATGGGTCACGGACATTGCTTGACCAATTTGCTCTATGTAAAAGCCTGAGAGAAATTTTTCTCTCTACATAACTCTCCTTAGGCACACTATCCATCATTGATCACTTTTCTCTGTGGCCCTATAATCTCCTTGATCAGAAAATTTTGGACACCACTAAGTTATAAGATATCACAGCACAGGTTCTCTTATGTCCTGAGTCCTCAATGACCTTGAAGTGCTAAGGCTAAAATATTGGCTATCCTTGTAGCCTCTCTATTTCTCTAATTTTTGGCCTATGAACTTTAGTTGTGAAACATCCAGAAGAGAAATCTTAATGGTATTATTACCTTATAACAGAGGTAGTTGAGCTTAACATCACTATCTGTCTGAATATCAAATGCCTTAGACATAACATGAAACTGCTATTTTCCAGCAATAATGGATATTCAAAAATTTAAATTTCTATAGTATGTGAAAAAAATCACATATTTTTATACAGAAGTTTATAAATCAGACCACATGCAACATTGTAGCAGGTCAATCTTAGGACTTTTTTTCTTGTCTCTTATTTTCTTTTATTACCATTTTAGAAAAATTACATGAAAAAGAGTTCCGTAATAATTGGCATGGCATTAGAATCAATATGCATTTAGAAGATGACAATGATGGGCATTTCAAGCATGATTTTAGTATTAAACATTTGTATCTTCAGTGTAGTTGCTTAGTTCACAGATATCAGCATATAGAGTTAGTCAAGGTGAGAATTCTACCCATTAACTGCTACTTTCAAAAACCTGGGAGAGATTATTAGGACCATTGCCTTAAGTACCGTGGTTAAATAAATGTATGGTATTCCCCCTGCCATATTTCCTAACATTTCTCCTTTCTCTCACTTAATGGTTTAAATCTTAAGTTCTCACTTTCCATTTAACTACTAAAACTTTCAATTCTTATTTCTTATTTTGAGTTCTTATGCTAGGGAGCCAATATAATATTTACACATGTGGCTCTGGTTTATTTCATTTATGAGTATATACTCAAGTTGCATCCACTAACATATGAAGGCTTTGAGTTTATTTATCTTCATATCTGAATAATATTCCATTGTATAAAAACACCACATCTTTTTCATCCATTCATCAGGTGATTGGCATTTTAGTTGTTTCCAAGAAGTGGCTATTACAAATTGTGCTGATATAAACAGGTACACATATATCACTATGATATGATATTTTCCGTTCTTTTGGGCAAATTCCCAGAAGGTGGATACTTGGATTGAATGGGATTTCCAGTCCTAGTTTTGGGGTATTTTTTCCATAATTTTATTGAGAAACAAATAGCAATGAGACAGTTTCAAATCAAATTGATAAGACAGTTTCAATAATTAACACATTGCATACATTCCTCCCAGTGGCTAATTGCTGTACAAGATGCAGACATGATATCCTATTTACAAACACCATTAGAACAAATCCCTCTATTCATTAAGAGAATGTAACTATATATCTAT